>NW_024704742.1:129673295-130208295 GCF_018977255.1 Callorhinchus milii
GAGAGAGAGGCCCAGAGAGAGAGAGGCCTGAGAGAGAGAGAGAGAGGCCCAGAGAGAGAGAGAGAGAAGCCCAGAGAGAGAGAGGCCCAGAGAGAGAGAGAGAAAGGCCTGAGAGAGAGAGAGGCCCAGAGAGGGAGAGGCCTGAGAGAGAGAGAGAGACCCAGAGAGGGAGAGGCCTGAGAGAGAGAGAGAGACCCAGAGAGGGAGAGAGAGAGAGGCCTGAGAGAGAGAGACCCAGAGAGAAAGAGAGAAAGACCCAGAGAGAGAGAGGGAGGCCTGAGAGAGACAACAACTTGCATTTATACAGCAAGGTAGCATCTCAGAGCACTTAACAGTGGTGGAGCAGCACACCAATCGAGAGGGTGGGAACCATAAGCATGGTTGAAGAGGACTGTGAGACCCTGAGAGAGAGAAAGGTCTGAGCCTGCAGGCGAGTCCTCGAGAGAGAGAGAGAGAGAGAGAGAGAGAGAGAGAGAGACAGAGGGCTGAGCCTCCAGGTGAGACCGAGAGAGAAATAGAGAGATCCAGAGAGAGAGATGGCTGAGCCTCCATTTACTGTTCCTGATAGAGGCATCTGTCCCAGATGGAGATTCTGCAAAAGGTGGATTCTCTTAAGCTTGGTGATGGGGCTCTGCATGTGTCAGAGACCTGGCTGACCAAAAAAAAGGTCTCCTAAAAACATCCTCGCATCCCCCCAACCCACCCCCCCACACACAGGTTTTTATTGTTAGTGTTTCCCATTGTCCCTATAAAACACTTATGAATGTTATAATAGGCATATTATTGTTGCAATAGTGTTTATTCCCCAGTGTCATTACCTTTGTTTATTCTTCCCCAATGTCATTCCTCTACTTTTGTCCACCTTCCTAGCTCAGGTCTCTAATCTATCAAGCTTCTTCTGTTTTTTTAGGCAGTCTAGTTCCTATTAATTGCAACAAACCCAGTTTGGTGTCTCAGTAAACTTAGATGTCCCACATCCAAATAATTTATATACAGTGTACATAATTTATGTACATCAGCCCTAGCATCGATCCCAGAGGCACATAACTACAAGTAGTGACTTTCCTATAATCTAGTTAATTTCCACTTCTGCCCCCTATTCTATGCAAGTACTTTTATTAATCATTTCTAAAGTATTTTTATATTTACCTAAGTAATTAGAATAATTGAAGTTTTATTTGGGAATTAGGTGTATTTTCTGGAACTGTTTGCTATTAAATATAGATATATTTGACTAAATATTATTTTCATTAGATATATTTGACTAAATATTTTTGGGAAATAAACTAGTTGATGCATATTATGTGTTCTGATTGCGCTGAATGGGTGCTAGGCCTCTCTAAAATACACAATCGATCCACTTTACAGTATATTCAGTGAAGCCCTTTTGAGACGTCTCAATTACGTGAAAGGGTGCTATATGAAATACAAGAATTATTATTATTTACCAGTTGAAAGCCGCTAAACAAATGTAATGTATTATTATCATTAGGACCTCAAATGAGGAAATCCTGTAAATGCTTAACAATTCAATCGGTTGTTTCCGAATTGTTTTGGTGCTAGAGTTGCTTTTCTTTAATTTTCCAGTGAGATGCTGGCATGGGCAAGCGCTCAGATCCACTGCCAATTTCATACCAGTGAGAGTCGTGTCTCTCTTCCTCCCTCTGAAGACACAAAGCACGATGTGCAGGCCGAAAATGAGACAGTCTTTGTCCCAAACAGAGGTAGATTTATCTCCGAGCTTTCTTCTACTTCTCTCTGCCCTCAGTGCTCTTGATATCTTTGTTCTTAAGCTTACGACCATCACTTTATTATTGACCTTGATCTTCAAAACCAAATTTTATACCTGACTGTCATATTGCTCATCTTTATTTCCTGTTGATTTGGTTATAATGCGGTTGTGATGTGGATCTCATCACTTTGCGTGTGAGCAGCTTTCCTGTGCACCTGCCATCTCTTGTACTGAAAGATCCAACGTCCGAGTCATCAGGTCTCCACTGACATCACTTTCTCTATGCCACGTACGCACAGTGCATGGGAAGTGATGTTGGGTCACTTTCTGCATGTATATATTCATTAACTGTAAGAAGCCCCGCTGATGTCACCTCTTTTGCAAAGTTCACATGAGCACAATTATCTGCATTTAGTTTGCAGGAAACAATGTCAATGGCAACCTGATGACCCGGAAGTTGGCCATTTTTTTTAGTGCTAGTCGCTGGTTATACTCGCTTCTGATAAAGTGGGGTCGACAGTAGACTCACTCAGACAAGTTATAATGGGGCTGCCGTGTAATACTTCTGGGTTACTTATCTACACCATTAAATATTTTATGCACTTAGTGAAGCTCCTCCTTAGCCACCTTCTTTCTAGATTGTAAAGATTTAATTTCTTTAATCATAGACTACATAACAGTTATGGAATATAACATTCAATCAGCTTCATTAATAGTTGCCCCACGTTGTCTGAAAATTTTGGGTTTGGTCAGCCAGCTATCTGACCTGTAGAAACCCACGCTTAGGAGTATCCAAACCGATCTGGTTTCACATATGATGCCACCTACACATGGAAATTTCTCTTTGTCTGGAATGGAATACAAACTCTCTGCCAGAGAGATTCACCCTGATTACCTAATTTCAGAAAGATGCAGCTTGGCAAGAGCCAAAGCATGGGAACCCGAAAGTGTATGCTGCTTGAGTTTAAGATAAGGCCACACAGCTTGCAATCGTGATTCCTGTCTATTAAAATTCCCGCTGCTTGTCCAGGTTGGACAACCCTACTTAATAAAGCATTGGCTTGGAGAGTTAATGGAAGCTGAGGGGAAGAGCACCTTCTCTCAGTGACTGGCCTGTTCCTCCAAGACTTGTTGACGTACCAGGTTGGCTGGTCTGTCATCCTGCATTGTACTCTGGACTCACCTGGCTTAGGAACGTTATCTGAAATTGAACAACAAGATTACAACAACAAGATTACATTTGTATAGCGCCTTTCACTCCGTAGGACGTCCCAAGGCACTGGACAGTGGGCAGCATTTTAGACCCGAGCTGGGGTCGGGGGGAGAAGAGAGGGGAGCGGAAGGGGGTGACCGATGGCATGGTCGAAGAGAAGGGTTTTGAGGCGGGACTTGAAGGAGGTTAAGAAGGGGGCGAGGTGAAGTGATTGGGGGATGGAGTTCCAGAAGTTGGGGGCAGAGTGGCTGAAGGTGAAAGTGGTAGAACATAATAAGTCTACTCTCTGACCCCTACTCCACCTCATTTCATTCATTGAATGTTTAAGTCCCTTCCGCACCCTATGTGTTAGTAATGCCTTACATTTTGCAGTGTATAAGCACACTTGAGATGATACCTGAGTGAAGGGCGCTTTACAAAAATTTGTATTAAGTTTGTTAATTGAGACTGACAACAAACTGTAACACCTAATAAAATCTGCCTGAATACAGGACCACGTGAAATATTTTTAGATAACTTGAGATGTAAATTCGAGTACAGCATTCAACACATCATGAATTGCATGCAGTCAGAACACGTGAGTGTCCCCTGACCAGGATCTGCTAATTTGTTTGTTGATTTAATACATAACTTAAATTGTTTTCAATTCATTTTCAGGTGAACGAGGGCAATGCCTTCTGGCCACTCCACCCAAGATACTCTTCTGTGACCTACGGCTTGTTCCCGGTGAATCAAAATCCTGTAAGTACATCCAGTTTTGTAAAATAGTATTTTTCCCCTCAGCTTCCATTAAAACCCAGTCTCAAACCTCCATAGAGCTAGAATAAGAACTGTTATTCACCCACAAAAACACACGGTCACTCTACAGTGTTGTGTATCCTGTGAAGCACGTTGGGGCGTTCTTCTGAGGTGAAAGGTACTTTACCGAATGTAAGCTTTATTACTATGGTCAGTTGAGCCTCATTTACTTGCGCTATTGGGTTCTTTGATCTTATTACTGATCAAGTTCTTATCACTATGTGCCTGTTAGCAAGGGTAATAGTGGGAAGAGAAATCAATGCAAGACCCAGAGGCTGCAACATGATATATTCTCCGAAACATCGCCAGACTACGGCACTACCTCACCCCTCACGCTGCTGAAACCCTGGTCCACGCCTTTATCACCTCAAGGCTGGACTATGGGAACTCTCTCCTCGCCGGCCTTCCCGGCCCTCCCTCCACAAGCTGCAGGTCATTCAGAACTCTGCAGCTCGTGTACTGTCCCGCACCGGGCTTCGGGACCACATCACTCCCACCCTCGCTCGCCTCCACTGGCTCCCCATCCCCCAGAGGATCGAATTCAAGATCCTCATCCTCACCTACAAGGCCATTCACGGCCTTGTTCCCTCCTACCTCTCCGACCTACTATCCCCTACCTACCTGCCCGTACCCTCCGTTCCTCTGGCTCCGGTCTGCTCCACATCCCCCGCCCCAACCGCCCTACCATCGGTGGCCGGGCTTTCAGCCTCTCAGCCCCGAGGCTCTGGAACTCTATCCCCCAGTGCCTTCGCCACCTCCTCCCTTTCCTCCTTCAAGGCCGGTCTCAAGACCTTTCTCTTTGACCGTGCCTTCAGCTCGACTCTCTACCCCCTCCTTGCTCCCTCCCTTCCCTCCCCTCACCCTGACCATTTCCCCACTGCTCGGGTCCTGACCCAACTGTCCAGCGCCTTGGGACGTCCTCCCGACGTGAAAGGCGCTCTGTAAATGGAATCTTGTTGTTTTTGTTGTATTTAAACCACAGAATGATGTAATGTGTATTATTACATGAATTACACAGACTTTGGTGATGCTCAGTAAGTAAATGTGGTTAGCTATACAAACCTGTGAGGTGCTGGCTTGGACACTTGAATCTGTTCTGTTAGTTGATCACAGTATCAGTTTCTGATGACCTCTCAGGAATGTGGGAATATTCAATGACTCTTTAAAGTGAATATTTATTTGGAATACTCTTTTCCCATGTGAAAAATATAAAGTTTGAATCAAAAGGAACTGGATAATCGCTGTTTGAGAATGACAATCTAAATCATCCGATTAGGCAAAAATAAATTCAATTTACGCAATATTTGTTTTGTATGTATCTTTCAAAGTTTAGTAATGTACTAAAAGGAAGTGCTTTGTTTTGCAGTATTAAGTAGTAATGGCTCTCAGTGTTGTTATTACAGGATTACGTTACGTGTCATGACATTCTGCCCTAAGATATTATGCAAGGATTACTTTCTGTTTTACAATGAAGATAAGTTTTCAAAAGAAATCAAAGCATGATTGTAAAGTTGAAGATATACCACACACTGCTCCTGGTACCGAAATCTTTTGCTATGTTTGTCTTTTCCATTTCTGAAAAGACCTGTCATTTAACCTTGTTGTGCTTGGAATGTTTAGATTCCTACTGTGAAACCGTGCCTCAAGATGGTCCGCCATCCTTCCGTGGCCAGTCAGTGAAATACGTTTACAAACTGACTATTGGTTGTCAGAGAGTAAACTCTCCTATCAAACTCCTGAGGGTCCCTTTCCGGGTTTTGGTGGTTTACGGTAAGTCCCTGTTACTCCTTTCACATGTTTGGCCTCATTAATTTTTTGCTGTACAGATGATTTTGGATGGTAATTTGCTGGAATATTATTTATTTTAAAGCAATAAAATTGATGTTGCATTTTGTGGTAAATATTAAATTGCTATATTGGAAACTAAGGATTTCTTTCCCTTTTAATTTATTAAACAATCAATTTTCCAGTTATTCAAGCATGATTATAAATAATCCCTGCATTTGATATAGCAACTTATTTTGTCTTTGAGACGTCTCAAAGTGTTTCACAGAATATACTGTAAAGTGAATTGACTGTATATTTTGTGGGCAAAACTCGGCAGCCAATTGCACTCAGCAGTGTCCCACAAACAATCTTGCACAAAGAGCCTATATGGTAACTGAAATGCTGTATTCTTTTCTTTGGTCTTTCATACAGGAAGATTTCATAACTCATTCCATAGATTTCCTGTATGTCATATTGCTGTGGGTGACTATTCCTGTTTGTACTTGTGAACAGTTATAAAGAGCTTCCTCATTCCCAGTTGTGCCTTCTCCCTGTATACATGCCAGTTGTGTTCACACTTCACCTTTGCATAGATTAGAGATTTAACTAGCACCTTCCTGATCTCATTTGTAATATTCCCAAACAGAATTGTTTACATTGATATTGTTGGCAAAATTTGCTAGAAAATTCATGCCTATTCATGCGAGTCCCAATCTGTTTTCCACTGCCATTTTGCCAGCTTTCTTAAGGATTTGCTGATTTGTGATTTCTGATTTATGGTGAGGAATTTCTCAGGGAAGTCTGTAAATCAGAAGTTGTAAATCAATTAATGTAAAAAATCTGATTTGCATCCTCACAAATTAGACCCCGGTTTAAAATCAAAGTAATTATAAAATTTCTTAAATTTGGATGCAATTTTAATTAAAAAACACAGATTTTTGTTGAAAACGCCTCTTTTAAAAAATAAAATCTAATTTAAATAAATGGTATTTCTGATTCGAACCTGTGATCTTCTGCTCTGAACATTTTAGTGAGCAATTACTCTCGGAGTCACTGGGGTGCCCTATAGTTTAATTCTAGGGGTGAGCATTTAGTTAACAAGTAAATTTCTGTCCCCATCAGGGTTAGAAGATTATCAGCTTACCCCAGATGAAGCCGTGGCCCCTTCAAACCCGTTTTTGGATGAAGATGAGAACATCAAAAAAGACACCAGATTAATTGATATGGCAACAGAAATGCTGATGACCAATACTTCGCGACGTAGCCTTCGTAAGTGTTAAGCAGCAAATTATTTATTTGTTCTCATTGAAAACATGAAGCTAGCTGCTTAGATGTAAAAGCACCTACGTAAAGAATGGAGAGAAGAATCCGGTATTATTATCTAATGAGGATATTGTATGATCTAATTGATTAAACTTGGTGTTTCTTTCTGTGCAGATCTGTATAACATTACTAATATCCGAGGGAAAGTTGGAAAGTTCTGCATCTTCAAAACCATCTACAAGATTGGCGAGGATGTTGTGGGGACATTCGATTTCTCTGAAGGGGACATTCCGTGTTTACAGGTCAGTACAATTAGAAAATATTTGTATCTACCGGCTGACCCCATTTATAATGTGCTTCAGTGTAGCTCAGGTCCACTCATAGTGCCATCACACTTTGAGCCACTGTATACCAGAAGAGCAGAACACTTCCAGCCTCCAGTGCTGACTTGCCAGCTTCCTAAAGCATTGATGATGTCCGTTCCTGTGCGCTGGATATGCCTGTTATGAGCAGGAAGCACTGCTGATATCACTTCACATAGGAAGTGATATCAGCAGTGACCTGATGATCCAGATGCATTGACTGGCGACCATTGGCTGAATGACCACATCCTGTGTTGTGAACTTTCTGTGATTGTTTTCAAGTTAATGTTTTAAACCCTGTAATATGAGCAACGCCTCTCTCCTTGGTTGCAGTTCTCAGTAGCTCTACAAACTGAAGAACACATACAGGAGGAGTATCAGAGAAAACAAGGACAGCCCGTTTCCCTTCATACACACGCACGACACCAGGAGTCATGTTTGCACACAGCTAAGACGCACTTCAGTTTACCTATTCCACTCAGCGTAACACCTAGCTTCCTCACCAGTGTTGGTAAGAGTGCCTTTTTGTCTTTGTATGTTATACAATTGGATGGGGTCAACACTGCAATGTGGTAACTCATGTAAATGGTATCTGGCAACCCGCCTACTTGAGGTGACAATGGCTGACCTACTTTCGTAAGAAACACCAGAAGAGTAAATTAAGCAACTGTCTGATCATTCAAGCGTTCTGAGACTGTGGAGTGCTTTGAGACGTCTCAACAAATTTGAAACGGTGCTATATGGAGTCCTGTAGCTTAGTGGTTAGAGCACTCACCTCGCAAGCAAGAGGACTTGGGTTTGATTCCTGTGCAGGGTGAAACGTTGCACAAGTCCACACGCCTGTGTTTACCTAGCAGTAAGTAGGACCCTGGTTGTTAGTCAAATGGAGAATCGCTTTTCCAGGGGTAATAATCCCTTCAAAAAAAAAATGTTGTCACTCAATCCACGACTGTTTGTGGGATACTGCTGTGCGCAATTGGCTGCCGTGTTTCACCCACAAAATATACACTCAATTCACTTAACAGTATATTCTGTGAAACGCTTTGAGAAGTCTCAAAGATGTGATAAGGCTCTATATCAAAAATGCAAATGCAAGCATTATTATATCAAATGCAAGAATTGATATCTGCCTGTTGCTGAGTATCTGATGGTGTGATATTTTTTGAAAGAAAATGAGCTAGAATCTATGCAAAGATTCTGAGATGTGACTTGTCTGGCCCGGCTTCAGGTCCCTCATACCCCTCGGCCCCACCATTGGCGGTCAGGCATTCAGCATCTCCGCCCCCACAATCTGGAACTCTATCCCCCAATCCCTCCTCCTCACCGCCTCGTTTGCCTCTTTCAAGTCCCGTCTAAAGACCTTCTTTGACCGTGCCTTCAGCCAACCTCCCATCCTCACCACCCCTGGCCTGCACCCCTCCTTGACCCCAACTTCCAGCTCGGGTCCAAAAAACCCTGACTGTCAAGTGCCCTGGGATGTCTTTCTGAAGTGAAGGGTGCTACACAAGTCTAATTTGTTGTTGTTGTTTTAAGTTTTAAAAGGTCTTTGCACTTGCTTTCAAGCAGTGGCTTGACACAATCCATTTAATTTCAGTGTCCTTGAGATGGCGCTTACACTTTGAGTTTGTGACGGCTCGTGAACCAGTGGAACCACCTACAGTCCTTGAGAACCAATCGGAGATCATTACCTGGACTGGGGCGGAGCGGATCGATGTGGACACGTTCAGCTGGGATCTGCCCATCAAAGTACTTCCAACCAACCCTGTACTTGCCTCTTACGTGTCACAGTTTTCCTCTTCTAATTCTATCAATATTTGAGTTTTATTTTCTCTCTGTAAATACATAGATTGTATTTTTTTGGAACATTTACATTCCTTAGCCTCAAGATGTTTGCTTCACCTTTGATGTTAAGTAATAGTGGAACTACAGTAGGTGGAGGAATGTCAATATTATCATTGCCTAGGAGGAGGAACAATCTGCTATAGTTTTTAATCCGCATTGTTCTAACTGTGAAGCTAATCATTCAAGACCCCTTGAATATGCAACTTTGTATAATATTATGATCATTCCAGTGGACTTCCAGTATGAAAGAGTATTGCTTCCTATCCGTGTGGAAATACCTTGAACAAAATCTATGGTGATAGATTTCTCCAAATGACACAACATTATGGAAAGGTTCTTAACAGAGGTTCTTAAAACAAACTTAATTTCCACTTTTTCTACAGCTTTTAACGTATTCTAATATTTTCCCTGTCAATTTCAGATTCAAACCTGGTTGCCTTAAGAACGTAAATGTTAATATGCAACACTAAATAGTTAGTACTCTGGAATAATGGGTATAAAATACTTAAAGAAATTCACATGGGAGGGAGCAGATTCTAAAATAGGAAAACCTATTGAAACCCTAGCTCAGGGAATGTTGTAGCTCCACACACCTGTGTGATCATTCCAACTCGCTAGACCTGCTCATAAATGAGCTGTTTGAGATTTTAAGCTAAGAGTTAGTCATAGTTATCAACAGCATTATAAACCCTGTGAATCAACTGAATGACAGATAAGAGCCGAGGCAAAATAATTCTTTCCGCTAAACATTGAATCAGATTATCTCGTTTTCATTCTTTCCATTATTAGTAAATGCACAAGCATCCAGGTACTGTTTCTTCAATAGGAATGAAAGAAATGGACTGCGTTTTGTAAAAGCAGTTTACATGAGTGAGCTAGTTTTGTACATTTTAAATTACCATAGTCTTGATTGTTTTCTTGCCTGTTTTGTTATGCAATTCAGGTCCCAGTATTTGCTGAAGATTAAGAATTGCGATTTGCTTTTATTTCTCTAAATCAGGCAGCTTCTTCAAACCCGGAGTTGTATTGTGGATATTTATTGATGGCATTAAGTGGTCTCTAAAGTTATAAGCCAGTATATCCTGTATGTTTTCCAATTTGGAAACATTGTGTGTATCCAAATTTCTCATGTAAATAATTTCTCATGTAAATAATAAATAATAGGTCAGGGCGAAACCTTGGGCAAGTTTCCTTACTCCACACGCCTAATAATAATAATCCCTCCAAAACCAAAAACAATAATAAATTGGTCATTTTCAATCTACGACTGTTTGTGGGACATTGCTGTGCGCAATTGGCTGCCGCGTTCGCCCACAAATATACAGTCAATTCACTTTACAGTGTGTTCTGTGAAGCGCTTTGGGACGTCCTCCCGACGTGAAAAGCGCTATATCAAATGCAAGGATTATTATTATTATTATCTATGCCATGTACTAGTCTCCAATCTCTAACCTTTGTCTGTGCTGTTCTTAAATTGACAATTGATTTAGTCTTTTGATTCTTTTCCGTGTGGAAAGCACTCTATGTCACATTCAAAGTCAAGAATATACAGTGTGGAAAATTGTAGGCACGCCCCTGCGTCTTACTACACCTTGGCACAGCATGTTCGTTCAGCGTGTTCGTACCTCTCGGTGAGGTGCTGTATCTTTCTGCCATCATTTGTTAGCTTTGTGTTGTTACAGAATTGCAAAGAGTTTGCAGTGTTAGAAACAATAGGAAATATATTTGTTTAAAACCAGTTTAGTTACTACAAAGAAATGTATGTGTGTGTGTGTATTTAAAGCCATGAAAGTGCATTAAAGTATACGAGTGGAAAGTGTAACATTAATAAAAATGATAATATTTGTTTTTACACCTGTAGTTTTGACACCAGACTCTAAATTTATTACATTCAAAGCCGTGCATACTCTGGATAGCTGTTGCGCCCACAAAATACATATACAATCAATCTGCTTAACAATATAGTCATTGAAGCACTGTGAGACATCTCAACAACCTGTGATAAGGTGCTATATCAAATTGCAAGGTTTGTTCTCTAAAGTAGAATGGTGAAAATGAATATGTTAATAAATTAATGAAATAATTCATTAAGGCCCACGGGATTAATGGGAACATATTAGCATGGATTGAAGAGTGGATAACAGGTAGAAAACAGAGAGTAGGGATAAACGGGTCATTCTCGAATTGGCAGGATGTGACTAGTGGAGTGCCACAAGGATTAGTGTTTGGGACTCAGCTATTTACAATTTACATCAATGATCTAGACGAGGACATTGAATGTAACATATCTAAATTCACGGATGACACTAACCGAGGTGGGAGAGTAAGCTCTGAGGATGATGCAAAAAGATTGCAGCGGGATATAGATAGGCTCGGGGAGTGGGCGAGTCGGTGGCAGATGGAATTTAATGTGGGGAAGTGTGAAGTTATTCACCTAGGTAGAAAAAATAGAAAAACAGATTATTTTCTAGAGGGAGAGATTAGATAGTGTTAGTGTGCAGAGGGATTTGGGTGTCCTTGTACACCAGTCTCAAAAAGTTAGTTTGCAGGTGCAGCAATCAACTAAGAAGGCGAACGGCATGTTAGCGTTCATTGCAAAAGGTTTAGAGTACAAGAGTAGGGAAGTCTTGCTGCAACTGTATAGAGCCTTGGTAAGACCGCACCTAGAGTATTGTGTGCAGTTTTGGTCTCATTTAAAAAAAGACATACTTGCCCTAGAGGGGGTGCAGCGTAGATTCACTCGGTTAGTTCCTGGGATGAGGGGACTGATGTATGAGGATAGGCTGAATAAACTAGGGCTGTATTCTCCAGAGTACAGAAGAGTTAGGGGAGATCTTATTGAAACATATAAGATTCTTAAAGGACTGGATAAAGTAGAGGGTCTATTTCCCCTGGTAGGAGAATCTATAACCAGGGGTCACAGTCTTTAAAATTAAGGGTCAGCCTTTTAGAACAGAGTTGAGGAAACATTTCTTCACTCAGAGGGTAGTGAATTTATGGAATTCACTACCCCAGAAGGCTGTAGATGCTCAGTCCTTGAACATCTTCAAGGCTGAGACTGATAGATTTTTAAAAAAACAGAGGGATTAGGGGATATGGGGATAGGGCAGGTAATTAGAGTTAGGTCTGAAGATCAGCCATGATCTTATCGAATGGCGGGGCAGGCTCGAGGGGCCGAATGGCCTACTCCTGCTCCTAATTCTTATGTTCTTATGTTCTTATAATTAATGGTGCAAAAATAGGGGAACAAAAGGGAACTGTTATTACCTTTCCCAACAGTGGAGTGATGTCATCCTCAAATTAGTTGTGGAGGAACATGTGAGGAAGAACCGTGGGGAAATATTACATATTTCTTCCCCAGTGACTAAGATTGATCATTCTCCATAAACAGCATTAGCCTTCGTAGAGTAACACCCTTTTAGAAGTAAGCAAAGCATTATAGGACAGTGCCATTTCCTACAACTGTGTCATATTGTTTTATTTTCTTGGCCTGCAACCCAAATGCATAATAAACTGCAAATTATTACATTGTGAAATGCAGACGATTCTGGATCATTGAAATGGGATATTTGCAATAATGCCTTGGGATGCCCTCCCAATGCGAAAGGTGCTGTATAAATGTATAGTTATTATTGCATTGACATGTTAACCTTTTGACATTAAATCACATTAGTTTTTCAGGCGAGGACTGAATAATTTACTGAATCAGACGTATCCGATGTGTCAGGCTTGCGCTGTAGCTACTTGGCGTTTGTTGAGACAAGGAAAGCTGGAGATCTCCTTTTGGATAACGTAGACTTGGCACATCTGTGAATCGTAGTGAGTTTCACACCATTCAGGAAAGTTAATAGGATACTGTGTGCTGACCAGATTCCAATAGTGAAAAGAAGATTATAAGAATATGCCACAATGTCATTTATCCTAGTGTCAACTAACACTGTTCTGGAGGTTGGTATGTGCTTAATTTTAACTAATATAGTTTCTTAGTTTTATATTTTAAAAATCATGGGAAACCCCCTCCAGTAATATATGTTTATGTCTAGGCGTGACGATGCCAACTCTGCTCCCCATCTCTTCCCTACGCAACCTGCGGACAATGCAATACAAAATGACATTTGTATAGCGCCTTTCACGTCGGGAGGCCGTCCCAAGGCGCTGGATACTCAGGGATTTGGACCCCAGCTAGGGGTCGGGATCGGGGCGAATCATGACTATCCAGAACTATGCAACCCATATCCTCTCCCGCACTAGGTTTCGTGAAGTCTTATCACTCCCATCCTTGCTCGGCTCCACTGTCTCTCCATCCCACAGAGGATTGAGGTCAAAATCCTCGTTCGTGTGTTAAATTCCACAAAATCTTTTAATGTCCACCTGAACAGGCAAACAGGATTTTGGTTTAATGTCTCTTTCCAAGGGTACCACCTCCAACAATGCAGTGCACTAGCAGAACTGCACTGGCTTGTCAGCCTAGATAGAAGCTCAAAGTCCTGATGTAGAGCTAAAGCCCACAACTTTCTGATTGTGAGGCAAGAGCACTACTAACAGCCTAGCTGACACCACAACTTTACAGAGGCTCCAGGCAAATGATTGAATACGTCCTTTTAATTGCTATCTACTTGTTTGATCACTTACAAGCTGGAACTATATATTTTTGGAAAACAAATGTTTATTTTCAGGGGTTGCACTCAGTGACAGAATCAACACATGACTCGCAATTCGCAGCATCCAACTCCAATTAGATGGAGACATGTGCAGAGGAAGCAGTTGCTGGTCAGCCAAGACTCACTCATTTCATACCTATGTCCAGAGTATTGACACCTGATCGAAACAGGTACATTTCCGTAAGTCAAACAGACCCACGCTCACAATTTACAGGTATGTTAACATCAGCCCTGCCTTTTGAGGAAAGCTTACATTTCCGTGCATTGAATGGGTTTAATTGAATCTAAACGACACATGATCCTGTAGGATTTGGGGATCAGCTTTGTGATCTGCTTCAAATGTATTTTAACATAGAATAGTAATCCTTGCATTTGTTACAGCTCCTTATCATGTCATCAAAACATCTCAAAAGAAGGAGTTTTACTGTGAAGTGTGGCAATCTGCGGTCAGCAAGGAAATTAACACAATAATCTAACCCAGATGGGGAACAGAAAATAGGAATTGTACTTTAGCTCTGTTTTAGCTCCAAAACTGTACGTTCTTTGTTAGGAATGAAAACCAGAAGTATATAAAAACAATGGTCAGCAAGTTGCAATAGCAAAGAAACAGAGAGAGAGAGAACAAAGTGACAAAAGGAAAGGAAGAAAACCAGTGAGAACAGCAACAACAAGTTACACTTGCATAGCGCCCTTCACATCGGAAAGACATCTCAGGGCATTGGACAATCGGGTTTTGGACCCGAGCTGGGAGTTGTGGTCAGAAGGGGAGGAGGGCAGGAGAGAAGAACATAAGGCGAAAGGTAGAGAAATCAAAGAGAATAACAGAGTGAATGGAGAGTAAAGGGGAGAGAAAAACAATTTGCACTTATATAGCACCTTGTATGTAGGGTTACATCTAAACACTTCATAGGGACAGGGACAGACACTGAGCAAGGTGGAAGTGGCCAAAGATACGGTTGAAGAGGTAGGTTTTTAGGAAGGATTTAAAGACAGATAGAGAAGCTGTAAGGATAGAGAAAGGGAAACCCAGAGATTAGGTGCACAGTAATGTTGGGGTGAAAGTGGAGAATCACAGAGAACAGGAGGTGCAAGGAAGTGAGTGAGAAAGAGGATTGAGATACAATAATAAAGTGAGAGCCAAGGGTGTAAAAGGGAGATAGACAGTGTAATGGGGGAGAATAAACAAGAGCAAAAGACTGAAATAATTTTGCATCAGTGTTCAGTATGTTACTTCCATCATCTAATTCTAAAGCAAAACATCTAAATCTTGGGAAAATGCAATTGCTGTTAATGAGGTTATTGTAGTTAATATAAAAGCTGATGTGAAAATGTTATGTCTGTAAACCCTCAACAGTGGGTAATAAAACTATGAGACGTCATGAGCAGGTGTTGACAGGACACATTTAAGTTTTAATTCTTCTATATAATAATGAATTATAATCTATAATCAATGTTGGAGAGTGAAGCAAGGACATTTTAACAAAATGGTGATATTTGGTGCTAATGTTAAGATAGGACGTAATGCAAAGCAAGGAGGCATCAGCCATGGGAGGGTTGTTCCGACCCCAAAAACATTGCACCTTTAAAAACTTAAAAAGGGACTTATTGAACCCACAAGTTATTACAGACTTGTTGGTTAGCTTCAGTTATTACCACGCTGGGGATTTAGCTGAGGTCTAAAGAGTCAGATCATTGATGTAACGAGTTTAGTGGAAGACTCTGCATCCTGATCTGTTGTTTTGATGAACTGAAATTGATCCCATCTGTCCAGGAGCTGAAAACAGGTTTGTAGATTATAATTCATTGAGAAAAGCATGTAGTCACAGCATCAAAGTAAGGAAAAAGACCTTGGGGGCACAAATACAGAAACTAATTGAAATCAAATCTGCTCTGAGCATCCAATGCAATTGTTCAAAGAGGTTCCTTCTTTGATCTCTGAACAGGGATGAACTTCATCACTAGGAGTGTGTGTGTGGTGTAGTGAGAAGAGGAATGGGTGCTAAGAAGGATGGGGTGTGGGGGGGACAGTCAAAATACCCATTAAATCAACAGCCATAATTCTGGGACTTTTTGCTCTGAGAAAATGCTGTCCGTCTAATAATTTGGTATCACGTGGTGGAGGTGAACAAGTACTTCACAGAGGTAGAATGGTGGTTCAGGGGTCGTTTCCACTACAATGACTTCAGCGGTGGACTGGGGCACTTCAACACAACAACAAGATTCCATTTATAGAGCGCCTTTCACGTCGGGAGGACGTCCCAAGGCGCTGTACAGTTGGGTCAGGACCCGAGCAGGGGGGAAATGGTCAGGGTGAGGGGAGGGAAGGAGCGAGGAGGGGGTAGAGAGTCGAGAGGGGAACTGAAGGCACTGCTCTGAAGTGTCAGCCTAGACTGTGAGCTCAAATGTCTCGAACCTGCCAACTTCTGACTCAGAAGCGAGAGTGCTGACACCTGTGCAGTAGTGCACCAATGGGTTTTATTGGCAGTTATTCAGTATTATGTTAGTTCTAACAACCGTCTAGAGTATAAATGTTTCAAATCCTTCCCTTTGTCAACATTGTTTGGAATTCTCATAATATTTTTCTACCTCACTCAGCGTCATGTAGATGTCAAGTTCTTCATTGTCAGCACCAGTGACTCAAAGCAGCTCCATGGTGCCTGGTTAATGATAGCATTGATCACAGGGTGACTGGTGCAATCTTACTTAGTACAGACAAACAGTGAGCAAGCAACGAGAATAATAATAAGCCTTGCATTTGATATACTGCCTCTCACATTGATGTACCAAGGTGCTTCACTGGATATACTGTGAAGTACAGTCTTTTATGAGCGAATGTGGCAGGGTTGCAGGTAGAGACAAAGTTCAGCTGTGCACACATATAGTCTTAGGTATATAAAACCAACAGGTCCACAATGGTAACATTTTTGGCATTTCAGTTTACTTCTCAATAGCAAACATCAGTTTGCACATTTCTGGGTACATTTCCATCAGACATTAATTTTACAACCTCCCATGAATGACACAAAAAACAAACAAAAACCTACTCAGCAGTGCAGTACGCAATTAGGTACAGTACCAGAATTCAATACTGCATTGTTTTTATATTACAAAACAAGATAGGTTTGTTGGACTATTTCCTTTAATACAGATTCAAAACAAGATCATTATGTGCAAAACATCATGTACAGTACAGATATGCTAATTGGAGTGAATGATTTCTAGCAGTGAGCAGCTTTCTTTTTTTGCACGTGATCGACAATACTCTTTTGCAAAAATACTGTTGGACACAGTGCTCCCAGCAATTCCTTTACGTCAGAAAATAACTGGAATGAAATCTTCTTTGCAGCAGTATACACGTCTGAAAAGGTTCAGTGATCCTCAGCTCCCGACTCCCAATCCTCACTGGAAGAAAATTGGTTAAATGGTAACTTTGCGGCAAATCTAAAGTCAGTGGACCCGGGTTTGATTCCTGGGCAGGGGGTTTACCCACTACTGTAAAGTCTATCCACTTTACAATACTCCTGAGAAGCTCTTTGAGATGTGTGAACAACATGCAAGGATTATTATTATGTCTTGGTGGAAAGAAACTTCTCAATTTCCAGCTTTTCCTTTCTCTCCTTCTACAAAATTAGTGAAATTTTCAATCCATCGTGTCTGTGCTGGCCAGCTCTCGTCTTAGTACCAATCTCCTGCTGCTTCCTCAAATCCTATCATATTTCTCCCTTTCAGATATTTAGAATATAAGTATTTGCTGGGCGAAAGACCGAGGTCCATTCCGTTTGCCTTCCACCATCCTAGTAGTCGCATACACATGTCATGTCTTAAACTACATACTATATCCCAAGATATTATTTCCTAACAGGAATCTATCTAATTTGTTCTTGAAATAATTGACACTTGCTGCTTCCACCATCTTTTTAGGGAGCCTGTTGCATACGTTTACTACTCGCTCACTGAAATAGCATTTCTGCAGATTAGTTCTGAATTTACCCCCAATCAAACACAGACCAGGCCCTCTGGTTCTACTGTTCAGTACAAGATAAACCAGCTTGTCATGGTCTACATTATTTAGTTCCTTTAAAGGATTGATCTTATCTATTTGCTTCTTAAAAAAGTTCATATGGATTCTACCTGAACCAGCATCCTCTGTAGAGAATTCCTGATAACCCACCTTATGTGAAACACAATTCTTCTAACTCTCCCTTTGTCCTTTTGAGAAGTACCTTAAGTTTTTACCCTCTGGTTACTGACCAACTGGACAATGGAAATAATTTCTCCCTGTTTACTTTAGGATTCTCCACATTTGTTGTTAAATTACTCCTGTGTTGGTGCAATCTAAATATTTTGAGATTGGTCCTCGGGTAGAATGGCTAAAATACGTTTGATGTTTATTTGACAAACCATTTATTTGTTGTTGTAACACTCTGGTGGGATCGACTGAGGTCTGTAATGCTTTGGCGGTAGTTTTGGTGGCAGTTCAGACACAGCTTCCTCATCACTATTATGCTCGTCAAAAGATGATTTCTGTAGACACAAAATATTTACTGTTAAAACAGCCAGAGGTCGAACATTCAATTGCAGGAAGCAGCGTCACCACTGCCACAGACACACACACACACACACTAGAGGGTGCTAGAGAGGGATCAGGATCAATAATCTTGGGCTAATTTTCCCCTCCCGCAACCTGGGAAGGCTTCGGACCAATTGAGCCTTTCTGTGTGTTCACATGCTGAGATCAGCAAACTCAGCACGGACCGACCCAGTGAATTTATTATTTGTGTGTGACGGAGGTGAAGGGCCAAGCCAGATAATGCAGGACGCTGCTAAGGCTGTCAATGGTGTAATGGACTGTATATTGTGGACCAAACACAGCTGCCAATGGCACAGCAATGTCCTGCAAACTGCCATGAAGTGAATGATCAAATTGTACGTGGGGAGCTGCAGGCTAGGGCATTTTCCACTCTCTTTTCAAATAGTGCCATTGGATCTTTAAACATCCACCTGAGCAGGCAGACGGGGCCTCGGTTTTAACATCTCATTCGAAGGACGTCACCTCTGACAATGCAGCACAGCCCCAGCATTGTACAGTCAGCCTAAACTATATGAGTTCAAAGTCCTAACTGATTAAGACAGGCTGACACCTGAAATACAAGGATTATTATTAACCTATTTTCACATGACAAGACTAGAGATGCACGTGCCTCATAAATTTGCTGAATCTCCCTCATCGCCAAGCGAATTGATGGGTACAGTCTGGGGAACGTGCGTTTGCTTCCTTGATGTTCTTCCTCAGCCCAGTTCTCAGAATTTGTTCCAGTCGTTTCTTTCGAAGCAGTCTGAAACTTTTTATCCGAGATCTTTTTCAGGATCGGAGGCAGTTTGGGTTGCATCGATGCCTGAACCTCGGGAGGCACAAAAAGCTTGGACAGCTCACTGTGCACTCGTGCGTGGCCTGAGAGATTGCCTCCTGCAGCACAGCTGGCCCCTTCCTCCAGAGACACTTTCCCCAGAAAATTTTTGAGTTCCTCATAGTCGGTCTCTTTGTCACATTTCTGAAAGGGAAGGGGAGAGGGAGAGAGAGGAAGAAAAAAAAGCATTGCATTTGTCATCTCACCATCTTCAAACAAGAAAATAATAATACTGTTATAATAATCTTGCATTTGATATAGTACCTTATCACACCGTTCAGTCGTCTCAAAGCGCTTCACAGGATATACTGTAAAGTGGAGTGATTGTGTATTTCATGGGCGAAATGCAGCAGCCAATTGTGTACAGCAATGTCCCACAAACAGTCGTGGAGTGATCAATTTTATTTGGTGGATTGTTGGCCAGGACACTGAGAGAAACTCCCTTCTCTTAACTCTTAAACAATGGTACACTGTTGTTCCCAAATTTTTGTTTCTTATTGGGTAACAGACCATTGTACTCCGAACCTGGAGTTTCATAATCAAAAATTGCTGAATCATAAGCCATAAATTCCACCTAGTCACAGGCTGTGAGTCCATTTAGTCTTTAAATGACTGAGCAAAATTGTGGAAAATTCTTAAATCCAGTCTTCATTTGTAAGCCGGGTTTCTGCAGGTCATTTTATTTTTTTAAAAAAGAATTGGCTTCTAACTTAAAACTGAATTTAAGATTTAACATCTTCTTTACGTTCTTAAAATGTTAACGGCAAAATGAGCTTGCAAGTTTCTCTCCCACTCTGCCCCCCACTCCAAATCTCCTTCACGCTCATTTGTGATAGGTTCCTGACTAGCCTGCTAGACGGAGCATTTCTGTGCAGAACTCCACTAAGGAGGAAACGAAAGACAAACCCAGCAATAGACAGAAGTATAACCAGTAAAGCTGAATACCCCGATGACATGGAAGAGAAAGACTGGCTCACGTTGCGAATAGAGACGCTGACTGAGCCAATGTGGATTTGCAGCATTTGCAGCTTTTCTTGGGACACTTGGTCCACCTAAGACTCAAACAAATATTTAGGAATGTAGCCAATCATTTCAAGAATGTGCCTGTTTGGCCAGTCCTTAATCACCTCAAGCCCGCATACGGCACTTGCTTTGTCGAGTGAGAAAACGGTTGGATCTAATTATGCGCAGGAAATCTCACTGGTGATTCTTAGTGAAAGGAAGTGCCATCAGTGGCCATTCTTGCTCACAGCACACATGTGCAGCATGCAGGAAGTGGCGTCAGTGGCACTTCCTGCGCATAATATGCCAAAGCGCAGGAAGTGACTTGAGCTATGACCCAACAACCTGGAAGCAGACCCAGTCGCCACTGTTTCATTGACCAGTTATGAAGCAGTGTCCAAGTTCCAGAGAGTATGTGGCTCCGGTTGGCAAGGCTTCCAACGGCTTGGAACCCCAGAGCATGCGTTGAGGCCCTGCTGTGATTTAACATAGCCTACCATTGAGAGCACGGTCTGGCGAGGTTCCAGCAGCTTGCCCAACTAGAGCCACCCTGCCCATTAGATTTTGCTTGCATAGTTGACAGAAGCTGAACGGGAAGGGTTCCTGCCCCAGTGACCAATCCACCCCTCCAACTTCTACTGATTGGCCAGTCTGGCTGATCGATCATAAGCATTTAGTTTGTGTTGCTTTATACGGAATAGAAGTTTTCATAAATAAAATATAATCTTCATTAAAATGTGCCACACGTTTAACATTTACACAGACACCACTCACGGTTTTGATTTTCAATAAAAGAGATACTGGCATTCAAACCAATGGCTAATAGCCACTTACACAAAGTGCACTTACTCTGCCTCCATAAAAAAGATATTTCCATTAACAATTACACATCTCTCTTGAGATTGAAACCAATCCTTTCACTATTACCTGAAAATGAGATAATTGAGAGGGGACCTAATAGAGGCATTTAAGATTATTTAAAGGATTCAATAAAGTGGAAGTTGATGGACTGTTTCTACTTGTTGATGAGTTCAACACAATGGGGCATAAATACAAGATAGCTAGTAACAGATGTAAAAGGGAGTTTAAGAGGGACTTCTCTATCCAGAGAGTGGTAAGAATGTGGATCTAACTGCTAGCAATTGTGGTTAGGACAAAATGCATCACCAGAATAGAGAGATATGCAAGAATGGAGTAGGAGGCTTGTGTGGGAATAAACACCAGCATGGATTAGTTTGGCTGAATTGACAATGGAGAGAAGAGAAAAAAATCTAAACGTAAATGAATAATAATAATAAGCCTTGCATTTGATATAGCGCCATATTATGTCTTTGAGATGTCACAAAGTGATTCACAGAATATACTGTAAAGTGAATTGACTGTATATCTTGTGGCCGAAACGTGACAGCCAATTGCACACAGCAGTGTCCCGCAAACAGTCGTGGATTGAAGTGACCAATTTATTACTTTTTTTGAAGGAATTATTACCCCTGGAAAAGCGATCCCCCCATTCAACTAACAGCCAGTTCCTACTTATTACTAGGTAAACAGAGACATGTGGAGTAAGGAAACTTGCCCAACATTTTGCCCTGCCGGGAATCGAACCCAGGTCTCTCGCTTGTGAGGCGAGTGCTCTAAGCACTGAGCTACAGGACTTTACTATCAGTGCAAAAATACTGTCACTGCAAAAAAAAGTAATCCATTAAGTTTCAGATAAACACCTTTCCAGTGGCATTCGTTCCAAAAGCATATCAAACGTGCAAATAGTTACCGAGATGCACAGATTGAGAGTAATCACACTTTGTTAAGGCAAATGAACTCATACCTGGCCACAAGGAACGGTAAGAACTTCCATGAACGGCTGAATCCCAACAGTTTTGTGATACTCCACTAAATCTGGCAGTGATGGATGGGCTCGGTCCTCTCCCAAAATCACATACTTTCCATTCGGTTGCATTTCGATCATGTAGTGTCTGCACCGATCTGCGCCACTTGAGAGATTTGTTTTTAATGGGAAAAAAAAGTGAAAGTTAATTACATTCTTATTTTAAATTATCGCCTTTTGATCCAAATGTTTTTGCTCCTTCCTACCTTTCCAATCTCCTAATCCCCTACCACCCTGTTCGCTTCCTCCGCTCATGGGCTCCGGCCTGCTTCACGCCCCCCACCTTGCTCGCCCCACTATTGGCAGGCGGGCCTTCTGCCACTCTGCACCCACCCTCTGGAACTCCATCCCACAGACTCTCTGCCTCACCCCCTCCCTCGCCACCTTCAGGACCCACCTCAAGACCCTCCTCTTCGACCGTGCTTTTGATCTCCCTGCTTCCCCCCTGCCCTCCAACCTCCTTCACCCCGACCCCCAGCTCGGGTCCATAACTCTGTCTGTCCAGCACCTTGGGATGTCCTCCCGACGTGAAAGGCGCTTTACAAATGTTGTTGTTGTCCAACTGCATTGCAGACTTCTACACTGTGCACTTACTCTATGCATCTGCCGTTCAGGTCATTTATGAAAAGGATGAGAACTTTCAATAAAAGGTAACTCACACATTGGATCCATCAGATAATGAAAGCCAATTTACTGGATAACTATACAGCACATTGAAACCAGGACCAATGTAAAACAACAACAAATGACATTTATATAGCGCCTTTCATGTGAGGAAGATGTCCCAAGGCGCTGGAGAGTCAGGGATCCACACCCGAGCTGGTGGCTGGGATCAGGAGAGGTGGAGGGCAGGGAAGATAGGGGTAGGAGTGTGACTGAAAGCGCTGTCGAAGAAGAGGGTCTTGAGAATGGTCTTGAAGGAGGCATGGGAGGGGGCGAGGCAGAGGGACTGTGAGATGGAGTTCCAGAACGGCAGATAGGCTGAATACTCGCCGGTCAATGGTGGAGCAGGCAAGACAGGGGACATGAAACAAACATTTTAAAAGGCCATTCCCAATTACAAGAAGTTATGTTACGTGAAGGGTGCCATATGATTGCAAGTTGTTGTACAAAAGTCCCCATGTTCACTCTCCAGTGGCTGAATTATTTCAACACTTCACACAAAGTTATCATAAAATATTCTCACGATTCACCAACACTTAAATAAATAACCCTTGCACGTAAAACAACAGCCATACAATGAGACTGTAGAAAAAAAATCAGCAACGCTGATTGCACTAGCAAAGGGGGTTCGCGACTTCAGTTATATTTGTACCACTTCATCAGCTCTTACTATCAAATGCGAGGTTTATTATTATTATCCTACCAACATTGTTTCCACAAGTGAGAGTAAACCGTGAAACCTCATTGGCCTAGTGATTGGTGGACAAGTACTACAGCAATTCACACAGAGACACAGACACCACTGCAGAGCTGTTATTTTAACAGTTTCCATGTTACAGGCTGCTCTGTGTGAGATCAATGCGACTTAAAGCAGGAAGTGATAGTTTAAAGTGTCCCGAATAAGGCAATGTGTCCACAGTGACAAACAACCTTAAAAAACAATCACCTTCAGGGCAGTTTTCTTTCAGATGCTTTCAATGCGATTCGGGGAGTAAATAATCAGAATAAAACTCTGTATCCCCATCACACCAGTCCTTGCCAGGCTCCACTGGTTCCCAATTACTGAATGGAACGATTTCCAGATCCTCTCACTCGTTGTCAAATCCCTTCATGCCCTCGCCCCACCCTACCTATCCAACCTGCTTACCCCCCACTCCCAAATCGCTCAGCTTCGCTCAGCTGGCTAAGGCCTCGTGTTTGTCCCTCGTCCCCTCCACCACCAGTGACTGTGCCTTCAGCCACTACGCTCTGAAACTCTGGAACTCTCTCCCTCAATCCCTCCACCTTTCCACCTCCCTCCCCACTTTCAAATCCTGCCTAAGGACATTCCTTTTTGATTGTGCTTACGGTCATCTCCCCCTTCCCTCTCCCCCTGGCTCAGGGTCAGACTCCCCCACTGTCAAGCTCTCCAGGAAGCTACCGGTGTGAAGGGCGCTATATAAATGCAAGTTGTTGTATAATAATAATCCTTGCCTTTGGCAGAGCGCCTTTCACATCAGAAGGATGTCTCAAATAACTTCACATGATATACTGTAAAGTGCATTATCTGTGTGTTTTTGACAGCAGCCAATTTCACACACAGCAATTTTTCACAAACCTCCATGAATTGAATGCTTAATTCTATTTGGGGGGATGGTGGCCAGGACAGCGGGAGACCCTCCCTTCTCTTTTCGAATAGTGTTATGGGATCTTTAATGTCCACCTGAAGAAGCAGACGGGGTCTCGGTTTAACTCCCATTCCTTTGAACAGTTTCACACACCCTCTCTTCTGTTTGTCCACCACCTACATCCCCACTTTTCAGAAACTGACCCAGTGGGAGGTGACCAGAAGCACGATCGAAGAGGAAGTTCTTCAGGCGGATTTGAAGATGGGAAAGGAGGGGACAAGGTGGAGGATTGAGGGAGAGTGTTCCAGAGTTTAGAAACAAAGTGCTTGACATAAGAGGTTAAAAAAACAAACCACCGCCTTCGGGATGATGAGGCTGTTAAAAGCACATCAACACTCATCAACAACATCAAACTACATTTGTATAGTGCCTTGCACATTGGGAGGAAGTCCCAAAGTTCTGGACAGTCAGGAATTTGGACCCGAGTTGGACATTGGGATCAGGAGGGTGGAGGACGGGGAGGGTAGGGGTAGGAGGGTGACCAAAAGCCCAGTCTAAGAGGAAGGTTTTGAGATGGGCCTTGAAGGAGGCAAGGGAGGAAGCGAGGCGAAGGGACTGTGGGATGGAGTTCCAAAGGGTGGGGGCAGAGAAACTGAAGACCCGATAGCTGATGGTGGGGCGGGCTGGATGGAGGACGTGAGCAGAAGTCTGCTGAGCTCTCACTCACTCACTTTGCTTGTGAGATATTGCAACATAGATATCAAATATGTCAAAGTGTGGCCTGGGCCTATCAACAAAACTGAGCCAGCGTGCAGGAGACAGGCTGATAGAAATGTGACGTTACTACATAAAATAATAGCCAATACTGTGGATATGATTTTAGGAATGTGCCCTTTACCCTATTGAGCCTGGTTTGAAATCACAGTAGACCACTTTAAACCTCAATTCTTTGTTTGCTGTGCACAAGTGGCTGCCATGTTTCGCCCACAAAATATACAGTCAATTCACTTTACAGTATATTCTGTGAAGCACTTTGAGACGTCTCAAAGATGTGATAAGGCGCTATATCAAATACAATTATAATTATTAGTAGTAGTTTTTTTCCTTACACCTGTTAGGGCAGGTGATGGATTTCACACCACAAGTTAAAAATGAAAGGCGGGTGGGCAGGCATTTATTTACTGACGTGAAATAATACTAATCCTTGCATTTGGTATAGCGCTTTTCATGTTAGAACTGGGGCATGTTGGAAGGAGAGGCTTTTAAGGGCTAACAGAGAGGGGGAGGAAGGGCAAAGAAGACAAAGGAGAAAATGGGGTAGAGGACAGGGGATGATGAGTTAAAGAGATGTTAACGATGCAACAAAGGGGGGGATTGCAACAAAGCAGGGGAAATAGAGGTGTTAATAATAATAATCCTTGCATTTGATATGGTGCTTTTCATGTCTTCTCGACGTCTCAAAGTGCTTCACAGAATATACTGTAAAGTGAACTGACTGTATATTTGTGGGCGAAATGCAGCAGCCAATTGCGCACAACAGTGTCCCACAAACAGTCGTGGATTGAAGTGATCAATTTATTTTTTTTCTTGAGGGACTATTATCAGGAGTGTGGAGTAAGGAAACTTGCCCAAGTTTTCACCCTGCCGGGAATTGAACCCAGATCTCTTGCTTGCGAGGCGAGTGCTCTAACCACTGAGCTAGAGGACTCCATAGCGTAAAGGTTGAATGGAAGAACTTACCTGAAAGTCAAAGTGTATCCTTCCCTGCTGCCACTGACACGAATGAGGAAGCAGCCAAATAGTTGATTTGCCAACAAATCTTCAGCTTCCCTGTAAACAAAAGCAACATAAAAGCCTATTGTAATCTGGAGGCACAGCTTGCAATAAGGCAGGAAAACAGCTCTGATCTAAGGAGACGTAGGAAAGGGGAAGATTTAGAAACAGTGTCCATTAACCTCACCTATTCAGCTCCTACACAACCTGCCCTCCTTACAAAGCACTTACGCAGTGTTGGGTAATGAAACAGACTATTCAGCCCAACTGCACAATCACTGCATTTTACAGTGTGAAGTCTTCTGAAAGACTTTAAGATTTTATTATCAGAAGATAATCAAATGGAATATAGAAAGTACAGAGGAGAAATGAAAAAGCAAATAATAGGGGCAAAGAGATTGTATGAGAAAAGATTAGGGGTAACAAAAAAGGGAACCCTAAGGTATTTTATAAGCCTATAAAGAATAAAAGCTTAGTCAAAGGTAGGGTGGAGCCAATCAAGGACCAAAAGGAAATCTTTTTGTGGAGGCAGAGGGCATGGCTTATGTACTGAATGAATATTTTGCATCTGTCTTCACAAAAGAAGAGCATGCAGCCAATGCCACAGTATCAGAGGAGAGGGTAGAGAAATTGGATACGATAAGAATAAACTGAGAGGAGGTACTAAAAAGGTTGTCAGTGCTCAAGGTAAATAAGTCACTCGGTCTGAACTGGATGCATCCTAGGTTACTGAGGTAAGTAATGGTGGAAATAGAGGAGGTTCTGGCCACCATCTTTCAATCTTCCTTGGACACCAAGGTAGTGCAGAGGACTGGAGAGTTGCAAATGTTACTCCCCTGTACAAAAAGGGGCAGAAGGATAAACCTGGGAACTACAGGCCAGTCAGCCTAACATCAGTAGTGCGGAAACTTCTAGAGACTCTAATCCGAGACAGAATAAATTTTCATTTAGAAAGATATATGGGTTAATAAAGGACAGCCAACACGGATTTGTTAAAAGCAAATCATATCTAACAAATATGATAGAGATTTTTGATGAAGTAACGGAGAGGGTGGATGAAGGTAGTGCAGTTGATGTAGTTTATGTGGATTTTCAAAAGGCGTTTGATAAAATGCCACATACGAGACTTGTAAGCAAAATAGAAGCCCTTGGTATTAAAGGGACAGTGGCAGCATGGATACAGAACTGGCTGGGAGACAGAAAGCAAAGAGTGGTGGTGAACAGTTGTTTTTCTGACTGGAAGGAAGTGTGCAGTGGTGTCCCCCAGGGATCGGTATTGGGACCACTGCTGTTTTTGATCTATATAACTGACCTGAACTTGGGTATAGGGAGTACAATTTCCAAGTTTGCAGATGACACTAAGCTAGGAAAACAGTGAGGAGGATAGTAACAGACTGCAAATGGACAGACTGGTGAAATGGGCAGACAGGTGGCAGATAAGGTTTAATGTGGAGAAATGCGAAGTGATGCATTTTGGGAGGAAGAATGAGGAGAGGCCATATAAGCTGATGGTACAATCTTAAAGTGGGTGAAGGAACAGAGAGACCTGGGGGTTCATATAAGTAAATCGTTGAAGCTTATAAAACACTGGTTAGGCCTCAGCGAGAGACTGTGTTCAGTTCTGGGCACCACACTTTAAGAAGGATGTCAAGGCATTGGAGATTTACCAGGATGGTACCAGGAATGAGGGACTTCAGTTATCAGGAGAGGCTAGAGAAGCGAGAATTATACTCCTTGGAGCAGAGAAGGTTGAGAGGAGACTTAATAGAAGTTTTCAAAATTATGAGGGGATTCGATAGGGTGAACAAGGAGAAACTATGGGTGGGTCGGTAACCCTGGAACACCGATTTAAAATAGTTGTTAAAAGAAACAGAGGGGTGGTGAGGAGAATTTTTTTCAACAACAACTTAGATTTATATAGCGCCCTCCACGCCGGACGGCGTCTCAGAGCGCTTTACAGCAACGGATCCTGAGACCGAGCCGGGGGGGGGGAAGATAACCAAAGGCGCAGTCGAAAAGAAAGGTCTTCAGCAGAGACCTGAAAATAGGAAGGGACGGAGTGAGGCGAAGGGAGAAAGCAAGGGAGTTCCAGAGCCTCTGGGCATAGTGGCTGAAGACACGGCCGCCGAGGGTGGAGCAGAGGATTCAGGGGACGAGGAGGAACAAAGGCAACGGATACTGTTTTGAGGAGAGAGGAGGTCAGAGAGTTTCACACAGCAAGTTGTTTGGATCTGGAATGCATTGCCTGAAAGGGTGGTGGAAGCCGATTCGATAACAACTTTTAGGAGAGAAGTAGATAATTATTTGGGGAGAACAAGGTTGCAGGGCTCTGGGGTGAGTGCGGGGGAGTGGGAATCAATTGGATAGCTCTTTCCAAAGAGCCGGCACAGACATGATTGGCCGAATGGCTGTATAATTCTATGAACTTCCAATGTGAAAGGCGATTATATCAAATGCAATGATTATCATTAATAATAATAATATTATGTATAATAATTAATCCATGTTGATATTTATGCTCCACGTGACTTCACACCTCATATTCCCCCCCACCTACACCCACTCAGCCACCTCTGAATAAGTGCCTGGGAACAAGCCAATAGCCAACCTTAAATTATGATGTGAATAGTAATGGAGGAAGGGGGTGAGGGGGAGAGAGGAAAGAGAGGATAACAGAGAACCCAAGAACAAAACAACAGCAATGAAATTACATTTGTATAGCGCCTTTCGCTTTGAGAGGATGTCCCAAGGCACTGGACAACAACAACTTGTGTGGAGAGAGGCGGAGGATCAAAGAAAGGTGAGGGTAAAAATGTGAAACACGAATAAAACATAGATTAATACCCTCAACCATTTTAGAGTCGGGTTTTAAACTCAGATTAGAAAGATAATATTAATAATATTAATTAATAATATTTCTAAGTCTACCAAGACCTACACAGGATCAAGCTCTCCAGGACACTGCCCCACAAAAAGGGTGCTATATAAACACAAGTTGCTGTTGTTGAAGTGTAGCAACCTGTGTATTTTTGTGGGCAAAGGCGGTAGCCAATTTGCACAGCAATGTCCTGCCACGAAGTGAACGAACAATAATATGTGGTGGTGTTGGGTTTGTGGATGTCCTCCCGACGTGAAAGGCGCTGTAAGATACAATTTGTTATTGTTGTTGTGGAGTTTGGTGTGGGAGAGGACAGGGTTCTGGATGGTCCGAAGCTTATGTAGGGAGGAGCTTAGGACTACACCAAGAATGACAACCACTTTGGGGTGGGGATTGGGGAGAAGAAAGAGGTTGACACTAGAGACCTGTTGATGGCAATGGAATCTCGCATAATGAAAATCAAAGCTGCTCGAGAGAGAGGAGCTGGGGAGAAACCTGAAATAAAAAACACACACAGACACTGGAATTAAAACCAGGCTCACCGCCTTGTAATCATCCCATGGAACCAGGAGGGAAAAGTGCCGTTCTGAACGACTTTGCGAGCCTGAGTCTCGTTGAACCATCGAATCGTAGCTCTCTTCTTCAGAACACGCTGCTCCTCGACCTCCTGCAGGCTGACCTGTGACAAACTACTGGCTATGTGGTCCCGCGGGTTGTCAAAGGGAGTTGCCTGAAGGAAATAAACAGCGAATTGTAGCAAACACGAAGGTCCCTCTGGCTGTGCGTTCAGTACAATTTACGTTTATGTAATGCTTATCCATCCCCGAATCCCTCCGCTTCGTCCCCTCCCTCACCTCCCTCAAGGCCTGTGTAAAGACCTTCCTCTTCCACCGTGCCTTCAGCCACCCCCACCACCCCTACCGATTATCCCCTCTTGATTCCAACCCCCAGCTTAGGGTGCAAACCTTTAACTGTCCAGCACCTTGGGTTGTCCTACAGCTGCTGTACAAATATATTTTGTTGTTGTTTTGTTTCCTGCTGTGAAGATGTTTCAAAACACTGGCTGGGAATAATGTGAGACCCCTGGAGGTGGGGGGGCCACAGTGGGGTAAAAAGATGACCAAAAACATGGTCAAAGACGCAAATCTTAGGCTGGCTTTGAAAGTGTGCGTGTGTAAGGGGGAGTGCGGGGGTGGGGGATGATTGGGGGCAAGTTGGAGGGCTTCCCAAAGAGTGACGGCAGAATGGCTGAACTCTAGCCCATCCACCATTGGGCGTATCGAGCGGGGGTAATGAAGCTGACCAGTGTTTGTTGAGTGCAGGGAGTGGCCGGGTCAGTGGGGTGACAGGAGGTGGCAGAACTGGATGAGGGCGAGGCCTTGGAGGGAATCTGAGGGTGAAATTAAAGGCGTGTTGAAAACAGGATTTTCTCATTACAAAACCATCACTATGTCTGAGGAAGAAATGTGACAGCTGGGGGTGAGGCAGTCAGGCAACTCTCCATTTATACAGTACCTTTCCCCATGGAAACCCCTTTCACATCTTTAAGCACTTTTACAGAATGATTTTAAATTAACGGAGTTAGGAAAAGTCAACAGTGGGGGTAGGAAGTGACCATCTGGGACTGGTTTGCTCAGCTTTGCTAAATCACAGGTGCCTGGTTTGTTTTGTTTTAAAACAGCCGCAGGAAAAGTGACGTTAGTAGTTGAAGCAACATTAGAAGATTCCTGTGGGCTGAGGTCAGAACACAGCCTCGGGACAGCCTTTGCACTGACTTACACAGCTGCTGAAGGCATAAAAGTGACTGAATGATTTCAACAACCGAGGTTGCTCAATTCTCTAGTGATTCCAGCTCTTTCCTCTTCCTGATGTGACCGCATCAACTCTCGGCCACTCACAACATTGAGGCGGGTGGGCTTTAGCAAGGCTAGAAACCCAGGGACTCGCAAGGTCACAATGCTTGCACAGTGGAGGGACTTAGAAAAACACTCAGATTAAAACCAGCCACGGTTTAGATCCAACTGGGCTGAAAGGTCACTGTCTGGATCACAGAAAGGTGAGTTTTAAAGCAGGGCTTTTTCCATTACAAGTCTGGAAAAGTTTAACAGCGACCAGGCAGCTGCTATTAATACAGCACCCTTCCCATGAAAGAAACCTCTTAATACAGCGCTTTAGAGAATGAGATTAATTGGGAATCAGATGCACGAGTGGCCAGATTTTACAAATTCTTAAATGCAGCCCTAACAGAGAAAATTCCCCATCATGCAAGTACTAGATCTCCTTCCCTCTCTTTTCCCACCCTCCATAGAAACCTATAATAATAATAATCCTTGCATTTGATATAGCGCTTGAGATGTCTCAAAGCGCTTCACAGAATATATTGTAAAGTGTATTTTGTGGACAAAACGCGGCAGCCAATTGTGCACAGCAGTGTCCCACAAACAGTCATGGATTGACTGACCACATTTTTTTGTAGAAGGATTACTAACTACGTAAAAGCAATCTGCAAATCGACTAATAACCGGGTTCCTACTTACTGTTAGGTAAACAGAGGTGTGTGGAGTAAGTAAACTTGTTTAAGATTTGGCCCTGCCCAGGAATCAAACCTGGGTGCTCTCGCTTGCTTCTATAACACAGAAGGAGACCTTTCAGTCCATCGTCCCTGTGCTGGATCTTTTAAGAGCAATTCTTACAGACCCATTTACCTGCCCTTTCCCTCTGCCCCCGTAGTAGAACACTCACCACCACACAAGCTGTAACCCTCCCCACGACCACACAGGACTGAGAAGCTAAAGGACAGGATAATTAGATATTTAAGTGTGGAGAGAACGGACTTTTTTTTTGTTAAAGACACAACAAATGGATTAGGAAAAGATACGCACCTCCAATAACTTACTCCGGGGTCTGGGAACCGGAGGCTGCACCTCCGTGCGGAACTTGTCCACTGCTAGAGAACGAGGTCGAGGCTGGGGCTTCCTTTTTCTTGGAAGGGGAACTGGAGGAGTCACTGGACCTGCAACAGAACAAACGTTTGAAAAAGTATCAGCCGAGTGTCAGCCTGGCTCAGCCAGTCAAACTCTGGCCTTCGAGTCAGACAGTTGTGGGTTTGTTACCATCACAGTTTGGTTTGTTGCAACCGTTTGATTAGTCAACAACTGGATCAATAACATCCGCGCCTTGTGTGAGAGAGATAGAGAGAGAGATGGTAAAGATGACTGGGATCACCTACTTTCATTTTCCAATTCCGTTTCCATTTCCTGTTTCCTCTTCCTCTCCATTTCCTGTTCTAATTCAACCTGTCGTTTTTCTTCCTCCTGCCTCTCCAGCTGCCGCCGCATCTCAGCCACCAAGGCTCTGTACTTGCTCTGGCAGCGATATTGTTTATAGGCTGAAAAATACACAGACACAAATACACAAGAGATGGTCAAATAGACCAATTCCATCCTACCAAAAGGTTAATTTTTGCATGGTTGATAGTTTTAGATGTTCGATGCAACAACTTGGTAGTACTCTTGCCTCTGGGTTTAAGGTTGTGTTCAATGACAGGGGTTTTGAGCTCACCAGTCCAGGCTGTTAATCCAGTACAGTACTGGGGGAGTGCTACATTTTCAGATGAGGTGTTAAACCCATGACTGATTCCAAAAGGGAAAGTCAGTCCTAGGCAACAATCATCCAGATAAATAGCTCATTCGTTCTATGGCTGTTTGTGAGACTTTGCTATGTGCAAACTGGCTGCCACACCTGGTAATAATCCTTGCATTTGATTTTTTATCACATTGAAACTTCTCAAAGATCTTCAGTTTTTATTCCCCTGCAAAGTCCATTGACTGTGTATGTGTAAGCAAAGGTGGAGTCGGTTTGTACACAGCAGTTTTCCACAAACAGCCACAAAATGAATGATTTGTGTTTATTTAGGGAATGTTTGACAAAATTGATGTCCAGTGGCAATCGTGGATGTCAGGACACAGGCTGTCAACCAACCACCCCACCCTCACCATGACTGCAAGTATTTGAGATATTAAAGAGGAGAGAAAATACAATTCCATTTAAATTTATACAGCACCTTTCACATTGGAAGGATGTCTCAAGTCTCTTCACAGTGCTGGATGGGCATCAGAGCTGAGGGTGGGAGCCGAGGGGAGGGGAAAGGGTGATCAAGGAGATAAATTTCGAGATGTGCCTTGAAATAGGGGATGGTGCGAGCGAATCAGAGGGACTCCAGGACGGAGTTCCACAGGACAGGGCAAAATGGCTGAAAGCCCGGATATTGGTGGTGGGGCAGGTAGGGCAGGGTTATGGTGGGGACATGAAGCAAGCCAAATAGCAAAATGCCCTCAAAACACACAAAATCTAGTGAACCAGACCCATAGAGCAAGTAGAATAATCATGACCAATTGTTGGCACTCACTTTTCTGGATGATTATTGCAGCCTTATCAAGCCTTTCTATGCACTTTGCCAATTGATCTTGATGCCAATATTTAAAGAACAGGCGAGTCTTTCTGTGAGGGAAAAAATGAACAGATCAGTTCACTTAAACGTCAATGGTAATAAAGTTGTGAATCAACCAGTTGTTAATCCTAGGTCCCACTAAATTTAGACAGCAGTATTGTAAACTCCCAGCAACGGCAGATGGTAGTTGGTAGTTCTAACACTGCATTATGTTAGAATGCATTGGCTAACCTTACACTATAAAAGATGCACAATACACAGTGAACAATGAGATTTTACAGACCAATACCCCAGTGAATTAAACACTCTGCGACATTTGACCCTCTTGGTCTCAAACGATTAGCAAAGTTCCCTGCACCGCTATCATTTATTTCTACAGTAATCTGGACAGTATTTTGCTTGGGTATGTACCAACAGACTGTGGACAACAACAATAAAACAATTGTCATTAGGAAAGTATCTATTGCATATTTGGCACAAGACAAGAGCCAGCTCTAAAGGAAAAGGAAACAAAGAGACTTAATCTTAATTATGCAAGTCCACTGCTGATATAACGAAGTCAAAATGAAATGTGCACAAATCTTGACTGCACGTCACTCACTACTGGTCTCAGTAATACTAGCCCTGGATCCATTTTGACTTACCCACACTTCCAGTCCTTCAGGTCTGTGGTTTGGAGAAGAGCTAGGCAACTACGAAAAACAGAGAAGGATAATCTTAATTACACGCGTCAGCAGTGAACACTGCATTTCTTCAGAGACTAAAGTGCATTTTGTGTTCATTTTGTGCTAATTTCCCTTTTAAAGTCTTACAAGTAATTTCTCCTTTAGAAAAAAAACACATGGGACATTACCACAAAACAAAATGTGCTCATATGAGCAATTTTAATCCAAATAGGACTGCAGTTTGAGGAGTTAAAAGTTGATGGCTAGTGCAAATGATTCCATTTAGTTGCGGAAACTGGCATTGGAAGTCATATTCAGGCTGTGCTGATGCAAGTAAATGTTTATCAGGCCAGAGAATGCAAACTAAATTCCAACTCAGGTGCCTAAGGCATAGGATAACACATCAACTTTACAACAATCTCTGCTGCAATGGGAGACACAGTGCACCACAAGGTAGAAACTAAATGGACTGTATTTTGAGAGAACAAATCAATGGAGGAATGGTAGAACAAAGAGAAAAAGTGAAAGAGGAGAAAAATGCTGTTGTTCAAAAATAACCTTTAATGTTCAAAAGCAAACTTATTTTCGATTCTACTTTTTGAAAAAATATTCAATGGCTCCATGTAAAAAGGAGCTGTGCATCCGATTACTGCTTTGTTTAGTTTAGGAGGCTTACAGCTCACATCACACTTGTAAATCTTATTTCATTAAATCATTTTTTTTAAAAAAAAATTTACATTTGAAAAGTGTTTTTATATCAGAAGGACAACTTTATAGCGCTTTACAAGATATGGTGTAAAGTGTAGTGACTGTGAATCTTAGAGGCAAATATTAGCTATGATCCTTAATATTTAAAATGTTCCATGATTTGGGCTTATTTACCTTTCTTTTGTAAATGATATATTGGGGGTAATGAGCAATATTCCATATCTGCAAGAAAAAAAGGCAAGGATCAATATTGGATCACATCATACTACATCGCCTGTCTCACGCCCATGTGTATGGAGAAAAGGACTCAATAGAAGAAACATTAACAAGTTTCCATATATAAAAACAACATCCATTTTAGGCTAAAATGAATTCCACCACAGTGTGGTCAATCATTCAATACTAAAGGCTCTACACACCCAACGCCAATCAGAATAGTCCATTGGCATTAAGAATTGGCTTCAGGCCTCATGGCTCTGATGTAGTTGAACGTTGAGTGGGTTAGTGAGAATGAAATGTACGTTCCACCCATGGCTGCCCAAAGCAGAATTCAGCGAGACAAAACAACATTGTGAGGCCTTAGCTCAGCTCCCCAGAGTTATTGCTGCATTTGTACCTTTCCGCAAACTCCTCAAAAAGCGGTCTCCACGAATATCCTTCTCTGCGGATTCGGATAGTTTCCAATAACCCATTGTATCGCAGCTGAAACAAACGGAACCAGTACAGCATGTCAGCCATACAAGCTTAATGACGCTAAACATTTAGATCACAAGGGAGGTTTAGATGAAAATGCGCTTCCCAAATGACACTACTTAGAAATGAATGTTGTGGATCCCGGTTATTACGCGCTTCATTAAAGCACAAGTTCACTTATTTAAGCTGCAGACACACAAGTTTAAAAAAGGCTGACTTTTGGGTCATCGGGTCACCGCTAACATCCCTTTTAATAAAAATTAATAATCTTTTTGGTTCGCCAGCCTTCATGTTGGGAGGACGTCCCAAAACATTTGACAGGGTACACTGTAAAGTGCAGTGACTGTGTTTTTGTGAGTAAACTTCCTGAACAAGAAGGTGAAGGAAGTGTTGATGCTTACTGGCCCAGCATTGTCAAACTCAGATTTGTACTGACCTGTACGTGTGGTTCACAAACAACTGTACGAGCCACACCAAACGAAAACGACTACAACAGACATTGCATATTTGTGTATACTTATGTCGAAAACACTGGGCGTTTTCAAATATTTCACATTAATAACATAACATGTAGGAGCAAGACTAGGACATTCAGGCCTTCGAGCCTGCCCCACCATTCAATCATGGCTGATCTTCTCATCTAACTCCAGCTAATAACCTAACCCTGCCTTATTCCCATATCCCATATCCCTTAATCCCATATCCCTTAATTCAATTCAAACTTGTAGAAATTACCACAATAGTTCATTAATTTTCAAATGTAACTTTGCAAATAAGTTAATAATGCTTGTGCAGTGGCACATGCTAGTTGCTAGTATTTAACCTTCGCCTCGCTCATGTGTCTCCTTCAAAGTTCATCTCAAGACCATGCCCCATCTGCCTATCCTCCACCCTTTTTGATTCCAACCCCTTAGCTCAGGAGTAAAATCTCAACTGTCCAGCATTTTGGGACATCCTTCCAATATGAAAGGTGCTATATAAATGTAATTTGTTGTTATTAGTGACATCGTGACAACATAACCGCGTAAAATTCAGCCTTTTTTTTAAAAATCACAGAACCCGGATTTCTGCACAGTGAAGCCACGGGTCGTGTGATAAGTATCGTCACAATACTGAAGTCTTGTTTTAAGGCAGATTTGGATTGATGGACCCAAATGACCTGGTTGCAATGGGGGTTCTACTGTATACACAAGTGGGGCAGCTAATTTACACAGACAGCATCCCGTAATCAACAGTGAAATAAGTAGCTGTTAATTTGTATTTGTTGGTCGAATTGGATTTGTAGGGGAATGTAAAACAGGATAACCAAAAGAAAGCTTCAAGTTATTAGCAACATACATACGGCGGAACCACAAGCCAAATGGAATCTAAATTAATGACACAACCAAAAACCTTTACCAGATAGGAGCATCAATACTAGAAACCAATTTATTCCAAACACACAGAACCGCACACTGAATAGCATGAGAACTCTCATCTGCACTCTGCTATTGGTATTTCCTCTCACCGTTGGTTGTACTCAAGTCACAAGACTTACCTGATCCATCAGGAATTTGCTATCCAACTGGCTGGGTAATTTATTAGTGTTCGATTTGATGCAGCGAATGAAATGTGGGTTTGCTGCAAACATCTTCTCCATCAGCACCGATAGAGAGTGCTTCAAAAGACAAAAAGTTCCTGTCAGTGCTATATTTAGAGGGAAATATTGAGTTTTCACAACAACCAGGTTGAAATCCTACACTTTACCCCAAGTCCAATACTAGTTCATATGTTTAAACATCCCAAAGAAAACTATGATGTGAACATTCTGAGCTGCACATTTAATATCCCATCATCTCATAAAGACTAATGTTGCAAAAACAACCCGATGGTGCATTTTCTGGTGTCCGACATTTAGAAGTGGGGGGAAAATTAGACAAGTGTTTCAGAGCTCTGTGACTCACCGAAAGAATTGGCATTTAGCAGGTCAAAAAAGCCACAACCAAATCAGTTAAAATCTACAGAAATTTCCATTTGTCTGTCTCCCATCTCTCTACCACAAACCTTCTGATCAATGCTTTAACAAAAATATAATCCGGGTCCCATGTGTTTCAGCTAATAGTGAAGTTAGACACAGCAGTCCCCAGCCTTAGGTAAGCCTGAAGGATGAGATAATTAACCACATCAAATCTCACTAGACCACGTCTTTCCTGGGAAAAGAGGAACGGCAAGCTGTAACTCACACAATAGAACTGGCAGCGATGGCATGGTTTAATAAAATTAATACTTGAAATTAATGCCACTCTCACAGCCCAGGAAAATTTCCTCCTCAAATTTAAAACCAAACATGGTTGGATGATTGTAACAGCTTAACAACATTAAAAAGCAACAGGAGTTCATTCTGTAGCTTTGGTGGATTTCAAGGTTCTGGTTCTGATTGTACATTGGAGAATTAAGACTATTAAACATTATATTGTTATTGTAATTGTATTTTAACTCTGCAAAGTCAGTGTAGTAACCTGTAGGGTTAAGCTGTATTTGAGAGAGAGAGAGAGATAGAATGCTGATACTGTTGCTCAATGTGCTGGATTGCCCGATCTCTTTGATGATAAACTGCAGCCAAAATAAATGGGGCACGAAACAGCAGAATTTCCATTTCAACATCACAGACAACATGCCAGTTCCTGAGCAAGAGCACGGCCAGCTTCACCCTGAGTACGAACAGCTCAGGATTTAGATGGTCATTAAAACATGTAAAATGCATTACAAAAAAGAATCACGTGCAGGTGTTCCCCAGGGCTCTGTCCTCAATCCTCTCCTTTTTAATATCAACAAACTCTATCACTGTTTCCAACCTCAACTCCAGGACCACTGCTGTTCTGATGGAATGTCGATCAAACATAAAATGCTGGATCAGAGCCAATTTTTTCCAGTTGAGTATTGACAAGACCGAGGCCTTCCTGCTAGAGTCCCGTCAGCACCTCCTTCATCAGATCACTGTTCACGGACGCACTGTCCCCCTCAACGAGCCAGTACGGAATCTTGGCGTCTTGTTCGACCCTCAACTGCCCTCTATACACCACATCCGTGCCATGCATTCCCCACATTGCCCACCTCCGCCACGATCTCCCTGCTCAACGGACTTCCCATTTCTTCCAATCACAAGCTGCGGGTTATTCAGAACTCTGTCACTCCCGTCCTCTCCTGTACTCATCTCTGTGACCTGATCATCCCATCTTCGCCCGGCTTCACTGGCTTCCCATCCCCCAGAGGATTGAGTTCAAGATCCTCATTCTCATTCTAAAGCCCTCCACGGTTTTGCTCCTCCCTACCTCTGCGATCCACTAAACATTTACCAACCTGCCCACTCTATCCGCTTGACATGTACTTGCTTGCTCCACGTCCCCCGCCCAGCCCGCTCCACCACTGGCAGTTGGGCCTTGAGCCTTTCTGTCCCATCCACTGGAAATCCATCCCACATTCCCCACCCTCACCCCTTTGCTGATCTCCTTCATGGCCCGTCTCAAAACCTTCCTCTTCGACTGGGTTTCGGACATCTACCCTCCTCCACCCCTCTTGATTCCAACCTCCAGCTTGGTTGCAAACCCTTGACTGTCAAGCGCCTTGGGACTTCCTTCCAACATGAAAGTCACTATATAAATGCAATTTGTCAGTGATGACAAGCTTTCACTTCTGCTCTGACTCCAACATTTAATAAAATGACCAGGAGATTGGGTGAACAAATTGCATAACAGAGGTGAAAGCCTGATGACGACAAAAACAACAAATTGCATTTATATAGCACCTTTCACATCGAGAGGATGTCCCAAGATTGTGGGCACAGAGAGACCAGGCTGAGGAGATGAGAATGAGCAGATCAGAGAGATAGGGCGGGAAGAGATTTATACGAGAACCTTGAAGTCGATCCATTCAGAGTTAGAGAGATGGGAATGTAGTTTGGTATGTGTGAGAAATGAGCGATGACTGTTTGGGATTTACTGTATCTTTTGGATGGTGGAGCTGGCGAGACCCCCAGTGAGGAGTGCATTTGAGAGGTCAAGGCAAGAGTTGGTAAAAGAGGTGTTTAGTGTGAGGTAGAAACGGAAGCGGGCATGTGGTGAAGGTGATGCAAAGCAGTCTTTATGGTTTTCATCTTAAGCAGTGTTGATGCTTTAGTCTTTAAAAGATCCTGTCCTCAGTTGCCTAAACTGTAACTTTGTACTGCTTCCCCTGGAACTTTTGAGATGAACTTTTTTAGGCTAATAGAGGTCAATGTCTTAACATTCAGACCATGTATTAAAAGCTCTGGATCATGCTACTGTAATAACGCACACCGACAAACAAAAAATTGTGCTAAAAAACAAGCCAGCCCAGAAGTTGGCCTCAGAGCTTCCTGTGGACAAGTGCAACAGTTCAGTATCTCGCTTCCTTTGAACAAAACACTTTCATAAAAAAAAGTTGCACCTAATTTTGATCACAATGCAAACAAATAAAGTGCAGGATTCACACATACTTTAAACTTTGCTCCGACAGATTGCTTCCTGGTGCTGTTGAAGTTGTCTTCATTTCTTTGTACTAACTGGAAAACCAAAGCAAGATATGCAGAACATGAATTCACACGCTCTAACTCTCAGCTGGAATTGTTTTCATTCATCAATACAGTTGTGAAATAAGGGAACTGCCAGAGGAGAGCAATGAGGAATGAGCTAATGGCAAAGATTAGACATTAGGGTTCTCCCATGGTGAAAGGAGATATCTTTCCATGCACCTTTATTGAGGGATACAATTTTTTAACATACGATTGAAAAAGCAAACATGAACGGTATTTTAGCAACACACCAAGACATTTGAGAAGTCTAGACAAGAGGGCACAGGTTTAAAGTTGCAAAGGGCAATTTTAGGACAGACACTAATAACTATTTATTTACCCAGAGGGTAATTAATGACTGAAAAAGGTTGATGGGAAGGGTGATCGAGGCGAGGACACTGGAATCATTATTTAAATAAAACAGCTTGATGCTGCAATGGAATGATGGTCGGATGCGTACTCTGGAAGGATGAGGCCAAATGGGTTAAAGGGGTTTCTTCATCTGAACTAATCTAGCGATCTGAAATAACTCACCTTTGCCCTTTGCTGAGGCATCAAGGTTCCTGTTCTTGAAACTGTAGCTGTAATTACAAATCAATATCCCAAGGAATCAGAACAATGGCATTTTTTCCACATAAACGGAAAGGAAGGCCAGGCCACAAAGTGGCAGACATATAAAACACAATGTGCCTGCAGGTTATGTTGCTCTCCAATTGTCTAAACCTGCATGTTTTTCTCCTCCTTTTCTGATCTCAAAGTCAACGCTCCTTCCACAATGTTGGTAATAAATAAAATAATAATCCTTGCATTTGATATAGTGCTTTTCAAGCCTTCGAGACATCTCAAAGTGTTTCACAGCATATACTGTAAAGTGAATTAACCGTATATTTGTAAATATTATATTGGTAACTCAGTAAAGTGTGGGAGAAATTAACCAGGTCCCACCGTTCATTCCACAGTGCAGCACATCATCTCTCCAGGCAGACCTGCTGGAGGTTAATGACCTCTTGCAAAACGCTTACATTTGCCTGTCTGGATTCGGGTCATCAATACTGTTTGTATCTCACATGAAATCTAAAGTTTAATGCACTTTACTCGCAATGCAAATATTCAGGACACATTTTTTTAAAAAAAAATCACAATACCAAGTCCAGCATTTGCTTACTGCCAACAATCTGAAATGATCCGCTGGAAATAGTTACCTGAAAAGAGTACACTTAGCAGAGGGGTGATGCTGTTAATGAAGAGCCCTCGAATGCTTGCTGGAATTGTATCACGGTTCTTCTCCAGAAACCCTGATGCATTGTACAGGACCTGGGGGGACACAGGGCACAAGTTCAGCAACAACATACTTTTTTTTGTAATACTGGCCTCTAAGAAATGGTGGGGAGAATTTTCATCTGGGTCAACATTTACTCTTTTTATGCAGCATTCCATAATTTGACATATTCTTAAATACAGCCTTATTTTGAGAAGCCAGTATTTCTGTACGTTTCCTTTTTGGAATCCTGAAGCGTAATGGTGAGCACACTCGCCTCACAAGCGAGAGGACCCGGGTTCGATTCCCGGGCAGGGCGAAAACTTAGGCAAGTTTTTTACTCCACAAGCCTCTGTTTACCTAGCAGTCAGTAGCAACCTGGTTGTTGGTCGATTGGCGGATTATTTTCCGGTGGAAATAAACCCTCCTTTTTCTAAAAAGGTTTTTTTTTTCTTTTTTAAAATCTGGTCACTCAATCCACAATTGTTTGTAGGGCAATTGGCTGCCGCATTTCACCCTCAGTTATTTCACTTTACAATATATTTTGTAAAGCGCTTTGAGAAGTCTAATCAACGTGATATCAAATGCAAAGATTATGAATATCATTAAGGGTGATATTCAATTATCTGGAGTAAAAGCCTGACATTCCAGACTAATGTTTATAATGGAGACTGTGTTGGTTTTTGACTAGATGCTTCCGAGGAGATACTCTGAGCATTTATGGTCAGATGTTAAACACCAGAGTCTGAGTGTCCTTGAGATCTGTGGCAGCATTTGGTTATACAACAGATTAAAACAAACACAACACGTGTCCCTGCTGGATTACTCGGTACCCTAAATAAGAAATGGTTTAACATCTACAAAACATACATACCTACCTACTTCCAAAGACCAGGATGTGTGTTGATATTTAGGGACCTTAATACAGTTGGCATTTATATAAAGCCTTTCATATCGGCAGGATATCTCAGAGTGCTTCACAATGCTGGATGGCCACCCAAGATGGGGGTGGGAGCCGAGGGTGGGCTGGGGAGGAACCAATGTTAACCCAAGATTTCAACTTTTTTCCCCCCACCCACTTTGCTGTGAATGTTTCTGCTTCACACATTAGCCATTCCACAGCCTCTCTGAATGAGATTAACAATTACTACAATATTACAGGATTTTGTTTGCCCTAGAAACCAAATTCAAATGTGGTCGCTCAATCCACGACTGTTTCTGGGACACTGTTGTGCGCGATTGGTTGCTGTATTTTGCCCACAAAATACACAGCCCACAAAATACAGTCAGTCCACTTTGCAGTACATTCTGTGAAATACTTTGAGACATCTCAGTGACGTGATAAGGCGCTATATTAAATGTAAGAATTATTTTATATTCTGCCAGCCATCCAGATACAGACGTCACAAACTCACCTCACACAGCAGAGGGGAAGGAAATTTTCCATACCTGGATTGGGCTGCATTTGGACACAAACTCAGGAGGTGAAACGTTAGTGCTCTATTATTATCATCATCATTTATAATAATAATATTTGCATTTGAAATAGCACTTTACCACGTTGTCAAAACACCTCAAAGCGCTTGACAAAGTTTTACTTGAGTGGACAACATACAGTCTCCCTAAACCCCCGCATCATTTCTTTCAGCTCACATTCATTTTTTTACATAAATGACACACCTTTCCTGCGTAGTGCATCACTGTGAAGGCTGGGCTGCGACGTCGGTCTATTTTATAGCATGAATTGCCTTTGAAGCTGGTGTTAAGCTTATCAACAAATGTCTTGTCAGATGCCTAGAATGACGCATAGAGACACAAGATACACTTGTTAAACCTGGCCGGGGTGCAATTCGAAACCAAACACACTTCTCCAAACACCCAGATGTATTTTGACACATTCAAATGATAAATTAAAAGGTACACACACCCACATGTATGCATGTGTGTGCACTCGCATAAAACAATTACCTGGTTAAGGTATCAAAAACATAGCCAATCCTTTTTGGGGACTGTAATCTGCTCATCAAAATATTAAGTCTCAATGAAAAGAATAAATATTAAGAATAATAATCTTTCGATCTGATATAGCCTCCTGTGTAGTCGAAACGTCTTAACAACAACAAAATTACATTTATAGAGCGCCTTTCACTTTGGGAGGACGTCTCAAGGCGCTGGACAATCAGGGGTCAGGACCCGAGCATGGAGGAGGGGTGGGGTGAGGGAAGGCAGAGAGGTGGGAGGGCGACCGAAGGCACGACCGAAGAGAAGGGTCTTGAGACCAGCCTTGAGGGAGGCAAGGGAGGAAGCGAGGGGACTGTGGAATGAAGTTCCAGAGTGTGGGGGCACAGAAGCTGAAAGCTCGGCCACTGATGGTAGGGCAGGTCAGGCGAGAGACATGGAGCAGGCCGGAGCCCACTGAACGGAGTACTTCATAGAATTTACTGTAGTGACTGTTTTCAGGACTGGAAAAAGCCTGTGATTGCCAGCACCAGCATCGTAATTACACTTAGCCGGATACTCTGTTTTGCCAGACCAGATCTCCCCCCATTATTCCATCCAGCGAGGTTTTTGGTTCCCCCACCGCCAGCACCCACCCGGCCCCTCCTTGACATCAGGCTTCATCACTGCTAAGTCCTCCGAGATGCTACCCTGCGTGAAGGGCTCTATTTATTCAAGTAGTTGTTGAAAATTGTTTAGATCAAAGTAATGGACGTGTGGAATAGTTACTCTGCTTTTGCCCTCTCTTCAATGATGATGAATATCTTACTTGTGGAAACGTGCTTTGTTCATCCAGCAGGGAAAATATTCCTAGTGGCTTTGCTAAGAAAAGATCCTGCAGGGAGAGAACATACACATGAGTAAAAGAGACTAGCAGAACAAGGAGTAATCTGACAAGTGTTAAAACATTACTTTTACCAGTATTTCTTTGTTATCCTTGTAAGTTATGGCTTTCCATTCCAGTTCCTCTTGCTTGTACTCTTTCTGTTGCATCAAAAATATGTGCTGTCGGAAACAAACAAAACTGCACTTAATTTGGGAGGACTTCTGCGTAAGAAGTGAAAACTCAGTTGCACGCTAGTGAACAATATTGATACATCTCACCAATGTGGGGCGTTCTCTCGACATGACAGGCACTATATATATGTAAATTTGTTGTTGTTAATGGGGGTGAACACAAGGGGAATTAATTCTATTCTTTTTATTCACGGGTGTAATAGGTTTTCCACTTTAACTGTCCTTCGGATGAAACATTAACCATTCAGATGGTTGTTAAAGATCCCATGGCAAGATGAAATACAACCGAATACAGTTTTCATTTATATAGCGTCTTTCACATTAGGATTCCATAGCAATTTAGAAAAAAAATTAAGATTGAATTTAAGTATTTGCCATGATTTTGTATGATCTTTCACTTCAAAATAAAGAATAGACTCAGTGGACTTTCAGGCACCGTCATAACAGGACGTGGCTGTGGATTATTTGATACATAATTAATGTACAAACTATGAATTATTTTTCAATCTTTGCGATTACTTACATGATTGAAGAAATACTGAAGCTGTTCATTTGCCAAATTAATGCACATCTGCTCGTACCTGTTAACTGCAAAGTTCTCAAAGCCAAAAATGTCCAATATACCTGTCAATAAAAAATTAAACCAATTCATCAATACATGGAGAGCATTATAGAGCGGCTCAAACCAGAGACATTCAGGTGGTTCAGGAGTTTATGTGCTGAACACATTAGATCATCAAAGACAACCAACTTGCGTCCACACCAATTAGTTATGACCTCTCATAACCATTTCAGTAAAAAGGGGCAATAAATTCACCATCACTACTAAAATATTTAACAGGCAGATGTTGGAAAAAAACTATCACGTGGAGAGTAATTGAATGCTTTGCCTCAAGTGACTTAGAAAGCTTAGACTATAACAACGGGACCTGGATAAACATTTGAACAGAAGCAATATAAAAGGGAAAAGAGAAGGGACTCAAAAATCCATTATCAACATTGAAAGTTGTTTATATACCCTGCTCAGGTGGCGAGGTTCACATTTGAATGCTGGAAAGAGCAAGACACATTTAATCCTGGCTAATCTATCAGTATTGCCAGTAACAGAATGTTACAGCTCAGAAACAGGTTATGCGGGTTAACCAGTCCGTGCTGGTGTTCACACTCCACACCAGCCTCTACTCATCCTAAACTCCACCTGAAGACTTGGAACTCAGATCGTCTAAGCTGACCCTCCAATGCAGTACTGGAGATGTGCTGTATTATTGGATGTGCCTTCTTTCAAATAAGACATTAAACTGAGGTCCTGTCTGCCTGTTCAGGTCCCATGGCACTGTTCTAAAAGAGGAGGGAGTTTCTCCCTGTGTCCTGGCCAACACTCCATCAAATACAATTGGTCATTCACTTCATGGCAGTTTGTGGGACATTACTGTGTGCAAACGAGCTGCCATGCTTGTCCATTAAAGCACACAGTCACTGCAGTTTACAGCATATCTTGTGAAGCGATTTGTGACATTGTCACGATGTGAAAGGTGCGATACCAAATGTAAGGATTATTTATAATGAATGCCCTCTCCTGTACCTCTCTATTTCCTTCTCCCTCAGGTTTCTGAAATACATTTTGTTAGGTCTGCAAATTACCTCCCAAAGTTTTGAAAGGCACAGAATTAAATTCACTGCTTACCTATCTCCTGCAGGTCCACAGTGTCCATGTCCTCTTTAGGAGCTAAAAGCTGGTTGACTTTACTGACGATCCAACCAAAAACTCTGCCATACGCTACTTTAGCAATCGAGTCCCTGGCATCTAGAACACAAGTCAAAAAGGTCACTGTATGGCATCAACGCAAACTTGAATGATCTCTCTTAATAGCAGCAGTATTGGCTGGTTATTTGTCTCCCCTTCCTGCCCACATTTTGTCAGCGATTTCCAAACCCAGAATATATACAGGAATATATACAGAAAGATATCAGATTTCACCACATAGTGGCTAAAATACCTACAACTCAATGTCGTTTATAACACAACTCATTACAGTGCAAGGGCAGGTAGGCTGTAAGCCTGCACTGGCGGCTTCAAATGGCTGGCCATGCAACCAATCAAGCCATAACCGCTCTTATAAGAGGTTCTACCATTAGACCTGCTTCCTGCTCACTTCTCGCCTGCAAAGGAAGACGGCCAGTTAGCACCAGAAGTGACATCAACAGCAATCTGACCATCTGAAGTGGGACCAATAGCCATTTATCTGCAGAACGGGCATAGAAAAGCACTCATTTTATGGATCCGAAACACTGCGTTACAACAGGTTATAGTTGTAGGTAGACAGTCTCAGTTGGGGTAGCAGCGAAGGCACCAAAACTGACACTCGCGTCCCCAGGCTAAAGCGGAGAAAAAACAAATATTGTTAATGGTTACGACTCTTGTTAGTCTTTCAGTGATCTCTGCTCAGAGGGTGCTCGGGTGGACCCTGAATAATGACAGCCATCCCCACAGTTGAGTAAGAGAACAACACTTGCCGTTCCAGACTCTCAGAAGAGAGGACACCCGGGTGGGGTTCCAGAGGCTGGGACCGCCGGCAAAACAAATCACGCCTCAGGATCTGCCTCGACACATGGTGAGGGGGGGAAACACAGACCAGGAACTTTTGAGAAACTTTTCACAGAGTGAAAATCCTGGAGTTATTCACCGTCAATATGAAAAAAAAATCGGTCATTCACTTCATAGCTATCGGTGAGGACAAACTGGCTGCCACATTCGCCCACAAGTTACACATTACACTTTACAGTACATTCTGTGAAGCGATTTGAGAAGTTCTCACAAAGTGAAAGACGTTATTTTAAATGTAAGGATTATTATTATTATTGTCATTGCTCTTGCCTTCAGCTTGCTGCTTGGTATGGTGCCTCTGAATGGATTCTCCTCGAGTCACTGCCAGTGTGCAGATCAAACACTTCAACAGATCTTCCTCCTCGACGCCAAACTGACCCTGAGAAAATGTAACCAGACAAAGGAAATGGTGTTACAGTTGTATACAATATCAGACATTGTATAAATGTCAGAAGGCAAATTGCTGCAGGTGCTGGACTCTGATGAAAGGCCATCAACCTGAAACATTAACCGCTTTCCTCTCTCCATAGATGCTGCCTGACCTGCTGAGTGTTCCCAGTGACTTCTGTCTTTATGATTGTGTAATATTAGACCTTATTTGGAATACTGTGTGGGCACCACAGCGTAGAAGTGATGTGCTGACCTTGAATGCCGTGCAGCGCAGCCCACACAATAATACCTGGATTGAAGAGGCTTACTTATATCATAATAATCCTTGCATTTTGATGGGAGTGCCTTTCAAATCAGGGGACGTCTCAAACCACTCCACAGGATTTACTGCAAAGTGTAGCGACTGTGTATTTTTAGATGAAACAACAGGCCCCCATTATACAACAGAATGGGGAAACTGGTGCTATATTCTCTTGAGGGATAATCTGATCGAGGCATTACAAAATAGTAAATGGAACTGCTAAAGTACCATAAGGAGGGACTCTTTCCTACGATTGCAAGATCCAGAACAAGAGAGCATTATGTAAAAATTATCATTGAAATCAGGAGTCATTCTCTTAGTCAGAGAGTTGTGGGGATTGTGGAATTCAGTGCCTCCAAGCACTGTCACAGTCACTACACTTTGCAGTAAATCCTGTGAAGTGCTCCTGGCAATGACAGACGTTACACCAAATGCAAGGATTATTATTATTATAATTAATATAACTTAATTTTATTAACCAGGTTCAGCTTTCCCTTATTCCAATACCTAATTACCTCCGTTATGAAATTAGCCTTAGAAAAACACAAATCTATTTTAAAATAAAGTACAAAAACTGTAACTATTACAAGTGTTGCTTTCAGTAACTATCTGCATGGCTTACATCAATCTGGCTCCATTTCGGGCAACAATCAGTTCCTATGCCAATTATCTGCACTGGCAATGCTTCACGCAGCTAGAAAATAACATTTGCTGAGGCAAACATCAGATGACAAGAGTACTAAAGAGCATCATTTATCAATCAGCAACATACAGTATCCACAAAACCAGGAGCACCCATTAAACACTAATTACTATTAAACATCCGTCTTGTAGCAATCGAGATTTAATAAAAGACACGCACCAGAATCGAATGTAAACACTAGCCTTGGTTGTTAAAACTGTAAACTGCACCACCCCGCCCCCTCTCACTCGCAGCCCAAATTAAGAATAGGCCAACAATCCCCCAATAAAATTGGTCATTCATTTCATGGCTGTTTGTGGAACACTGCTGTGTTCAAATCTGTCCACGCACTGCAGACCATGGACTACACCACAACTATCCAGCAGGGGTTTCCTGTGACCCTACTTCCACAGCTGCTCCCTCCACTCAGTCACTCCACTTCACTGTAGATCCTGTGAAGAGCTTTGGGACGTCCTCCTAATGTGAAAGGTGTTATACCAACCTTCTGACTCGGAGATGAGAGGCTACCAACCGAGCCAACCAGCTGCCAGGCTGAGTACTGGCAAGATGGCGGCTTTCTTTGGAAAATCACCAAGATTTCAAGACTTATTTCCTCTCATTTTCTAATGGTGTACACTAATGCTGGCGTATTCTTCAGATTACTTCACCCAGGCAGCTAGTAGTCAGTGTCAGATATGCAGCCAACAACAAAAACTTGCATTTATATAGCGCCCTTCACGCAGGGTAGAATCATGGAACTCATGACAGTGGCAGAGTCTGACCACAGAGACATCCAGTCTAATCCATTCACTCACCGCAGACCATAGACTACACCACAACTATCCAGCAAGGGTTTTCTTTGACCCTACATCCACAGCCATTCCCTCCACTCAGAAAATATCAGCCCGCTTTATTCCCTCCACCCCGATATGCCTCAGCTGTAGAGGACAGGCTTTCAGACATTTTGATCCTGTTCTCTGGAATTCCTTCCAGATGTCCCTCCACCTCGCCCCTCCCTGTTTTTAAAACCTTTAGACCAATCTCTTTGACAGCACTATCAGCTACATTTCCTCTCCCCTTCAGGCTGGTGCCTAGTCAGCCGTTTGAAACGAAGCACTTTGACAAGTCTTTCCGACGTGAAAGAAACTGTATAAATGTGAATTGTTGTCGTCGTGTCACAAGGAAATTATTTGCAATGTGCATTTCGTGTCTCTGATGCTTTGGCCTTCATTTCAGAATCACTTTATTACTGCATAGATTTAAATCCATCATGGCAAGTGTCTTGATGCACCGTGTTCTGTTTCGGATTCTGATATGGTTCAATAAATATCTGGAACAAAACTCAATAGGTACTTTCAAAATGTGACTCAAATACCAAACCCAAACTCTAGGGTTTCAGGGTTATTAGACTTGGAGGAATCTTATGAGAAGCTGAACAAGGAGGCCAAATGGATCCAGTCTTTCACTCCTGCCTGAAACTGTTTCTATGTAAATGTTAAGTGTGAAAGCAAAAGACGAGACTCCAGGGAAGTTATGCTGCAGCATGCCAAGAGATTGAATGAGCTCATTCAGACAATTAAGCAGCTGTTAAATGTTATCCTTGGCTCAGGAGTTCCATAAACTTCTGATAAAAATAGCCAGTTTGTAAACCTTTTGCACCGCAGCGTATGTAATCACCCTCAGCAATTCAACTCTTGCTAAGAGAAAACACAAATTATCTAACGTGGATGAAAGAGGGCTTCCAACAATAAGTAAAACGCGCATAGTCTTATCTTCATAAATCATATAATTGCCTAACTGGTACATCAACCCATGTCACATTCAGTTTCCTATCAAAACCACTTCTCACCGATGCTGTCGTTCCGTGGAGAAAACTCTGTTTATATTGGATGCTCGGGATTTTGCCAGCCACTGGCGATTCAGTTGGAGCAAAATTCGGATTTCATGTCCAAAAAGTTTTCCGAAGCAAAAATTGAGTTCCTTTCCAGGAGCAGGATCTCCCCTGCCCATGCGAGAATTGCAGGTTATTTTGCCATGGTTTAGTTTTGACTATAAAGGAATACTCAATCTGCGACTGTTTGTGAGATGCTGCTGTCCACAATTGGCTGCTGTGTTTCGCTCACAAAATACAGTCAATTCACTTTAGAGTATATTCTGTGAAGCGCTTTGAGACGCCTTGAAGACGTGATAAGGCTCTATTTCAAATGCAAGGATTATTATTACTTACAGCTGCAGCTTTCAACCATCCTTTTGACTCATTGGTCACTTTAAGGATCCCAGTGTCTTGAGGCTCAAACACAATATTGCCCAGTGAGAGGATTCCTGCCAGTATCGTCAACATGTCGACTTGCTCCTAGAAACAAGGACAAAAAACAAGGAACTAAGATTATTTACTATTGACATAGTAACGGAATTAGGCACACTGAGTCTGTTCCGATCTTTTATTAGATCATGACAGATCTTTTAATCTAATTTCCTTGCAATCCTCATCTCCCTTTTAAGCAGTGCCCCACAACCCCACCGGAAATCGATCAATGCATCTGCGGTCTTCTAGACCTCCTTCTATCAAATTACGCTCTGAGACGTTACCTGTGTGAATGTAAATGCAACTTTGTGTTGTCATTGTATTCCCACATCCTCAATGTTTGGGGGATATTGCTGTGCACAACCCAACAGCAACAACAACTTGCATTTATAGAGCGCAGCTTCACACAGGTTGCGTCACAGAGAGGTGGAGCTTGACGCTGGGCTGGAAAGGGAGGGTAGTTGACCGAAGGCACAGTCGAAAATGAAAATCTTCAGGTGCGAAAATTGGTTGCATTCAAATGCAGACACTACACTTCACAGTAAATTCCTGTGAAGGCCAAGATGTCCCGGCAATGTGATAAAATGCTATATGAAATGCAAGGTTAATATTAAACGTTTTTTAATCCCACTTTGAACCTGACTTCATTTTGCGACTAAACCCATGCTTTTGGAACCTCTACTTTTCACTCACATACAAAATTAAATGATCAAAGTCCCGGAGACCATCAACTTAAATATCAAGTGATCTTCAAGAGGTTTCTGGAATGAAGCTTTTACCTGTTCCAGAAAGCCAACCATGTCCATGGCATTGCACACCTCATGATATTTCGTGCCCCACTGCTGAACGGTTTCTTTGTTTCCATATTTGTGATTCAAGTACCTGTGAGAGACAGAGTGCGATGGGAGTAATGGGAAAGAAAATAAAACCATAGCTCATTACCTAAAACACTGAAATCCAAACAGGGCTCTGTTGTAAAGCACTTCTTTTTAACCCCTAATAATAATCCCTCCAAAAAACAAAAACAATAGTAAATTGGTCATTTTCAATCCACGACTGTTTGTGGGACACTGCTGTGTGCAATTGGCTGCCGCGTTTCTCCCACAAATATACAGTCAATTCACTTTACAGCATAATCTGTGAAGCGCTTTGAGATGTCTAGAATGCAGGGATTATTATTATTATTATTATTATTTAAGCACCATTTAAATTGTTCGCCTATAAAACATAGTCATTTCATTTTACAGTATATCTTGTGAAGAGTTTGAAGATGTCCTCCTGATGTGAAAGGTGCCATATCAAATGTAAGGATTGGATTATTATATTATAGCATTGTTGTACTTTGAACCCCATTCACTGAGCATTAGGGGCTTTCACATTAAAATGGACAACTTTCAGGTCATCGTGTCGCCAAAGACCTCATTTCCTGCTTTCCAGAGAAAACAGGAAGGGGTCTTGGAGTTGTCCCGATGACCCGGAAGCCACCGCAGTTTTCTTTTGCAACAACAACTTGCATTTATATAGTGCCCTTCACGTCAGATGGCGTCTCAGAGCTCTTAAACTGTAGAGGGATTTACACATTGGGAGCACAGGTGCAGTGAAAACTGCTGTTGTACTTTGCTGCAGCGCATGTTGGGATTTTCTGGCTCGCAAACACTGCACTATAATCGAGGCTCAACTCTAGTATGAAAGTTCACATTGTCATCCAAGTAAACACATCCTGTTGCAACACGATAAAAGTAAAAGGGTGGAACAGTTGAGAATGTTGAGCTCAAAGGTCAACAATCATGACCTTTGTAAGGAATTACTGAGGGGGAGAATTCAAAACTGTTTACAGACATCAAAGGATGATGAAACTAAGGGGATAAAACATCAACTGAAACTCACACCTAACTTAAATTAAGTTGCCTCAACTTTCTGCAAGACACACTGGGAATTATGAGACAAGGTATTTATTCCATTTCAGCTCTGTTTAATTGCTAGAGCACTTGCCTGGCAAGCAATTCCCGGGCGGGGCAAACCATTAGGCAAGTTTCCTTACTATACATGCCTCTGTTTACCTAGCAGTAAGTAGGAACCCAGTTGTTTGTTGATCGGATCGCTTTTATGGGAGTAATAATCCCTTCAAAAATAAAATAAAACAAATAATAATTTAGTCGCACAATCCACGACTGTTTGTGGGACCTGCTGTGCACAATTGACTGCCATGTTTCACCACAGAATATACAGTCAATTCACTTTACAGTATATTCTGTGAAGTGCTTTGAGATGTCTTAAAGACATAAGACCCTATGTCAAATGCAAGCAATATTATTATTATTCTTAGAGGTGGCAAGTTATCAACTTGACAATCATTGGGATCAAATATTAAATTCACTGAGGCCTCTCAGCATGAAGCAGAAAGCAATTTGTTAGCCAATTGTGGAGCTGGTCCAAAGTGCGAGGCTCACGTATTGAATCTCCCAAGCGCTCACTTTATTGTCGCCAGGCACTAGCAATCGCTGCTCTCGTCATTTCTAATTCTGGTGTAGTGAGTTACGGCATGGTCGAGACAAAGGGTTACAAATCCATCAAGGGTTGCTGAACAGCGGTCAAAGAGGCTCATTTGTTTTCCTTCTCATCTCAAAGCACTTCATGGGTTATTAACTGTTATTGTCAAATGTAATATTGGGTATTGATCAGCAAATGCAATAGCCAATTTTAGTGCATTCAAGTTTCCACAAACAGCCATGAAGTGAACGACCAATTTACCTGGAGGATTGTTTGCCAGGACATCAGGGGAAAACCCTTCTCTTTTCATATAGTGTAACAGGATCCTTAAGCATTCTTCACTCCTCTCCCCACATCACCAACCAGTAGAGCATCTGCCTTTATTGTGAGCTCAAAGTCCCAATATGAGCTTGAACCCACAGCCTGAGTGAGAGAGTGAGAGTGCTCCTAACTGAGCTAAACTGACGGATGTAAAAGGTTATGGGGGAAGAGCATAGAAATGGAATCAGAGGAGACTGATTCCCTTATTCCATTCCAAAATTTCTTGAATCTTAAGGATTTGAAGTGCTAAGGAGTCGCTGAGTAAATAGTACCAAGACCCAGGTTAGTCATATCATTAGGAATCATTTAAGATTCCTTTAGCACTTGTCATCTGAGAACCTTGCCTTCAAATATAAAGGTACAATATCTGGAATTTTATACTATTGTTGTGATGGAAATAAATCAAATTATCAGATCAGCTGTGATGGGATGTGGATGCTTGAGGAATGTGTCACCCCAATAAAAGAGTTACCTGTAGAACTTCGGGTCCAAAAGACCGTATACTTCCTGGTCAGCAGCTGATATTCCAGCAAACATGTAGTAGAAAATGTGGAAGTTTCTCTCGCCTTCATCCCGATGCACAACCCGGGATTTCTCCAGAAGATACTCATTGATCTTAGCACCCTTGACTTGGGAGAAAATAAAGAACAAAGTTACACCATTAACCCCAAATCAATAGGCATCAGATTCACGGGATGAAATCACACTTCAGTGCTAATGATCATAAAGACAGGCAAGGATTTTGACTGCTGTCAGGTTGACTGCCCACATTATTATTATTGGTGGCTAGTAATACTACTACTATTATAATCTTTGCATTTGATAGGGTGCCTTATCACACCATTGACACGTCTCAAAGCTCTTCACACAAATGTAAAGTGAAACTGTATTTTGTGGACGAAACATGGCAGACAATTTCACACAGTAGTGCTTCACAAACAAACATGGATTGAATTACTACATTTTTTTTAGGGCATTATTAATCCCCTAGATGTGATCCGCCAATCAACTAACAACCGGGGTTCTACTTACTACCAGGTAAACAGAGGCATTTGCTGTAAGAAAACTTGCCTATGATTTTACCCCGCCCAGGAATTGAACCCAGGTCCTCTCGCTTTCCGAGGCGAGTGCTCCAACCAATACGCTACGGGAATCCACACTACCCCACTCCACAGTGGAACCACTTGGACTGTGCGCCCCTTTCACCATCCACTGAGCTCCTTGCAGCCCATGGCAGACACGGAGTCATGAATTGAATCTTAAAAGTTATACTTGTAGAGATGTTTGTCCTCTGGCTCTGCAATAGAAATATGGCACCTAGGGCACTTTATGAAGTAGCTTGGCAATACGCAGATACAGCTACAAACAACCTTCCCACCCAGAGCAAACTTCTCTAAGGAAGGATATGGTTTCCTTTGACCAGCAGGACATGGAAGCTAACTCCTGGATAATTTAGCCCAAAATACCTCATTGAAGTCAAGTCGCTAATCCGTCTGCATGATGGTGTTGTGTTCTCTAGAGCGCTGGGCTGAGAATGTTGTGTGTGGGAAATGAGCTGGCTCTGTTCAGTTGCATGTAATTTGACACTGTTGTCACTGTTTAAACACGTGACAACCAATTAGATCTGGGTACAGAACTTGGACCAAAAACAAACCAGTTTCAACTGGATGTGTGGCAGAAAGAACAGGAAATAAACATCTGGAGGGAGCTCGAGCTTAACATTAAACACAATCCTCAGTTTTAATAAACATAATCCTTGCATTTTAATATAACTCCTTATGTCGTGAAGACGTCTCAAAGTGCTTCACAGTATATACCGTAAAGTGCACTTATTGTGTATTTTGTGAATGAAACGAGATGAACAAGATATTTTTTCCCCCTTTACCTGTGTTGTTGTAAAATCTTAGTTGAATGTATTTCCCAAATCTACTGCTGTTGTCATTCATCACAGTCTGAGCATTTCCAAAGGCTTCAAGTAGAGGGTTTACCTGAAAAAAATATTAAAGCTCATAATTGTTTCCTCACACAAGCAAAAGAAAAACTGAATCAACCAACACATATTTCCCTAACTACAGAAACAGACAGACCCTGTTATAACGCATTTGGTATATGGCGGGTTGGTTCATAGCGTGATCATATGGTGGAGCAACAGTATATCTGAATACGTACATGTCCGATACTGACTGGTTACATCCCCTGCATAAGCTTTCAGAAAACAAAGCCATCCGACTATCCGCACGCTATGTTGGTAGGGAGTCAGCAGGTCAGAGAGGTAGGAGGGGGCAAGGTCATGGATGGCCTTAAAGATGAGGATAAGGATCTTGAACTCAATCCTCTGGGAGATGGAGAGCCAGTGGAGTCGGGCGAGGGTGTGAGTGATGGGGTCACGGAGCCTGGTGCGTGAGAGTACAGGAGCTGCAGAGTTTTGGATGATCTGCAGCTTGTGAAGGGAAGAGTTCGGAAGGCAGATGAGGAGGGAGTTCCCTTAATCAATTCCTGTGCTAGCACGGACACAAACACAACAAAACCACTTCCTCATCACTAGCTAACTTCTCAATTTTCACTGCCCTTTGAGCTATTTTTAAAACATGAAGTTATGTTTAGCTAATCCTTAGTTGCACAGAAAAAAATCCTCCAGCTACCGAGATTGTAGAGATGCAAAGTTTCAGCTTGGCAGTTTGCAATCTCTCCGGGTGGGATGAGGTTGAGAGAAGAGAGAAATGAATACACACCCACTTGTCTATTCTCCATAGAGCACATATTTGGCTTTAGGGACTCCAAATTGCTTTTCACTTTACAATCTGTGGGAGTGAAGTGAAACTGGTGACCAACTCACGTCAGATTAATTGATAAATCTGATACGAGAAATTCATTATCAATGCAGTGTATTTTATTGTCAAGGAAACAGCGATATACAACACGTCTTTTAATGTCAAACAATTATAAAGGATAATTATTAAAGGCACCATTATCCATTAAAGTGTGTGTGTATGTTATATTTGCACTGGGTGGGTACTGGACATGTATGTGTGGGTGAAGACAGAATGTATCGTGCCTGCAGTATTTTTAGAGCAGTCAAACAGAAAAAAAACATATTAAGTGTTTTAATGAGAGCCTTCAGCCTTTCTGCCCCCATTCTATGGAACTCCAATCCACATTCCCTTCACCTCACGTCTCAAAACCCTCTTCTTCGACTGAGCCTTTGGCCACCCTCCTACCCTCCTTGCCCTCTACGCTCCCCAATCCCGGGTCCAAATCCCTGACTGTCCAGTGCCTTGGGACATCCTCTCGACGTGAAAAGTACTATACAAATCGAATTTTGCAATGTATCATAGAATATGCTCTGAAGCATTTTGAGACATCTTGATGTAAAAGGATGTATATCAAATCCAAGGATTATTATTGATAATTATTAGTTACCTGGTAGGCAAGGGTGGAATTTGTAGAACTTGTGCAAAGTGTAACAAGTTTAACATACAAATCGCGAGTTAGACTGAACATCTTTAAGACAAGCTATTGTGCAAGCGGATGAGGAAGGAAATTAAAAGTTGCTGCACTATTTTTAGTACTGTATCCGATTTCATGCCACATCAATTCCTATCATTGAACCTGAAATTGATTTAAAATGTTGGCAAATCCCATAAAAAGTGTCCGAACATAGGCACCATGTAAAAACATAGAGAAGTGGATTTGCACAGGAACTCAAATTTGAGATAAATTAAGAATCTACACTTCCTATTTTCTTTGCCTTTGATTAGATCTACATAGAGTCACAGAAGAAATTGTTCAACAATGTGGTTTTTAACGGAATGCAAACCGTGCCCAGTTTAGTTATTGTGCTGGAGGATTTTCAGCAAGAAGGGAGGGGAAGATAACTTATATTTAGATGGGAGACTAAATAAAGTATTTGTAGGTAGTGACTGTGGTCAACTGAATGCCACTTCTAGGTTTGTTAATCAAATGGACAATTGACTGAAGCTTTTTGTCCTGCTCAAATTCAGGATGTTCATTCCTGGGAGAGAGAAAAAAATGATAACTGATTTTTTTTAAAAAAAAGTAAATGTCATTTAAAAAAAAGTCATTTAAAAAAATGTCATTTAAAAAAATTCCTCAGGTCTTGAAGCGTCTTAATTGAACCCTTGAGATGAATTAATGATGGTACGAATTCAAGATCCTCATCCTCACCTACAAGGCCATTCACGGCCTTGCTCCCTCCTACCTCTCCGACCTACTATCCCCCCACGTACCTGCCCATACTCTCCGTTCCTCTGGCTCCGGTCTGCTCCACATCCCCCGCCCCAACATTGGTGGCCGGGCCTTCAGCCTCTCAGCCCCGAGGCTCTGGAACTCTATCCCCCAGTGCCTTCGCCGCCTCCTCCCTTTCCTCCTTCAAGGCCGGTCTCAAGACCTTTCTCTTTGACCGTGCCTTCAGCTCCCCTCTCGACTCTCTACCCCCTCCTCGCTCCCTCCCTTCCCTCCCCTCACCCTGACCATTTCCCCCCTGCTCGGGTCCTGACCCAACTGTACAGCGCCTTGGGACGTCCTCCCGACGTGAAAGGCGCTCTGTAAATGAAATCTTGTTGTTGTTGTACGATGTGTTATGGCGCCAAATTGGAGAGAACAAGTTTGCTTCCCTACTTCCTGCTATCAGCTGTGCTGTAGGGGGTTGCACTACGCATAATGTTTGGGTCTTTCCCAAAGCAGAAGGCTATTTGAGGCCACTTCCTTGCAGCTGAATACACTAGCGTTGTCTGTAGGATTGAGTACAGTGTAATGTTAGACGCAAAATATTTGTACTACGCTATTCAAACTGTAGTGTAATTGTACACTGTGCTTCAAGGGTCTGGAGAGCATGTTTTGAGCTGTAAAAAGGTCAGGGTAGAGCGACTGTGCTTGAATAATAATAATCCTTGAATTTGCTACAGTGCCTGATCATATCTTTGAGCTGTCTCAAAGAGTTTCACAGAATATACAGTGAAGCGAATTAACTGTATATTTTGTGGGCAAAATGCGGCAGCCAACTACACTCGGGATTGTCTCACAAAGAGTCATGGATTGAGTGACCAAATTTACCTCGTACCTGAAAATTAGTAAATGTAATTTGTTATTTTTGAGATAGTCTCAAAAAGGGAAGAGAATTCTCTCTATGTCCTGGCCAATAAACCCCAGACATTGGTCATTCTCTTGATGGCTGTTTGTAGGTCACTGCTATATACAGATTGGCTACCATTTTAGTCTACAACGCAGTCACTACATGTTGAAGTAAATCCTGTTAAACTCTTTGAGACATCCATCCTCCCGCTATGAAAGGCGCATAACAAATGCAGGGATTATTACTAAAGTGTAGTCCATCACTCTTTATTACAATAAACTCCATTGCTTTCATTCCACCCAGTCCCTTAATCTGTCTGTGATCCTTTGCAGAACAAAAATTCCAGCAAAGCAGTTTTGAGGGGATTAAAGTGTTTTAAGAAGTTGAGGGGACTGAAGGTTATGGAAAGGCATTGTGGCTCCTGTGCTGTCAGAACCATGTTTGAAAGTCAATTAGTAAACGTTGTGAGAAAGTTAAGTGCCCAGGCACATAAAACACAGCTCAACATGATCCCTTCAGGCAAAAATGTTACTGTTGAATCTTAGGAATATTGTTGGAACACTGTAGAGTGGGCAGAGGGTGGATCTCTCACAAATGTGATGCTGACATGAGAATCAAGATACAATGTATGTTAACGCACCAAAAATAAGTGGTATATAGGGGTATGAGGAAAGAGGAGTTAAATAAAGATAATAATCCTTGCATTTGATATAGTGCCTTGAAACATTGTTGAGACATCTCAAAGCGATCAACGGACTATATTGTAAAATGGACTATGTATTTTGTGGGTGAAACACGGCAGGCAATTAAAAAAACTAATTAAAACATTAATTTTTTTTATACTTTAAAAAAATAATAATCACAAAAAAGGGGACTGAAAGGATTGCTCTTAGTTCTATGGTAAGTTTTCCACTCCCCCGGAGAGCCTTTCGTAAAGTGCGCCAAAGAAATTTATTTTTAAAAACAGCAATAATGAAACGTGCTGCAACCAGCCATTTGCACATAAAGATTCAAAACTGCTACTATTAAAACCACATGTGTGACCTGAACTTACTCAGTTCACAAGGGAAAACCCAACAGCCAAAAGAAAGGAATGTATTGGGAAGACTATAAAAATGCACCACAATATGTCAGAGATCGTGGGAATCCAGAACCTCCCACCAGTGGAAACGAAAGTAAATTGTCCCAGTGTAATCATCTCAAATGCTGGATATAAAGGACTTACAGTTTGCTGTACAGTAGCCTGAAGAGCTTCCCCTTCGATTATGCCTATGGTCACCTCCTCTCTCTCGTTCTCTCTGGCTCAACTTCAACCACTGCCACTGTTAACCGCTTCGACACTCTACCCGCGTGAAGAGGGCTATACAAGTGCAGGTTATTGTTGTACAGCAATAATAATACTTGCATTTGTTATAACTCCTTATGTTGTCTCAAAGCACTCCACAATTTTCTGACTCTTTTTAGAGAAATGCCGCAGCCAATCTGCACAAAGCAATGTTCCACAAACAGCCTTCGAAACGAAATAAAAGGGCAATTTTATCTGGAATCCTTAGACATTGTCTCCCTTCTATGATTACTTGCCCTGGGTCATTTTATCAAGACCAACAACAACAACAACTTTTATATAGCACCCTTCACGCAGGGTAGGGTCCCCGAGTGCTTACCACAATGCAACTGGATGAACTCTGGGTGAAACCAATCTTCCAAAGTTCTTTTTGTTTACTGTAATTCCTGAGACCAGTTTAATGACAATGGAAGTTAATGTGTGTACTGAAGGTTTCAACTTGTAGAATATAGGGTAGAATTTGTTAGTTTTTAACCATTTTGTGTATTAATTAAAGAATATTTGACAACTGCCAGTAGGTGGAGGTGACTTCTAGCTTTCTTTTGTTCAATGTTTTGTTTTCTGGGCTTGATCAGCCAATGGTGGGGGTGGGGGGGGGGGGTGAGGGGATGCAACAACGAGGTGTGGCCTAATCACCGTGTACTAGTTGTAGTTAACTTAGAGAAACGAGTTACGCTCATACCTGAAAATATGTGCTTCCTCTGTAATGTGGAATCCCTTTTGGGGAGAGTAAATGTCCTCAGAGACGATCTAAGCGCTCCGAGCTGCTACCCGTGTGAAGGGTGGATGCTACATAAATGCAAGTTATTGTCGTTTTTGTTGTAAATGATGGATTGTCTATTTAGAATATTAATGGAATTCATCTTTGTTTATTACACGGGTTTACAACCTGTCCAAACTCTCTGCTTTTTTGGATTATTCTTTTTATCCTGGAATGATTTCCCTGTAACTGCTTCCTCCCATGCAACAAAAGCTACCACCACCACCAACAACAACAACATGCATTTATTTATGTATCACCCGCTCTTCTTGTAGGAAAGAATGTACCGATAGATCAAACATGTTTTTTTCATGCGAGTTGAACTATCACCCTGTCATGCCAAAAGCCATTCAGCAACATAAAACAATCTATCCAAATATTATCAGGGACTCTGATCTTTTGTGGACTTTGTGGCAGGCTCACAACAATTGAGAAAGGATAATGACTAAGCGAAACAGCAACTCTGTTGTGCAATCATGTCCTGCAAAGCATGGAATGAAAACTCACTATGTACCCCTTTCCTTCCATACAGCAGATCTACCATCGGGTCTCTATCCCATCCCATCTCCTGTCGATAAGGTCTACATCATAATAACTCCCTCCCCAATTCAAAGATAATCAAGCAAACTTATACAAATAAGTAATAATAATACTTGCATTGGATTTAGCACCCTGTCACATCATCAAAACGTCTAAAATGCACTTACAGGATCTACCGTCAAGTGTAGTAACTGTATTTTGTTGGCAAACACGGCAACCAATGTGCGCACAGCAATGTCCCACAAATAGCCCTGAAGTGTCTGACCGATTTTTATTATAATAATCCTTGCATTTGATAAAGTGCCTTAACACATCTTTGAGATACCTCAAAGCGCCTCACAGTATACACTGTAAAGTTTTGTGGGCAAATTGGGGGACTGTTGGTCAGGACATTAGGAGAAATTTCCATCTCTTTTTGAATAGTACCATGGGATCTTTACTGGGAATCTGGCACTTTTGACAATGTAGCGTTCCCCAGCATCATAGATTCTTGAGCTCAAAGGCCTAACATGGGTCATGGGTTTGAACCCACAAGCTTCTGACTCACAAGCAAGAGTGCAACAGCCAGGCTGACACAAAATTGTGGTTTAGTTACTCTGCAATCTGGATGTCCTCTTAAAAATACAAGTTGGTGTTAGCAGTGCACAGCAGGAAAAATTGACAAGTTCCATTTGCAATGTAGAAGAATTCACCTAAAGGTCACCACACTAATGTGGTCAACATTCCTCAGTCTGTCTGTTGAACCCAACAGCGAGTTTCCACTGATGTGAGGCACGAGTCGATACTGACAGGGTAAAAGAATTCACGGTCATGGGGCTTCATTTTACACTCAGCGTGATGTAAATTTAGTTTGGAAGCAGATACTTGTATCCAGTCACTGTTTGCTACAAGAAAATACAGTCGCCCACAAAATACACATTCAATCCACTTTACAATATAGTCCGTGAAGCACTTTGAAATGTCACAAATACGTGACCAGGTGCTGTATCAAATGCAAAGATTATTCTTTATTCTTCTTATAAAAAGTGTTTAGAGCACAGTGGGGGTGGGTGGAGGGAGGAAGCGGGGTGGGGGGGTGGAGAAGAATAGGTGAGTGAAGCATTGTCATGCAATGACTCTGGTGGGTGGGGAGAAATTGGCGAGAGGAAATCGTTGCAAAGCTTTGAATCAACTCTACATTTTGACTGCAAAAAATGTAGTGTGCAGTATAAACAGTCTTCAGATTTATTGCCTTTGTTTAGCCATTAGGAAGCCTTTCTTCGATCTACCATCCTGATCAGTTTGGTGAATCTGTCCTAATGACATGGTTGTAAATAAAAATAATCTTTGTAATTGATATATAGCACCGTTCACAATAGGAGGACATCTCCAAGTACTTCACAGCATATGCTGATAAATGTAGAGTGAATAATCAATTTACCAGGAGTTTTTTTGTAACCTTCTCTCCCGCTCCCCTGCTGTCTCTCACCATGTCTGAAACTGTGTGGGATATATAAAATCCACAATAGCTACACCTTACAGTAAAAATCCTGTAAAATGACACATCACTGACACGATAAGGCGCTATGTAAAATTTGAGGATTATTAGGCAGTAAAGTGAACAGGATATTGGACAACAATCAACTGAGTTTGCATTGCCAGGTCTCATGCTCAAGCTGTTCAATGCTCTGATAAGGCCGCACCTAGTCACTTGGGACATATGTAAGTTACCCAGTCCCTAGAAGCAGTGTAGAGGAGAGAAATGAGGGTGGACGTAGGGTTGGAGGGACGACCTATGAGAAGCCATTAAATAAACCATGGCATTTAGATGTCTCAGATTCAAGGTGATTAGTTGGTTAGGGAGCATAATCCTAAATCAATACTTCAGACGGCAGGGTAAAAGGTCGCAGGCTCAAGTATATGAAAGGCAAATTGGAGTCAGAGTGCAGGGGAGATGTAGTTTCAAAATCAAAGTGTTAGCTGGACAATTCTGTGTATATAATGGGGGCGGTGGGGGGAAGGGAGTTCCTTGAAAAATTGAGTCTCAAAAACTGCATGAGTTATATGATCTGTCACATGATTCATGAACCACAATTTCTTTGCTGCTATCTGCAGTAGAACTACATTTGCCATGTGATCTGAACAATCAAGCGACTGTGGTAGGCAATGTGTGTGCACGTATGCATGAGCGTGCACTGTTCCAAGCTGATAATAAACCTCTTACCTTTTCCTTCTGCTGTCTCTCCCCCCACCCACACACACACACACACAGATTTCAGAGATTGGTACAGTCACACAAAAGCAAGACACTGTGTGAAATGAATGCAATGATGCACTTGATGTTAATTTTATTTGCTGTGGTTGTAAACAGAACACTTTGTCAAACAGGCTTGTGAAGTATAACTACCTACGCCTTGCAGAAGTGGCTCAACCAGTCAAGTGACTTATAACTGTTCCTTCATTTATTTGCGTTGAAGTGGGAACCAGTCTCCCTCACTTTCCTTGTAAAAACACAGGCTCTTGCAATGCAAGCAGAGGACTGCTTTGTTTTGGTCAGCCGAGTGTCTGACATATGTGGAAAGCCACCACCATGCTTAAGAGTATCCAAACTAAACAGAGTTCCATGCTTCCCACCTACACATTGAAATCCCAGATACATGTGTTGGAATGGATTGCACACTCTCTCCTGCTTACCTAATTCGGGAAAGTATTAGGCGCAGGTTGGCAAGAGCCCAGGCTTGGGAATCCCAGATTGTGCATTAGAGTATTGCTGGATTCTAGCAGCTAAAACTGCATAGTTTGCCATTAAGCGCGCTGCCCGGCAAGCTTTCCCGCTGATTGTCCAGCTAGGGCCACCATACCCTTTAGGGTTTTGGCTTGCAGGGTTAGTGGGAGCTAAGTGGGATGATTCCCTGCCCCAGTCATTGATGTTCTCCAATTCCATCATGGTACATAAACCGACTCCATATATTGCTTAACATTGTGCAAGGTGGCTTGAGGTACAGCCTGTTTAAATCACCAACAATCCCCAAAGCTTTGTCTGGCAGCAGAACGCACTGAAATCCCCCACTCAGACTAATCTTTGAGAGTCACTGTACTGGATACAAATGGTTATAAACAAAGTCCCACAATATCCTGAAATAGATTGATATTTTGAAAATAATTGGTTACAAAAATCATAGAGCTTGGCTTTTACAATTGATAGAAAGCCACAAAATTAAAGCCATCTTTCTCTGTCCAATGCCAATACTTGGGTGAATAACACCTTTCCAAATTATTTCTCTTTCTTAGTTCTTCACCAAATATAATTCCCTTCATATCACTGTATGTCAAATCTACAATAGCTCTCTCCCCAATCGTCCATTGGCTCACTATTCCCCAGGGGATCAAAGTTAAGATCCTAGTTCCTATCTCCAATGTCTTGCCAGCACTCTATCTCTGCAATCTTACTCCCCGGCTGCTCTCTCCACTCATCAACCTGTTTCACGTCCAATGCCCAAACAAATGGTGGAGATGCTTTTGTCCATATTCTCTGGAATTCTCTCCCCAAATTATTCAGTCTCTCTTGCTCCTTCATCACTTTCAAAATCTCTCTGTTTGACTGCACCCTTCAGACCACTTCCTGCCTACCCATTGCTGGAAAGCATTTTGCGACGGTATCCTATGTGGGAAAAAAACTACGTAATTACAACTTGGTAATCAACAACTCGAGTAATTACAAGGAAGAGTGGTTGAGACCACAACACTGAATTTTTTTTGGAAAAAAACAGTTGGATACTATGATGGGAAAATGTCAGCATTTGCACAGATGAAACCAAATGGGTTGAAGGGCTTTCTTCATCTGAACCAATTTTGTGAAGAGATTTCCATTTGTTTGACTGATTATTATTTATTTACATTGTGTCTTTAATACAGTTTTCGGCAAACGCAGAACTTCTATTTTGAAAAATATTCCCACCTTCAAAACCGCAAGGCAGAAACCAGGAAGGCCACTTGAAGGTTGGAGACTTAATTTTAAAGACAAGACAGGTAAGAATGGGTAGAGAAAAAAAATCAAACTAAAAATTTTAAATAAAACGAAAGTAGAGTGACAGCAGCGTGAATTAGTGATTTTTTAAAAAAATATTAAGTTTAGAAGTTCCTCCATGGATTACATTATAAAGTAAATTGTGACATTTGAGTGGCTTTTAGTGCGGTAACACTATCGTGGGTTTTTAGCCTTAAGCTGTATGAGACAACATGTTAATTAGGTAGAATCTAGAGAGTTGATCGCTTGGATGTGGTTTCCCTTGTGGCAATCTTTAAAACTGGAAGTACCAAAATGGTGAAAAATGGAAGTTTTTGCATTGTTTTTAAAGAAATTATGGAAAACTGCCCTTTAACTTCTGGCTCCCTTTTAGAACAAAACCCAGATTAGTTTGAAAATAAAGTCGGTTCCTTTTAGTGAAGATAGTCTCCAAGATAGAAAATTCAAGGGCAACCAGCAACAGGTGCCATTACAATCATCTCCACCACTTCCTTCTGCTTCCTGAGTTTCTGTTTCCTGTTAGTAAATCAACTTCTCCTCTCAAGTCCAGGTCCCCTGATGTTCAGTCCTTTTTTTGTATTTACATTTTCAACTTTTTTTTTAAAATTTGCAAGGCACGGATGAGCTTCAATTTCCTGCAGCTCAACAAGACGAATGCTAACAGCCAATGTCTCCTTACTTTTGGCTCTTGACCTCCTCAATCTCCCTGGTTTCTCTCTCTCTAACTCACCAAACAAATGCGCAACCTTGGCATTTGGTTTGATTCTCAACTCACTTTCCTGCCTCACATTCGGTTGTTGACCAAGATTACTCTTCTTCCTCCTCGCAACATCCACCTCAGTCCCCACCTCACACGAAACACTGCAGATATCCTCGTTCATTCCTTTGCTACCTCCCAACTCTACCGTTCTATCAGGGCGTACTGCTCACCAGTCTCCCTAGCTCCATAATCCACAAACTCCTGTTCATAAAACACCAGACACTCATATTGTGGTTACTGCTGCAGTTTAACCAGCTAAAACCATACATAGGACCATTGAGAGCACTGTCTGGCAAGCTTCACAGCTAGGACTGCTATACCCATTAGGTTTTTGGCTTGCAACGTTACCGGGAGCCGAGTGGAAAGAACTCCTGCATCTAGTCTTCCCCTCCAAGTCCTGCTGACTAGCCAGGCTCCTTGGAACCAATTCAGCTCAGCTGCAAGGAGTCACGGCTTCCTAACCACCCATCTAACTCAAACAGGCAACAACATTATAATCTTTTTCTTATAATATTATTCAGAACCTGAGCAGAAGGACAGAATTTTTAAGATTTAGTTCACTCGAGTTTCAACGGTGAACATCTAATGAATAAATGGAATATTCATTGCTTCATTAGTAGCCTCTCATATGAGAAGACCTACTCAGCTATTAATAATCTCATAATACGTCAGAGAATGTCTAATCCCACTGCACCGCTCAAACAGTTATATTGATAGCATCCAGATTTTAAGGTATGAACAAATTCACTGTTCGAGTTCAGTTAATGTACACTACAAGAGGAATTAATGCTTGCACACATGTACGAGCACACACACCGAAAACCGACATAATAATGCAGCCAGTATGAAGACAATGGCCATTCAGAGCTCCCAGGTCATCAAGTTGCAAACGCACAGGAATCTGGCAAAAAGCCCTCATAAACACATCCGGTGGTTGTTGGGACACCGAGAATCTAGATGCTGAGAATCTTCCTGCATCCCTCCTGATCCCAACCACCAGCTTAGTGTAGATCCCTGACTGTCCAGTGCCATGGGGGCAAGCAATCGACCAATCAACTAGCAACTGGGGTCTAACTTACTGCTCGGTAAACAGAGGCATGTAAGGTAAGGAAATGGTCCTAAGGAACCAGGCTTCTCTCATTTCCGAGGCAAGTACGTTAACTACTATTCTACTACATATTTGCATTTTGTAGGCAAATGCAGCAGCCAACCAATCTACACACAGCAATGTCGCACAAACAGCCACAAAGTGAATGATCAATTTTTCCTGGGAAATTGTTGCCAAGAACAATCTCTTCCCTTTTCAAATAGGGTAACAGGATCTTCAATAGACAATTGGGACCTTGGTTTAAGCGACTCATCTGAAGGACTGACATTAAAGGCCAAAATGCTTGGATCCTTCACATTTGCACCATAGCCTGCATGCTGGAAGCCAGAACTTCTCATGGATTAAAATTAACCCTTAAAATGATTAAAGTGCAACAATTTTCAAACATTCTGCACAAACAAGTTTTAAGATGCTATAAAATCCACGCGACATTGCTATCCGCTGATGAGTGGGAGATGTCACTGCACCAATATTGCTACAATTGCGATAAGATTCACAATGCTGAAATCCAGAAGAAAGTGCTCTGAAATATCACCCGGGAATTACTTGAATGATGGTTCCCAGGGTTACCCTTTGCCTCAGGATATTATACTCCTCTTCCCTTTGTGCTGCAGTGGGTCAGTGAGTGTATGGTCTGAAGAAACGCCCACAAATATACGGTCAATTCACTATACAGTCTATTCTGTGAAGCGCTTTGAGACGTCGATCAGACGTGAAAAGCGTTATATCAAATGCAAGGATTATTATTATATTATTATATAAACATGAAAGGTGAAAACTTTTTTTATATTAAACAAAAGCAAGTTACAAGTTACTCTGGCAGAACATTTTCGAGAGTAACTCTTCAAATATTTATTTCCCCTCTAGGAGAAAAAAAAGTATTCACTGCTGCCAATATCATTGCAGGGAAGCTAAATAAATATTAGGAGATGGATTTGTGAGCTCAGCACGCTAAAGCTCACAGTTTTTTTTAACTAGTTATCACACCTTCGGATTCAGTAATTCTTCCCAGATTGAACCTAATGATGTCATCACTAATGACTTCCTAAACCAAGCAAACTGAATCAAGACGACTCAAATTAATGATCTTTTTAAACCGTTAATCGCACACTGTTTGCAAGAGTCTGTTGGCCCCAAGGATGTAATGCGAAATCATTTTGGACAGTCTCAACTCACTTCCAAGCAGACCCAGGCACAATATTGCCCTCAATTAAAAATAAAATTGAGAATTCATGGCTGTTTGTGAGTCATTGCTTTATACAAGTTGTCTGTCATGTTTGCCTACAAAATAGTGTCACTGCATTTTACAGTAAAATTTTGTAAAGCTCTTTAAGACATCTTGATAATCTGATAAAGCACTAGATCAATGCAAAGATTTTTTATTTTGTGAAAGTTGCTACATAAATAGTTGTTGTTGCGAGCAGTGAAATTCAGTCAAATTGTGAATGGCTTTAGTTGCGAGAAAGTTGTTGCAAGGCTATTTTTGTCAAGGTCTTTTAGTTCCCTGAAACCCACAGTGGTTATGAGCTACGACAGTACTTCACGAGTGAAAGAACATGTTAATTAAGATAATATAGTTCAGTACAATCTTCCATTCATTCAAAGAACATTTTTACATTAATTTGAACTGGATCAATAATGTTGTATGCAACCATGTTACACAGTGACTTAAAGCAATACAAGCGATTCGCTATTTGAAGAAAGTGCCTGCAAAACTTTTACACACAGAAAATGTCTCTATTGCATCTCAAATTAGACAGCAAAGAGTTCTGCCTTCACCCACACTTCATCCACCCCTTTCGCTCAGCTGGCTCCAGCTTCCTGCACAACCTTTGTCCCTTCTGCTCCACTATAGGTAGCTACCACGCCCTGAAACTTTGGAACTCTCTACCTCAATAACTCCACCTTGTCCCCTCCTTGCCAGTCATCGTGTCTGAGTCCTTCATCTTCTACCATGCCTAAAGTCGCCTCCCCCCTCTCCCTGGCTCGGTGTCAAGCTCTGCCACTATTAAGAGCTCTGAGATACTACCATGTTTAAATGTAAGTAATTACTCTACTCTAGCAAAACTTTATCCAAAAGGGATGAAAGGAAGAGCCCAGGTCACCAGGGAAATGAGTGCTCACAAGTGGAAAAGCTTCTTTGAAGCAACAGGAAAGAGACAGAGGGCCACTGTTATCAAATCAAAAAGAAAACTGGGTGGAAATAATACAATTCATTCTTTGTTTTGGAGTTTAAAAACTTGCCCACAAGTTGCTGGCTCACTCCATTTCCAGGCTGAGCCCAGAAGTCTGGAAAACAGCAAACTCTGCCAATTTACAGGGAAAATATGCAAACTTTTAGTATCAGACTATCAACACTGATGTCAGTGCAACGATAGTTCAGTTTAAAGACTCGAGAGGAAAACTCCATGTAATATCCACGGAAATCCCAGACTTTATATGTTCAATAAAAATATCATACTTTTGTTCCAGCCAAAAATGTAACTTAATTTAAGTTTTAACTTGGATTAGAACGTGGAACTACAAATAATACAACGAACTCCTGCTTAACTCAGTGGTAGCCCAATTTTATTTGGGGAATTATTGAACAGGACACCGGGGGAATCTTGTTTCTCTTTTTGAATAACGCCATGTTAGTGAAAGTGACTTGCTCTGTCAAAGAGCCGGCACAGACTCGATGGGCCGAATGGCCTCCTTCTGTGCCGTAACATTCTATGAATCTTTAATATCCAGCTGAACAGGAACAGATATTTGGTTTAACATCGCATCCAAAGGATGGCACCTCTGACAAGGCATTATACCCCCAGGACTGCATTGGAGTGTCATTTTAGACTTATGATGTCAAGTTCCAATGTGGGGACAATTTTCTGACAGACGAACGTGCATCTTATTGAATCAGGTTAACGCACAAATAACTGTTGAAGCAGAGTCCATAAGAGCACTAAAGAGGAAAAGGGCTGGATACTTGAGGAAAACTGATGTTAAAAGTTACAGAGAATGAGCATCGGAATGGGATTAAAGTAGATAAATCCACTGGAGAAACAAGCATCACCATAGATACTCCGAGACACTGCCTGAGTGAAACGCACTACATAAATGCAAGTTGTTGTAGTATCAACAACAATAAAGTCAATATACATAAAAGGAATGAAGTAGACATTTTCAAAAGACAGTTGATGAGGAGACATGTAAGAAATTAACAAAAAATTATGCATACGAGGCTGGGGGGCAGTGTGTGGGGGAAAAAGAGAGGAGGAAAAAGAGATAAATTCCACGTAGGTCCAGATTTGTTCTTTTTATGTGACATTTTAAGAATGTCCAAAAGGATAAACCTGGGAACTACAGGTCAGTCAGCCTAACGTCAGTAGTGGGGAAACTTCTAGAGACTACAATCTGGGACAAAATAAATATTCAATTAGAAAGATATGGGTTAATAAAGGACAGCCAACATGGATTTGTTAAAGGCAAATCATATCTAACAAACCTGATAGAGTTTTTTGATGAAGTAACAGAGAGAGTGGATGAAGGTAGTGCAGTTGATGTCATTTATATGGATTTTCAAAAAGCCGTTTGATAAAGTGCCACTTAAGAGACTTGTAAGCAAAATAGAAATCCACAGCATTAAGAGGACAGTGGCAGCACGGATACAGAACTGGTTGGGAGACAGAAAGCAGTGAGGTGATGACCGGTTGTTTTTCTGACTGGAGGGAAGTGTGCAGTGGTGTCCCCCAGGGGTCAGTACTAGAACCACTTCTGTTTTTTGATCTCTATATATGAACTGGACTTGGGTACAGGGAGTACAATTTCCAAGTTTGCAGATGATACTAAGCTAGGAAGTAGTAAACAATGAGGAGGATAGTAGTAGACTGCAAATGGACAGACTGGTAATATGGGCGGACAGGTGGCAGATGAAGTTTACTGTGGAGAAATGCAAAGTGATGCATTTTGGGAGGAAGAATGAGGAGAGGCCATATAAGCTGATGGTACAATCTTAAAGGGGGTGAAGGAGAGACCTGGGGGTTCATATAAGTACATTTTTGAAGGTGTCAGGACAGGTAGATAAAGCTGTTAAAAAAAAACATACGAGATACTAGGCTTTATAAATGGGGGCATAGAATACAAAAGTCAGGAAGTTATGATGAACCTTTATACAACATTATTTAGGCCTCAGCGAGAGACCGTGTTCAAATCTGGGCACCACACTTTAGGAAGGATGTCAAGGCATTGGAGTTGGTGCAAAGGAGATTTACCAGGATGGTATCAAGAATGAGGGACTTCAGTTATCAGGAGAGACTAGAAAAGCTAGGATTATTCTCCTTGGAGCAGAGAAGGTTAAGAGGAGATTTAATAGAAGTTTTCAAAATTATGAGGGGATTCAATAGGGTGAACAAGGAGAAACTATTTCCACTGGCGAGTGGGTCGGTAACCCGAGGACATAGACTTAAAATAGTTGTTAAAAGAAACAGAGGGGAGGTGAGGAGAAATGTTTTCACACAGCGAGTTGTTTGGATCTGGAATGCATTGCCTGAAAGGGTGGTGGAAGCCGATTTGATTGCAACTTTTATGAGAGAAGTAGATAATTATTTGGGGAGGACACATTTGCAGGGCTATGAGGAGAGAGCATAGTAGTGGGATTGAATTGGATAGCTCTTTTCAAAGAGTTGTCACAGACACGATGGGCCGAATGGCTTCCTTCTGTGCTATACAATTCTATGAATTTAGCAAATTCTTAAATACAGCTTCAAGTTTCAAGTAGTTGTTCAGTAATTTATTTTATTATTCTGTAATTTCTGTATTATGTTTAAATATGAGCCAGCAATCAGAAAGTGGATCTTGGCTAAACTTTCTCACAACAGCGTATGGATAGGGGAGTATTGGACAGATAACCTAACTCACGTAGATAGTAATTTAAGCGGAATCAATGAGGAACTAAAATACGTCTCTATACAGCAATCTTACCTCGTCCCCTTCCCCCTCAAAGGGAAAGTGAACCAAGAAATGCTCAGCCACAAAGGCGGCTTAAACGTTGCCGTTTTCTGCACAGAGTCCAAAAATATCACCTTGTGAAGCTCTTATTATCTCAATTAAGATCGGATCGGCTCGGCTACGCCAATAGGTCTTTTATTGAAAAATGTCATTACTGCATTTGCGTCCTTTACAACACTGAACTAGTGCATAGTCCTGACAAATAATCAAAACTAAGAACAATGCAAAGGTAGCAAATGAGCGTGAGTTCATCAACACTGATGATGTCAATGGTGTATCAATAGATTTCTATGAGGTCAAAGATACAATTCCAGTAGCTCATGTTGCAAATATAATACGGTGTAAATGTGATACATTTCACAGGTATGAGGTCGGTCTGTGATCTACAGATATGACAAAATAATTTGATGTGATTTGATCACTGTTCTCCTTCCTCAAAGCAAAGTTGGCAAGGACTTGAGAATGATCTCACTCTTGTCAATTTGCATGCAATACTCAGTGCGTTAACAACACATCATCAGCAGCCACAGCCCGCTCCTTCTATCGTACAGGGGTTGGTGGAAAGAAACAGAAAGTGGTCACTATTGCACTGACCTGCAGAACCTGCCGTTCCAATTGAGAATTTCCTCTGCAAAGTTCCATGATCTGTCGCAGCAGGAGTTTGGTGCTTTCGGTCTTCCCAGCGCCACTCTCTCCACTGTCACATTGAAAGAAAAAACAATAAACCTGTGCATAACTCTATTCTTTGCTTAAGCAGCATTCTAGTGAAACAACTACTAGCATTTATAAGCGGATGCCGAGTAAGGAAGAAAGGGGAGGGGGCAATGACCATTGGTGTGATCCAAGAGGTAGTAGGTCTTAAGGTGAATTTTAAAGATAGATGGGAGGAGGCAGAGGGATTAAGGCAGGGTATTCCACAGATGAGGGGTGCAGTGGCTGAAGGCACGGTCATTGAATACAGGGGGACTAATAGGGTTTGGAGGAATATGCAACAGACCTGTGTTAGTTGAGTGACAGGGCAGTCAGAAGAGAGAAAACACAATTAACCACATCACTGCACGTCAATTTTGGAATCGTCTAACCATTCGTTCTCGACTCATCTGATTTCTTTGCTGTTCTGTGACATTGCAATTCACAAATGTAATTGGTTGCTGTTGTTATTGGTGTTGTTCTGCACCATCGGTGGTCATGTCTTCAGCCACTAAGCCCCGAAATCTGGAACTCTCTCCCTTAATCACTCCACCTTGCCCCCTCCCTCCCCACTTTCAAATCCTGTCTAAAGACCTTCCTTTTTGGTTGTGCTTATGGTCACTTTCCCCCCCTCTCTCACTCTGGCTCATTGTCAGACTCCACCACTGTTTCTCCAAGATGCTACCCCGCATGAAGGTCACGATACAATTGCGAGTTATTGTATGGATCTCAAGTTTAATGTAGGTTCTCATAAAAAGCTAGTTTCTTTCCCCTTCCTCCTGCCACAGAACCCCAATAATCACAACACGTTTCTCCAGCACAACTCAGCTTATTAAACATGTTGTCTCACCTGATGACTATGCATTGGTTCTTGGACCCACTGGCTAAACGGCCTAACATTGACTGGTACGCACGAAATGCCACTGCAAAAATATGAGGTGGTAGACCGTTTGTCGAACATTTGTATTTCTCAGACACCTGAGAGAGTGACAAAGAGAGAGTTTATAGCAACAAGATCCTGAGTTTCACAAAAGCAATATATATTTATATAAAATATTATATATACACATACACACAATTTGCACTGATAGCGACCTCATCCTACGCAGGGTAGCATCTCAGAGTGCTTAACAGGGACGGAGCCTGATTCCGAGCTGGGGGTGGGAAGATAGTCTTATGCACAGTCGAAAAGGAAGGTTTTCAGGTGGGACTTCAAAAAGGGGAGAGAGGGGGCAGGGCAGAGGGATTGAGGGAGAGTATTCCACAGTTTCAGGGCGTAGTGAGTGAAAGTGAGACCTCCAAGGAGCAGAGGGTGCAAGAGACAAATACATGGTCGGTGCCAGTCGAGCGGAGGCACCAGGTGGTGGATTGGGGAGTGAGGAGGTCGGAGAGATAGGGAGGTGCCATGGAGTGACTGGATTTGAATACGAGTGTGAGGATCTTGAAGTCGATCTGTGTGGTGATGGGGAGCCACTGAAGCCTGGCCAGAACTGGGCAAATGTGAGGAGGGAGTTTGATCCGGGTCAGTATGCGGGCGGCAGAGTTCTGAATGAGCTGGATTTTCTGGATAGTGGAGCTGGGGAGACCGGCGAGGAATGCGATTGAGTAATCCAAGCGGGAGGTGACAAATGCATGCACGAGGGTTTCAGCTGCATTTGGGGTAAGGTACGATCAGAGCCGGGCAATGTGGCGGAGGTGGAAGAAAGCGGTCTTGGTCACAGACCGGATATGGGGGTTGAACCGGATGCCTAGACTGCCCACTGGTTCGGTGACATAAATCACCTGCAGGGCCAATTATCATTCAGAACAGCTGAATCAAATCTCTTGTATCATGACATCAACAGGAATGGTAGCAATCTTATTTGCCCCAAATTGGTCTCTGTAATCCTATACCTCTGTCTTAATGTATCTGAACATTTTCACTGGGTTGACATTCTCTACCCCGTATCTTAGAACCATAGAATTATACAGCACAGAAGGAAGCCATTCAGCCCATCAACAACAACAACAAAATTACATTTATAGAGCTTCTTTCACGTCGGGAGGACGTCCCAAAGCGCTGAACAGTCAGGTGTCAGGGCCCAAGCATGGGGGAGGAGTGGTGTAGGGGTAAGGGAAGGCAGAGAAGTGGAAGGGAGACTAAAGGCACAGTCAAAGAGAAGGGTCTTGAGACCGGTCTTGAAGGAGGTAAGAGAGGAAGCGAGGCGAAGGGACCATGGGATGGAGTTCCAGAGTGTGGGGGTAGAGAGGCTGAAAGCCCGGCCACCGATGGTAGGGCAGGAGACATGGAGCAGGCTGGAGCCCGCTGAATGGAGGGAGCGGGCAGGTTGGTAGGGAGTCAGCAGATCAGAGAGGTAGGAGGGGGCAAAGCCATGGATGACCTTAAAGGTGTCTGTGTCAGCTCCTTGAAAAGAGCTATTCAAATCAATCCCACTCCCCACTCTTTCCCTGTAGCCCTGCAAATTTGTCCTCCCATATAATTATCTATGTCCTCCCCAAATAATTACATACTTCTGTAAGATCTCCTCAGAGACATCTTGCCTGGTGGCAAAAGAGCAATCTACCTAAACAATGCCTAATCTCCCAAACACAAAATGAGCCTTGTTGCTCTCCTCTGCACTGTCTCGAGGGATGAGGCTCTTGTATTACAGTGATTAACACTGCATGCAGTACTCTAGTATTACAGCAAATAACACTGTATACAGTACTCCAGGTGCACTCAACCAGAGCTCCACAGTTTAAGCAATGCTCAGCAATAACCTCATCATGTTCATCATTGCCTCACACTGTTGACCACTTCCCATTCTCAAAAAGGCTTGGTTTACAATACACTAGTGACAGTTACTATAAGGCACTCCACTTCCTTCCCTGATCTACTATCTCTTCCTCCTTTTCAACAACTTCTGAGCTATGCACTTTATACCCTTGTTAACATAACATGTAGGAGCACGAATAGGCCATTCGGCCCTTCGGGCCTGCCCCGCCATTCAATCATGGCTGATCTTCTAATCCAACTTCAGCTAATAACCTAACCCTGCCTTATCCCCATATCCCTTAATCCCTTTTGCAATAAGAAATATATCTATCTCAAGTCTTGAATATGTTCAAGGACTGAGCGTTAACAGCCCTTTGGGGTAGCGAGTTCCATACATTCACTACCCTTTGAGTGAAAAAGTTCTTCCTCAACTCAGTGCGAAAGGGCAAAGCACTTTGAGATGTCCTCCCAACGTGAAAGGTGCTGTATCAGTGAAAGGTTTTTTATTATTATAATAATAATTCTAATTCTAATTATTATAATTAGTACCTTAACCACAGAAGCTGTGTAGGAAGCAAAAAACAAACACCTACCGTCTTCTCGTATAATGGCAAATACTTGAAAGGGTTGATAGCTATGAGAATATCTCCAACATAAGTCTGCAAGTAAAAAAAAACAAAGAAAAATCTGTTAATGTTTTAATCTAGGCACCGTGCACACAATTTAAAGACAAATAAACAAAGTAGCCAGGGAGGCAGCAGGGGCCCAACAATTGGACTCAGGTTAGAGAGATAAATCAGGTGGTGTTCCCATTCCAGGTGATATAGGTGCCACATGAAAACAGGATCAGGCTGACATTAATTATATGAAGGGATAGGAGGTAGCAATTCAACCCACTGAGCCTGTTCCACAATTTTATCAGCTCATGACACATCACTTCAGCTAAATTCCCTGTCCTTTACCCCCTCACCCTTTACTTCCCACAGAATTGTGTCAGCTCAGTTCACTCTCCTCAGAGTCCAAAAGTTGAAGATCAACTTGGGGTCTTGGAATTACATTGTCGGAGATGCCATCCTTCGGATGAGACATTATTCCAAGGTCCCATCTGCCTGTTCAGGTGGATGTTAAAGATCCCTCAGGCACTATTCGAAAAGGGAAGGTATCCTGGCCAATGATCCCCAAAATAAAATTTGTCCATGGCTGTTTGTGAGACAGTGCTGCGCGAAACTGGGGCTGCGTTTCACAAATGCACAGTCAATCCACTTTACAGTATATCCTGTGAAGAGCTTTGAAACGTCTCAATGACATGATAAGGAGCTATATCAAATGCAAGGATTATTATTACCATCAGCATCATAATATAATCCTTGCATTAGATTTAGCGCCTTAACACGTCATTGAGACGTCTCAAAGAGCTTCACAGGATATACTGTAAAGTGGATCGACTGAGTTTGTGGGAGAAACATGGCAACCGATTTGATAGTAATTAGGAAACGTATGTGCAAGGCTCACAAAATCAGGGTCTGCTGGTTTCCTACTTGCATGTAGATACACATTTAGATGCATGTAGATACACAGAGTATATATATATATATATATATAAACATCTGGCATGGACAAGTTGAGCTAAATGGCCTGTTTCTGCACTGTACAGTCTCTGTAAATTTGCAACAATAACTGGGGTAGGCAAATGTCAAAGAGATAAGGAGGTGCTAGGGAACAGCTCAGCAACAAGGGGACTGACTCCACTTATTTTCCTTCAAGGAGGATAGTCAACACTATCACAACTGCTGACTGGAGCCAAGTTAATGTGCATGCCAAAGGCCACTACCACTTTATTTCTGGTCAGAACGATGGCTAGATCATTGCTCTGCTAGCCAGCAAATAAATTAATTTGCCAATGATGCAAACAGGAACTTTGTTCTGTTATAACTATCATATAGGATTCAGTATCTGATTTTCAATGTAGTTCAATTAGACAATTACATCACTGCAAGACTACTGCTCAACCGGTAACATTCGCAACAAACAGGAGGCGGAGGGTGGTGGAATGTTTTAAAGGAAACACACACGGGCCCAACAATAAACAAACACACCCAAACGTTTACCTGACTCCATATTCTGTCCCACCCTCAACAAATTAAAGTGGGAGATTCCTTCAGATTTTGGGTCACTGCATGCTAATAATCCTTTACTGAACGTAATATATTTTGGTGACTCACGATCACACAGACAAGTAGTTGATCCAGACATTTATTTTTTGATTTTGTTTTAATCCTCTCGGCTTCGTCCACTGATGTTAAATATTTTAAGCCAGGGCTTAAGGTTCTTTTAAAAATAGATAAAAACTGTCTATGTACTGAGAAACCACCCGGACATGCATTTTTGAACCACTTTGTAAACTGCTAAAGCGAGAACAGACAAACAGCCAGCAGACAAATTCATTTGCCATTGGTGTAACTGGGGACTTTGTGAGCATCTAAATGAATGGCAAATCTGCAATTAGAGAAGCCAGAACAAAACCCAAGTGGATATAGTTTACACTGAACGTTCTTAAAAGCCTTAACCAATTCCCCCCCACCCAAAAAAAAATCAGTCCCATTTTGAACTACAAAGACTGGATTCCCTCCTTGACTTTCCAATGTATTTTGGTCAGGAAATTTGCAAAACCTATAGGTATAGGAACAAAGAGGATACTTTATGTGCACAGCACATTGCACACACAGAACACTAAATAAATTGACAGTCTTCATAGTTGCCCAGTACAATCAGAACCCTGCCTGTATGTCATCTTTATATCCCTCTATGGTTTCACTACACCCTACCCCTGTGACCTTCTCAAACCGTACTAAGCCAGCTGCTCTGTTCGCTCAGTGTGTACCTGCCTGAATCATGTGCCCCACCCTATCAATCCCACCATCAGCTTCCAGCCTTTCAGCCCCCACTTTCTGGAATTTCATCTCAGCGACCCTCTGTCTTGCTCCCTTCTTCACATCAATCAAGCTCTTTAACCACGCTTTTGGTCGTCTTTCCCCACCCCACCCGCAGCTCAGGTGCCAAGCTAGTACTGTTAAACATCTTGGGGACATCCTCCTGCAGTGAAAGGCAATATAAATGTAAATTTGTATTCTATTGCATCATTCACTTCTTGGCTGTTTGTGGGATATTGCATTGTGCAAACAGGCTGCCGCGTTCAACTACAAAAATACAATGACTATACTTTACAATAAATCCTGTGAAACACTTTGAGATGTTACGATGAATTATAAGTTGCTATGTCAAATGCATATTGCTGTTACAACGAAGTAGTTCATAAAATATTATTCAAAGCACTAATCTTACAAGGACCAAATCAAGTTTCATTTTGATACATCTCTTGCGAACAAATTGCTGAATTCCTTGACTAGATTTTATGACTCACCTTCATACACACGCAGGTAATTTAACTACACATCCATTTTTAGAAAGATCATGCACTATTCTAATCAAGGATGGCAAAAGGAAGTGAACAATTTCTTCGGACAAATGTTCAGAGTAGCTGTCAACATAACAACAATAATCCTTCCGTTTGGTCTAGCAACATACGTTAAAAAGTCTCAAAGCCCTTCTGTTTTTTTCTGTTTACTGACTTCATATTTGAATGTGATTCCATCAACCTTCATCAGGTCAACCCTGCTGCTCCACGGGCAAGAAGGTGATTTGAAGGCAACGGAATTAAGTGACATGGTTCACGACAGGCACTCTGACAGAAGATGGTACTTAGCTGGATTGAGCTGGTAGATAAAGATTTGTTTTGATGATCAAAAAAAAATAATTTGGTCACTCAATAATAACCAAATAATAATTTGGTCACTCAATAATAACCAAATAATAATTTGGTCACTTGACTGTCTGTGGGACGCTGCTGTGCACAATTGGCTGCTGTGTTTCGCCCACAAAATACGCAGTCAATTCACTTCATTATATATTCTGTGGAGCGCTTTGAATAATATCTTCAAGATGTATTCAACTTTGGACGCTCCGGGATGCTACCCCGTGTGAAGGTCGCTATATAAATGCAAGTTATTTTTGTTGGAAGACATTAGGGATAAACTCTATATTCAGGACTATACAATAGCACTAGAGCATTACACAGGATGTACACTTCTCGTACTGAGAAAACACCAGTGCTCCAGTGACGAGGTCCACACATGGTTAGCTGAAGGTATCTTGGATGATATTGATTACCTGAAGTACCACTTTACAGTCCTTTACCATACTGATAGCTTCAATCACACAGTGTAGGTTCACACTCTCTTTACACACAGGGGAGTTCAGCTGGAAGTGAAATTTTCTGGCAGAGTTCATTCCATAAATTATTTAAAAAAAGAAACTCATTAGGATGTTCGGAAAAATAAATTAAAGAGTATGAGGAGGGAACAGCAGAACAGGGATTAGACTTGCGTGGAGAAAAACACCAGTGCAGAGCTGACGGGCTGAGGCATAGAATTCTCAGCTTGGTTTGGATACTCTTAAGCATGTTGATGGGTGATTAAGTCAGGCACCAGGATGTGTCAGACACCAGACCTCTTTATGAATAGTGCCAGACAGGATCTTGTTTTTTGCATCTCATACAAAGAATGGTTTTAGACCACATGATATCTACCTCTGTATTTATTATTTATTTAAGCATCTTGCAATCCCTCTGTCGGGCCCCCTCCCTTGCCACCTTCAAGACCCATCTCAAGACCCTCCTCTTCGACTGTGCTTTCGATCTCTCTGCTTTCCCTCCTGCCCGCCACCTCGACCGCCAGCTCGGGTCCGTAACTTTGTCTGTCCAGTACCTTGGACATCCTCCCAACGTGAAAGGCGCTATACAAGTGTAATTTTGTTGTTGTTGTTAAGTAAAGTTGGATAGATATTTGTTAGGTCAGGGTAATAAGGGATAATTGGCAAGGGCAGGTAATTGGACCTGAGGTACAGATCAGGTCTTATAGAACCGCAGAACAGGTTTGAGGGGCTGAATGGCTTACTCCTGTTTCTATGTAAAGTATTTAGTAACTAGCTTTCATTTAATCAGCATTTTCTCATTCATCTGGCATTTTATTTATCCTTGAAAGGCTTGATCTGCACTTCTTAGGCATCTTTATCCCTTAAGATTAAGAAATGTGCTATTGAACTCATTAGAATCCCTTGTTCATATATTTGCACACATATCCTTTTGGGAGGACTCCTGTTGGGAGGCCTCAGTGGGAGGACTCCTGTTGGGAGGCCTCAGTGGGAGGACTCCTGACACACAGACAGACATTTTGTCCTTATTAGATGTACTTCTCTAGAAGGTTTGTCGCTACTTTGTTGCAGAATACCATGCATACTTTTTGGGGGCTTAATTAAAGCATTTTTAAAAAAAAATTTAAACATAGCTCATCAACGATAGTAGATCCCCAAAAAATGCCCATGCAAGACCTTTCTGATGAGATATCAATCATGTCTCTACGTCAATCAGTTATTGAGTTCTTAGCAGACACACACACTTATTCTGTCTTTATTAGTATAGTTAATAATAATCCTTACATTTCATTTAGTCTTTCATGTTGGGAGGACATTCCAAAACAATTCTAGAATATATGGTAAAGTGGTGAGGTGACTGCGTGTTTGTGGGCGAACAATAACTTGCATTTATACGGCACCTTTATTCTGTATATACCAATAAAGTCACATTAATCTTTACCCTGATGTGAACCCAGGTTTTAAATATCAGTTTATGGAGCAGGTTCAGATTACATTATTTAAGCTTCCAGCACACAGATTTAGGTCCCTGCATTAACAAGCACTTCTCGTTAAGACCTTGTGCCCTCCATCATTGAGCAAAATTAAGCCGATAGATATATTGCTTGTGGCCAGATCATGCATTTAACCAACAAGGAGCTGACCATCTGTTACTGCCTCCCATAATGATCTTCTGGCAAAAAACACACAATCTAAACCAAATACAGAAAAGGTTAGAAATGACAAAGATGGCTGTTCTCCTCCACTTGCTAGGTCTCACAAATCTTTCATACCATCTGCCAACAGTTTCAAATAATATTAATAATCCTTGCATTTGATATAGGCCCTACAACATCAAGGCCATATCAAAGCACTTCACAACATTTCTGCAATTGTGTAGGTAGCGACTAGATTTGTTGGTAAACTTGTCAGATAATTTGCAGCCAGTAGCATCCCACAAACAGCTATTAAACAAATGACCAACTTTATCACTTTAACTCACTTGCACACTGGCTGACACTATTTCAGCAACTGCTCCAAGAGACCACAAGAAACATGATAAGTTTGTGATCTCATTGCTTACTGAGACTGATCCGTAAAAAGCTAACTCAGAGGGCAAAAGTGTACTAATTTGAATAAAAGATTCCGCAAAGTTAGATTTCAAATAAAAAGAACCAAACCATTTAAATATTTAAGCTTCAAGGTTAAAGGGATTAACAGTTGATTATATTAGGCCTTAGATTAATACTTTTCTACTCAGTAGAATTTTGTCTTCCTGTTCCTCCTTAATGTAGAGCGCTAGATAAGACTTTTAGGTTATAAACGGATACCCTACCATCCTCAAAAACAAACAAATCCTGCCCCCCAACACTACAAATTTGGGGGCTCAACTTCTGATATTACAGCCTGCAGCCTGTTCCATTCCCTGGCTGCCTTCCTTTTTCAATTAAGTTATTTTGTTCTCCTATATGTACATATCCACATATGTATTTGTCCACGTGTTATTTTTGCTATGTTGACATTTTTACATCAGGCACAAAGATTTTAATACAAAGCACAAAGTGACCATGAACTTCTAGGCTCGGAGCCCCTCACTTGCCCACCACCCCATTTTGGGTGCCAGTTTTAATGATTTTATAATGGAATTGGTAAATTATTTTTGTTAAAAAAACATTCTTCTCAGAAACCACAATTTAATAATGATCAAGACTGACAAGTTTTCAACAACTTGTCCTGTACAAATTTTCAACAACAGGAGTCCTGTAGCTCATTGGTTAGAGCACTCGTCTCACGAGTGAGAGACCTGGGTTCGATTCCCGGCAGGGCGAAACCTTGGGCAAGTTTCCTTACTCCAATATCTGATAATAATCCCTCAAGAAAAAAAAATTATTTGATCATTTCAATCCACGATTGCTTGTGGGGCACTGCTGTGCACAATTGGCTGCCACATTTCGCCCACAAATATACAGTCAATTCACTTCACAGTATATTCTGTGAAGTGCTTTGAGATGTCTCGAAAACGTGAAAAGCGCTATATCAAATGCAAGGATTATTATTTATTTATTATTTTTAACTTGAAAGGACCAATGGCCTAAATATTACCTGCTTATCTTAGCACTTATTCTTTGCTGTAAAATATCCATAACTTCAGAGACACAATCTTGAATAAGTGGCAAATCTTATCAGTCAGTAATATGGATCATGGTGTTCTTGAGAAAATCCTTCAACTCTGTGAATTCGCTGCTGTCCACACTAATGCTAGATTTGTGTTAGTGTTTTTTTTATTTTCCAAATACAACACAGAAGCATCAAAATCAACAAAGCTAAAGGCCCATATTACAAAAGGAGATAATTTTGAACGAGCTCAGAACTATGCTCGGAGAGCACGGTTTGCACTTTTAGCAACAACAACTTGGATTTATATAGCGCCCTCGACGCCGGACGGCGTCTCAGAGCACTTTAGCACCCTTTTATAAGAAGGGTATTAAGCAATGGAAACAACGCAGTACAGTTTCACTGGAATCTTACGCAATTTTCGAGTTTCCTGTTTAGAGAAGAGACTTTAGAAGTTCCGGCTGTTTCTTCCTGCAGAAGTGAGAGACTTAGATGTGTCCTGACTGAGATTTTGTTTTGGTCTGACACATCTGGAAACCCATCACCGTGCTTAAGAGAATCCAAACAAAGCTGAGAATTCCAGGAATCCCACCTACAGGTGAAAATCCCAGAGAGAGATTGTTGGAATGGAATGTGAACTCTCTCTCTGGAAGGACACAACCCGCTTACCTAATTCCAGAAAGTATTAGGCGCAGTTTGGCAAGAGGAAAAGGCTTGGGGACCCCAGAGTGTGCATTGCGGTCTCATCAGCTAAAACCACATAGCTTGCCATTGCTGTTGCTTGTCCAGCTAGGATCACACTACCGTAAGGGCTTTGGCTTACAGAGTTAACAGGAGCTGAGTGGGATGAACAGAGATCTTCAAGATTGTGAAGGTTTATCATATGGTAAAGGTCAGAGAGCTAATGCACAGAATTTGCATGCCTAGGTGAGATGTGTGAAACTGGTTTGGATACTCTTAAGCATGGTGATGAGTGTCTGACATATGTCAGACTCCCAGCTGACTCAAAAAAACAAGAGGGAACAGATTTAAGATACTGATAAAGGGAAATAAATAATCCTTGCATTTCATATAGGGCCTTATCAGAGATTGTATTTTTGTAGGCGAACGTGGCATAAACAAACCAGTTTTTTGTGCGTGTAATATCTGCTGCCATGATAACAGTACCAGCGGTTAAGATTAACACTGCTGTGTGAAATTGGCTGCCCTGTTTCACCCATAAAATACAGAATCAATCCACTTTACAATATCTTCGGTGAAGCGCTTTGAGACCCATCAACGATGTGAGAAGGCGCTATATCAAATGCAAGGGTTATTATTATTATAAACACCGGCACGGACTGATTGGGTCAAGTGGTCTGTTTTCTGTGCTGTATATTCTTTGTAAATACTTTCTGGTATCTGTCATAAAATTGCTATTTGCAATCCTAAACCTGTTTCCTCAACTGCCGTCTCTCTCGATGGATCTAAACAGTTTTGTTCGGAAAGTACTTCAACAATACCATTTAAAATCTTATACATCTCTACAAGGTTCCTGCGAAGCCATGTCCTCTTACAAGACTGAAGAGCACAGACATGTCTAATCACTGCTCACAGCTCATTCCTCTAACACTGGGAATCCTCTGCACTCACTGCTTCTAGGTTCCGGGCTCCCAACCACAACTATCCAACACTGAGTGGCCTGACCAGAGAGTGCACAGACTGTTGTACCTCAGGCTGCATTTAGCTCACCAACTAATGCACAACTGATTCTCAGGTAGACTGAGGTAATAATAATAATAATAATAATCCTTGCATTTGATATAGCGCTTTTCACGTCGGGAGGACGTCCCAAAGCGCTTCACAGAACACACTGTAAAGTGAATTGACTGTATATTTGTGGGCGAACGCGGCAGCCAATTGCGCACAGCAATGTCCCACAAACAGTCATGGGTTGAAAATGACCAATGTATTATTGTTTTGGTTTTTTGGAGGGATTATTATTAGGCGTGTGGAGTAAGGAAACTTGCCCAAAGTTTCGCCCTGCCTGGAATTGAACTCAGGTTTCTCGCTTGCAAAGCGAGTGATCTAACCACTGAGATACAGGACTTTTACATGATTAAAAGAGAACCTTTAATTCAACACCCCTATCTCATCTCCCAAATGTTATAAGATCATTTTGTCTGAAACAAAATGCCTGAAAATTGCACCCAGCCAGCCTCGTTTATAAACAGTACTTGTTTTTTTATTAAAAACAAACCGTGACGTTTCCTGTTACTTTTTCTAACAAGATAAGAGTTGGAGTGGGTGGGGGGGGTTGAAGGAGGAAGAAATTTGTAGTTTTTCCAATAGTAACTATCAAAGCAGCTGCAGTTGAGACCTGGCAACACATCAGGGCAACTTAGCCTACAGCAGCTTTAACCCCTGCCCTTATTTTGGTCATGAGGAGTGATGGTAAGTAAATAAAGCTGCATGCTGTAGCTCTTGTGCATTCAGAATGTCATATCTTCTCATTAAAAATGCCACTGTCCGGAGAAAAAGGCAGCAACAACGCGACCATCCCAGAGACTGAGGCAAACCCTGACAGAGAAGCTGGGATAATGCAACGTTTGGCAATACAGACTCTTTGGGTGCAGGGGGACAAGAAACTTCCTGCAGAGGATCCGCTCTCCACAAGGAAAATTGCCAGCAATAAAAAGTAGGAATGGAATGCCCTGCCGGGAGCAGTGGTTGAGGCAAAATCTGTATCGCCCTTCAAGAGGAAATTGGACTAGACCCTTAAAAGAGTCAGCTGCAGCGGTATGGGGGCAGGGAAATGGGACTGAATGGATTGCTCTTCAGGGAGTCGGCACAGACATGATGGATCAAATGGGACGCCTTCTGTGCAGTGGATTTATCTGATTCTCCGTGTAAAAATCAAGGCGTTTGCTTGCTCTCTGAGCTGAACCTGCTGCGCCATCCGGGCAAAATGATTTCCTATCATTAAAAGGGATGGGGTGGGGGAGAATTATCAGAGACCTGGCAATACTAATTACATAATCTTTTACACGATTAAAAGAGACCCTTTAATTCAACAGCCCCATCTCATCCCCCAAATGATAGGAGATCATTTTGACGGAAACAAAACGCCCGAAAATTGCACACAGCCAGCCTTGTTTACAAACTGTACTTGTTTTTTTTATTAAAAACAAACCCTGACACGTCTCCTGCTACTTTCCACAGAAGCTCGTGTTTAAACTTGCTCAGAGAACAACTCTTGTCGGGCGGACTTGGCGGACTAAAACTCACGGACGGGCAGCTTTGGGAGAGNAAAAAAGGAGTTAAATATATCATTTGGTTGCATTTAGTTGATGGAAACTCATACCAATCATTCCCCCCTCCCCCACCCCTCTCCACACACACCTATTCCATAGGTCACTTGGGCTAGATAAACATACCATTAAACATTATGAAATAGTGTGTGGTTTGGGAGTCTGGCAGTGGATAAATACTGAATACTAAAATAAAGTGCTCCTTTGCAATGCTGTTGCAATTGGCAGCCGACTTTCACTCACAAAATAGAGAATCCACTTTACAGTGAAGCGCTTTGAGACGTCTCAACGACATGATAAAGCACTACATCAAATGCAAGGATTATTATTCTTATTCTTATGAAGTCAACAGTAAAGTGCTCCTTTGGAATGAAGGCAGACTCACTTTACTTGAGGGGGATATGACTAACAGTAGGACAGAGAGGGAGTATTTTATAAATAATAGTAATAATAATCCTTGCATTTGATATAGCGTCTTATCGCATCTTTGAGATGTCTCAAAGCGCTTCACAGAACATAGTGTAAAATGAACTGACCGTGTATTTATATCGGACAGGCGTTTTCTTTTAAAGCTTGATTTCTTTTAAAAAAAGAGTTTTTTTTAAAAAAAAGTTACTTACGTAAATGTGGTCCTGCAGGAAGCGGCGGCTGAGCACTTCGAGGAGAATGTTCTCATCCAACTGGGATAAGGTAGCCAGGTCGTCGGGGCTGTGGGCTGCACTGCACATAGTGAGAGGATGTGAGTGACTGTGAGATGGGAGGACAGGGGGCAAACACTGACCAGCAGCTCAAGGCTGGGCTGGGCTCACTCTCCTCTCCTCTCCTCAAAAACGCAGCCACTTTACAAAAGTTTGGATTTTCTCCTCCTCCTCCTCTTCTTCTTCAGGCAAATGTCCCCGCTTTTTTTTCCAAAAAATTGGGGAAAAAAAAGCAATAAACTTGTGGTTTTCTGAGTTTCCTTTTTTTTCTTTCTATCTCCCCCTTCTCCCCCTCTCTCTCTCTCTCTCTCCTTCTGTCTATCTAACTATCTGTCCATTTGGTAATACGGTCTAGCGACTAGGAACTGGGAGCAGAAGGCGCTCCCACGCTGCCGGCACGTTCTTTGTTTCATTAAAGCGAAGGGACTAGTCAATTGGTTGTTGTGAGTCTCTGTCTCCCTGTTTGGAGGAGCTGACTGGCGCCCCCTCACAAGGCCGACACCTGATGGGGCTCCTCTAGGGTTTCACTGAGTGGCACCAGCAGAAGAAATCATTATCATCATCGTCACAACAACAGTAGTAATAATAATAATCCTTGCATTTGATGCAGCGCTGTTCACGTCTTCTCGACATCTCAAAGCGCTTCACAGAATATACTCCAAAGTGAATTGACCGTACGTTTGTGGGCGAAACGTGGCAGCCAATTGCGCACAGCAGTGTCCCACAAACACTCGTGGATTGAAGTGACCAATTCATTATTGTTTTTTTTCTAGAGGGATTATTATCAGGCGTGTGGAGTAAGGAAACTTGCCCAAGGTTTCACTCTGGTGGGAATCGAACCCAGGTCTCTCGCTTGTGAGGCGAGTGCTCTAACCACTGAACTACAGGACTCCACAATATAACAATACAATAATAATAATCCTTGCATTTGACATAGCGCCTTATCACACCATTGAGACGTCTCAAAGCGCTTCACAGAATATTGTAAAGTGAAATAAAAACTATATATCGTCAAGTGAAGTGACTGTGTATATTGTGAACGAAAAGCACCAACCAATTGGGCACAGCAGTGTCCCACAAACAGTTGTGGATTGAATGACCCAATTTTTTTTGTGGGATTATTATCCCCAGAAATTGATCCGCCAATCGACTAGCAACCGGGGGTCCTACTAACTGCAAGGTAAACAGAGGCAACAACAACAACAAAATTACATTTATAGAGTGCCTTTCACATCGGGAGGACATCCAAAGGCAGTGGACAGTCAGGGGTCAGGACCCGAGCATGGGGGAGGGGTGGGGTAGTGGTGAGGGAAGGCAGAGAGGTGGGAGGGCGACAAAAGGCGCGATCGAAGAGGAGGGTCTTGAGACCGGCCTTGAAGGAGGCAAGGGAGGAAGTGAGGGGAAGGGACTGTGGAATGGAATTCCAGAGTGTGGGGGCAGAGAAGCTGAAAGCCCGGCCACCGATTGTAGGGCGGAGCAGGAGTCATGGAACAGGCCGGATCCTGCTGAACGGAGGGAGCGGGCAGGTTAGTAGGGAGTCAGCAGGTCAGAGAGGTAGGAGGGGCAAAGCCATGGATGGCCTTGAAAGTGAGGGCGAGGATCTTGAATTCGATCCTCTGAGGGATGGGGAGCCAGTGGAGTCGGGCGAGTGTGGGAGTGATGGGGTCACGTAAGGCATGCAAAGTAAGGAAACTTGCCTAAGGTTTCTCCCCACCTGGGAATCGTACCCGGGTCCTCTCCCTTGCATGGCGAGTGCTCTAACCACTACACTACGGAACGCCAACATTTGTGCTTGGCTCTTCCATCAGTTGTTGTTACTGTATAATAATCCTTGCATTTGATGTAGTATCCTGTGGTGTCGCAGTTGGGTGAGACCATTTGTTCAGCTGTTCTAAGACGTTATGCTTTGTGAAGAGCACCATGCCAACAAATTGTTGTAGCGACTTTCAGTTCAGAAGGATAAGAACATAAGAACATAAGAATTAGGAGCAGGTGTAGGCCATTCGGCCCCTCGAGCCTGCCCCGCCATTCGATAAGATCATGGCTGATCTTCTGACCTACCTCTAATTACCTGCCCTATCCCCATATCCCTTAATCCCTCTATTTTTAAAAAAATCTATCAGTCTCAGCCTTGAAGATATTCAAGGACTGAGCATCTTCAGCCTTCTGGGGTAGTGAATTCCATAAATTCACTACCTTCACTACAAGTTGTTGTTGTTAAGAAAAAATATTCAACCCAACATTTGCACTAGTTACTTTTAAATTAGTCCTAGGGTTACACTATAGTTCTGCTGCATATGTGCCTTTAGCATTTGAAAAACACCTCGTATCATTTTGGAATGTTGTAGCCAATTGTAAACTATGTCCTTCAATTCCATTGCACTTAAAAGTTTTGCAATTGATAGCTTATCTTCTAAAGAGCAATATTTCTATTTGGTAATCTTTGACATTTCCCAAAAATGTCGAGAGTCATGTTTTTATTATGTGCAATTTAGTTTATGATGAAAGATTGAAGCAACTAATGAGGCCTTGCACCATTTCTAACACAACCATTACGTTGATTCACTTAGAATCATTGTAGAATCATAGAAAGCTACAGCACATTAAGGCAACCATATTGGAGACACCAGGAACATGCAAGCTAAACAGTTCTCTGTGTATTTTGGAGCATTTTATACTTATAATAACCCTTGCATTTGATATAGCGCCTTGTCACATTGTTGAGATCTCTAAAGCATTTCACAGAATATATTGTAAAGTGAATTGACTGTGTATTTTGTGGGCTTTGACATCCTGGAAGCCATAACACATGGGATATTCCAGGGCTTAGCGACAGTGCAGAGGAAAAAAATAAGACTTAATTTGCGGTGTTAGGGAATGAGTTGTGAGAAATAGCTAGATTAGATTGGGCTCGTCAGTCTTGAAAAGAGACATTTCAGAGGAGACTTTACAGAGGTATAGAAGATTTCAATAGGCTGAGAAACTATTTCAAAGGAGCTGGACAAAAGAACAAATTCAGGATTGTGAAGAGCCATTTCAGGACAAACACCGGGAAGCATTTCTTCACACATAGAGCAGTTAATGGCTGGAATGGAGTACTAGGAATGGTGGTTGAGATCAGGATACTGTACTCATTTAATAAATAACTTGCTGCTGTAACAGGAAGAAGGTAAGGTGGGTATTCTGGAAGGTGAGGCAAATGAGTTGAAAGGTCTTCTTCATCCAAACCCAATGTATGATGTAGCCCCAAAGCGTACATTATGAAAATGCTGAAAATTAATCTGTTTAAACCATGCAGTTTACTAGTACAAGACACTACTAAGTTTTTCACCAGTTGTCCACTCGTGACCACTGTACTAGTTAGAGTATTGGCTTGCAGAAGTATCAGAAGAATAGCATCCCCAGTGACGTGCCTTATCCAGGTCTATCCCGACAAACCCCATTGATCACACAGGCAGTTTGGTCAGAGAAGAGCACGTGCTATTCCTAGCACACTGTTGCTCCAACAAGTTTTGCCAAGACGTTTCACTGCTCCAAAGTGAGCTCCTAATATTAAGCATATCATAAAGGGAAAACAGGCCTTTACATTGAGTGAGGCAAAATTATCAATTACAGAGGATAATTGATAACAGCATGGGAGCAGCTATTGTCTCAAATAGGAGGGATAGTGTGCTTGCATAAGAAACAGTGCCTACTGCCTGAAGAGTGTAACCTAAAGAGAGTATTTATATATATTTATATATAATATTATTATTATAGTATGGGATTTATTTTTAACTTTGATCTGAAAATTCCAAATTGCTGTATGACCAAAACTTTTGAAATAATTTTATAACTTTGAATTAATTTGTGTTAAAAGAAATCCATATAATAATAATTGCAACTTCACAGAATGTACTGTAAAGTGAATTGACTGTATATTTGTGGGAGAAATGCGGCAGCCAATTGCGCACAGCAGTGTCCCACAAACAGTCGTGGATTGAATGATCACATTTTTTTTTGGAGGGATTATTATACCCAGAAAAGCCATCTGCCAACCGACTGACGACCGGGATCCTACTTACTGCTAGGTAAACATAGGTGTGCGGAATAAGGAAACTTGCCCAACATTTCGCCTTGCCGGGAAGAGAACCCAAGTCTCTCGCTTGAGAGGTGAGTGCTCTATCTATTGAGCTACAGAACTCCACATTTGTGAGCGAAACATGGGCAGTAGGGTCCAAATTTCGGGGCCCAGAAGATGGCAAAGTGAAAAAGGTGGAACTGATTTTAAACGAATACAAAAACAGGTTTTGCGCCAGGTGCCTCAAAAAAAGCTTCTTGTGGCTGCGGAAACGAAGGCAACCTCTTCTGCAATGCATTTTATCCTTACCCCCTGGGAAAACCATAAGCATTTTGAAAATGGTAAATAATAATAATAATAATCCTTGCATTTGATATAGCGCCTTATCACATCTCCGAGACGTCTCAAAGTGCTTCACAGAATATAGTGTAAAGTGAATTGACTGTATATTTTTATGGGCGAATCATGGGAGCCAATTGCGCATAGCAGTGTCCCACAAACAGTCGTGGATTGATTGACCAATTTTTTAAAAAAAATTATTGGCCTGGAAAAGTGATCCCCCAATCGACTAACAACCGGTTCCTACTTACTGTTAGGTAAACAGAGGCGGGTGGAGTAAGTAAGGAAACTTGCCCAATGTTTTGCGCTGTCTCTCATTTGCGAGCCAAGTGCTCGAACCACTGAGCTACAGGACTCTGATGGTACCTTTTCCAATGGAGCAAAAGCCCACTTCGATAACTTGCTTATTTGCTGAATATTTTCTAAAATATAGCACATTGTTTGAGCTTGTAAACATTCACATTGCAACATTATACCAGGAATGATCAGTAAAGAGGCTGAAGGTTGGTGAAAATTGTGCAATTACAGATTTCCCCAACAATATCATTGTTGCAAGTCAGACAAGTTACTCTTGCTCTTACTTTGCTCCCATTCTGCAGCTCAAATGTTGAAAAACTCGTCCATGCATTCGTCACCTCCCGCCTCGACTATTCAAATGTCTTCCTCGCCTCTCTAGCTCCAACATCCACAGAATCCAATTAAACCTACATACACAGTCGCCTGCATACTTACCCGTACTAAATTCCATACCCTCATCACATCAGTTCTAGCCACTGGCTCCCTATCAAGATCCTCGCACTCGTCTTCGAATCCCTTCATACCTTGTTACATCCCAATTCTCTGAGATGCTCGTCCCACAACTAACTACCCACTGCCTTCCCTTCACTGGTTATGGCCTCCTGCTTATCCCTCGTGCCCTCCATTCCACGTCTTCAGCCACGACACACCAAAATTCTGGAACTTTCTCCCTCAAACCCTCTGCCTTGTCCTCTCCTTCTCCGTCTTCAGATCGAGCCTGAAGACCTTCCTCTTCGACCGTGCCTAGTCATCCTCCCCACCCCCACGCACCCCCCCCCCACCCCCAGCTCGGGGTCGTGCTCCACCCCTGTCAGGTTTTCTGGGACACTACCCTGTATGAGGGGGGCTATATAATTGCAGTTGTTGTTGAGTGTTCAAGTGCAGATGCATGAGTCCCTCTTTCTGTTCAGATAGTGTTCGGAGGTTCAAAGAACTTAATTAGTGTGATAAGAAGGAGGAAGTCGTCAGATTGTTTCACAGTGAGACAGAAATCACCTGTTTGTGTTGTATAAGACAACATTTGCTGTTTACATGTTAACATAATTTCCCTCCGCAGGAATGTTTTAACATCTGCAAAAGTAATAAATATCAAAAAAAAAGGTTAAGAGTAAACAGGGGATCACAACTTCAAAACAAGGGTAACAAAAGAGAATAGCAAGTGCAGGAAGGGTTATATATATATTATATATACAGTATATATAAAACTGAAAGGTTGATAGGAATGTGGTGAAACTCTTAGCACAGGTGGTGGAAAATGGAACTTATAAGGTCTTTCAGAAAGGAAGTAGACAGGTCCTGGGTACAAAAACAATTCAAGCTTATAAGTTTATGAGATAATTATAATGAAAAAATCTTATGGAAAGTCCAATGAATGGGCCAAATGAAAGAATGGCCTTTTTCGGCCTGAAACAGTTGCTATATTTTACATTGAATATCTTGGATTTACTTGTATTGGCACAATGTGACCACACAGGACAATTGTGTATTGGATTCTTTCAGAGTTCCATTATGTCCGAGAGGTTCTTGATGACTGACTTGTGTACAGGCTCAAAAGAAATATTGTTTTGGAAGTATTTTAATGAGGTGAAATGAAAGTTCTCAAGAACCACTGCCACATTTTCTGAATTTCTTTATTTCACCTAAAAAGTCTCCATATTCCAGGATCAGGTACGAAAATAGCCATATGCTCTACCCTTACATTACAGCATTATTTCACACCGTATTTTGCTATAACATTCCCGATAATTTACTTCATTGCAGCAACTTTTCTTTCCTCACAAATGAATGAACAAAGGCTTTGGTTAAACAGAGTCTTGTCTAAATCATGATTGCAAACTTGAACCCGTCAAAATTCTGGCAAAATCCAGATCCACGGAAATTGTTATCATGGTCACAGTTTCTTCCTCTATATGTTGGTGAAATGTTTAGTTACTTCTATTATATTCATGAGTGTAAGCATTTTTTTTGTCACTGGCTTGCCTTTTCGATATAACAGGAGTAATAATAATAATCCTTGCATTTGCTATAGTGCTTTTCATGCCTTCTAAACGTCTCAAAGCGCTTCACGGAATATGCTATAAAGTGAATTGACTGTATATTTGTGGGCGAAACGCGGCAGCCAATTGCGCACAGCAGTGTCCCACAAACAGTCATGGATTGAAAAATTTATTATTGTTTTGATTGTTGGAGGGATTATTATTAGGTGTGTGGAGTAAGGAAACTTGCCCAAGGTTTCGCTCTGCCTGGAATTGAACCCAGGTATTTCACTTGGAAAGCAAGTGCTCTAACCACTGAGCTACAGGACTTCAGTATTGACTGTATATAGGAGTACCCGCAATCACTTCACTAACTTGGTGATAACATGGTCCATTTGCGTTTGGAAAAGAGAAGCACTGATGAACAAATGGAATATTTGACATCACACATTATGCATTTGCCACATTTTTGTGTTTTTAAAAAAAAGTCAAGGTACAAAAATCACTATTTAAAATAAAGTAATCGTGGGAGTGGTACCAATAAATGATGGGAAATTATCAACATAACAGTAATTTTTCTTGTGATTATGATGAACTGCATGACGTTTACTGCATCTCCACCTCCGTTGTGCCTTTTGATTTACTTTTATACTTTTTCCTGATGGAAAAGAAATACTCAGTTAGTGCTGTGTATGACTGCGCAGGGAATGGAGTGAGCGCGTGTGTGGGAGAAACCAATAGAAGAGACAAAGTGAAAACACAAGGACATCTCCCAATCCAGTCAGCGGTATGTGGGAAGAGTCAGGTAAATAGGACTGAAAGGATTGCTCCTTAAAACAGCTAGACCACCACAATGAGCTGAAAGCCCTTCTTCTGTGCTGTACGTTTTAAAGTCCTATGGTTCACTCTGAGTAAGCATGAGAATTTTCACTCACAGCTATCTTCCACATTGGCTGTGTGAGTGAAGAGGGGAGAAAGGATGGGGAGGATTGCCAATCAGATCCAACCTCAGCAGTTTGCCCAATCTTTGGTTATAATGGAGAACCCATTTTATTCACTCTGATTCGATAGGATACTGACTCATAACTCCCTAGAATGGCCAAACAGAGCATCCTTCAAATGTTTTTTGTGTGTTTTTTTGATCAGCCGGGTGTCTGACACCTGCGGAAACCCATCACCAGGCTTAAGAGTATCCAAACCAAGCTGAGAATTCCACACATTTCCCCTACACATGGAAATACCTAAGATAGATTGTTGGAACAGAATGTGCACTCCCTCCCTCCCTCCTAATTCTGGAAAGTCTTAGGCGCAGGGTGGTAAGACCCAAGGCTTGGTGACCCCAGAGTGTGCTTTGGGTACTGCTGGAGTCTAAACAACATTCAAATGTTTAATATTTACCGTTCAATTGAAGCTCAGTTCAATTATATGCTCAGTTTACATTTGGTAATTTACCTTTGCAGCACAAGTCCAACCACAGCGCCAACAACGACAATACCGAAGAGACATCCGAACACAATTGCAACAGTTGTGCCTGGAAAGAGAAATTGTACAAGTTAAGGGCTGTTATTTCCACTGTTATAGGTTTGCAAGGACAGGCTCACTGGACAAATCCCCTTACTCACTAATCAAAGTGACTACATTATAGGAGGAAGGATTTGTGATGAATTGAATCAAGAGAGAAGTGGAAGTCTAGTGTTGATGTTTTTTGTCCCTTGTGTTGTCATGTGTGAGTGAGAAGGAATGGATTTAGAGAATATCATTGTCTTGAACCTAAAGATGTCATTTCAAAAAGAATGTGTTACAATAGCACATTCAGACGGTTGAAGTGGCTGCATTAATATAACAGTGATGGCATAGAATTACATGGATTTCCTGTTGTTGTGAATATTGCAAGTGGGACAGACAACGACAAGGCCAATCGAGCTATACAATGAAATCTGTGGATCTTCCAGTTTGGTTTAAAGAAAATACATTACGATCATCAAACAAATTCAAAATCTTCCGATGATTTAAAAATACCTGAGATACAACCATACATCTACTCCAATGGTACAAAGCAACACATTTATTTTATTGTCTTGGCAATGTGATAAGGGCACTACACCAAATGCAATAATTATTTATTACATTTCTGTCCTACCCATAGAGCTGGGAAACAGAGCCAGAGCAAAAATTCTTCCATACTTAATAAGATTGGGAACTGTGATCATTAAAAAATAATAATCCTTGCATTTGATACAGTGCTTTCACATTGGGAAGACGTCTCAAAATGCTTTGCAGCATTTACTGTAAAGTAAAGTGACTGTGTGCTGTGCAGTCATTCAGCTAGTTTGAAATAGAAAGATAATTTTGCCTTGTCATTTTACCCCATATTTACCATTTGGCTTCTTTTTAGAATTGTGTACAATTTATGCTATGTTTGTGCCAATTGGAAGAAATTGCTGTAATATTGTGTGTGGCTGCTAAGCCAGTGTAATTCATCATCTATGAAGCTGTGTGGTTCCCCCAGCATAGCAGATAATACCGAATGTTTGCATCTTAGTGTATGTACAAGTGTTTGCAAATTGTGGTTAACAACTGTTGTATTTCTTTTCTGGCTAAGTGGCTGGGTTCTTCCAAAACACTTACTGTAATAGTAATAATCCTTGCTTTTGATATATCACATCTTCTAGACATCTCAAAGCGATTCCCAGAAAATATGATAACGTGAATTGACTATATTTTGTGGGTGAAACGCGGCAGTCAATTGCGCAAAGCAGTGTCCCACAAACTGCTGTGGATTGAGTGACCAAGTTATTATTATTTGTATTATTATTAACCCTGGAAAGTGAACTGCCAATCGACTAACAAGTGGGTTCCTACTTGCTGCTAGGTAAACAGAGGCACGTGTGTGGAGTAAGGAAACTTGCCTAAGGAATCGAACCCGGATACTTTTGCTTGTGAGGTGAGTGCTCTAATCACTACCCTTCAGCAATGACTGTGACTAATACTGTATTAAAGTCAGGTTGTCTGTGTCCTTATTACTGTACCTGCATCCGAGTCAGAAACATCTTGTGGTATCTCTTCTGCGCCACCTCTTCCAGATCGAACTTCACATGGATAAAACAGAGAAAGCATCACTTTCAAAATTCAGAGCACAAACAATACAATTCACATTTATGCAGCACCTTTCACAGGGTTAGGGGGATGTCTCAAAGCCCTTAACGCTGCTTTGAACTTGAGCTGGTGGCGGGAGTCAAAGGGGACAGGTAGGCGAAAGATGACCGAAAGTGTGGTCAAAGAGGTACATCTTGAAATGGATCTTGAACAAGGTGAGGGCGGGAGTGAACAGACTAAGAGGCTAGCAAAACAAACTACTCTCATTACTTTTTTTTCAGCTGGATTCCCTCTTTCCCCCTCCCACCCACCCACCCCAGTCCGAATTAGTTAAATACGAAACATCCCAAACATTAAGTACAGTGCCTTGACACACGGCCTTGACATGGTCCCTAAGGGTTAGGGCACTCAAATGTCCCATATGAAATTCTGACCCCCTTCAAACTACCAGAAGACAATGCAGGCAGTTTCAGTTTGGTTCAGTTAAATAAACATTATGACAATCGCCACATGATCAGTCGGATCCACTTTTAGCACCACCCTCTGTCTCCCTCACTCCCCCAGCATGGTTGAGGTCCAAATTTAATAACAATACTAATCTTTACAATCCTAGTATTTATATAGTGCTTTTCATGTGAGGAGGACGTCCCAAAACACTTCACAAGATATACTGTAAAGTGGAGTAACTGTATTTGTGAGCGAATATGGCAGCCAATTTGTGCACAGCAATGTCCCACCAACAGCCATGACGTGAACGGTCGATTTTATTTTAGGAGATTTGATGGTCGAAAATTTGCTAGAAAATCTTTGTGGGTTTCAGTCAGGTTGTTAAGAAAACATTTTGTGGACAGATAATCTCCATTCAACATTCAAGTACTGCATATCTAATGGTTAATCATTCCAAAGAGATACATTAATGGTCACTGTTGTGACTACATTGTGATTTCCACTGTGCAGTTTGAAACTTCCATGAGCATTAGCGAACAGTCACTGAAATCAGCAATGACTTTCAGTTGAGGAGCAAAAACGTACTTGAATGTCCATTGCCATCTAGTGTTTCAGCAGAGAACTCATAAAAAAATTACCTCAATTAAGATTTGTTTGGAATCAGATGCGTGTTTGACGCATGCAGAAACTCACCACCCAAGGTTAAGAGTATCCAAACCAGACTGAAAGTTCTATATATGTATGAAAATTTCAGTTAGTGTGGTAAGAGTGTGGTAAGCACTCTGATTAGCTGCCCCGCATGAAGGGCACTATGTAAATGCAAATTGTTGTTGCACTGTTTCTCTGGTGGGGCTCATTTTGATTGAGTGCTTTTCCCATCAGTGTGACTTCTCAAAGGGCTTCACGGGATTTACTGTAAAGAAGTGACTTTGTACGTGAGTGCGACAGCCAATTTGTGCACAGTATTGTCCCCATAAGTAGCCATGAAGTGAATGACCATTTCCGGGGAATTTGGGTGCAAGTTGGCAAAGGCTTGGGGGACCCAGGATGTGTATAGGGAGGGACACTCATGGAGTATAACCAACTAAAACCATGCAATTTGGTGGATTGAGTGACGATATTATTATTTTTTTTTGGAAGGATTATTACCACCGGAAAGCGATCCACAAATCGACTAACAACCAGGTTCCTATTTACAACTAGATAAACAGAGGCGTGTGCAATAAGGAAACTTGCCTAAGGTTTCGCCCTGCCCGGGAATTAAACCTGGGTCCTCTGGCTTGTGAGGCGAGCTCGCTAACCACTACGCTATGGGATTCCACAGGAGGGCGCCTCAAACTGCTTTACACAGTTGGCTGGGAGGCCAAGTATTTGGAAATGAATTAGTACTGCGATTGATTGCAAAATTTTGAAAATAAATAAATAAACAAATGAATTAATGACTAAAAATAATAACTTGGTCACTCAATCCAAGATTATTTGCGGGACACCGCTGTGCACAATTGGATGCCACAAATCGCCCACAAAATGTACAGTCAATTCACTTTACAGTGTGTTCTGTGAAGCGCTTTGGGACGTCCTCCCGTCGTGAAAAGCGCTATATCAAATGCAAGGATTATTATTATTATTAATCTGTGAAGCGCTTTGAGATGTCTCGAAAACGTGATAAGGCGCTATGTCAAATACAAAGATTATTATTGTAATAATAGTTCCTAGTCATAGAATCGGCAGTTAACGGGAAACATTTTACTCTCAAAATTCTCTTTCGTCCACCAACTGCTGCAGAAGCGCATCCCTGCCCGATTCCTAAACGTCCATTCCTCAAGAACAGTAGCAATAAGATCCTCGGGGCATTTGTTCTTTACAGCAAACCTCTGAACAATTAAGAATGTACAAACATTTTTAAAAAAATATTGAGTATTTACCACAAAGGGTCCTGCATTCATTGCCGGTCGCAAATTGGTTTCCATTGCCATGACAGCCGCTGTAGAAGAATGTTTCGCATTTGTTTTGCTCTGCATTGTAGTACCACCTCAAGAGAAAAGCCTTGCAGTCTCCTTTCGCCTTCTCCAGTTTACACTTGGCATCTGCATAACAACGTGTGAAAGGAGAAGTTTAGATCACCAAGGGAACTTAACTCTCCAGACTTTTTTTTGTTGAGTTCATAGAAAATTAATAGATTCCTTATCAAGAAATATTTCACAGATTAGCAGATTGGAACAAAAAAACAGAAAGTTGTCCAAATGAAAAATGAGGGAGTGATTATTTGGCTGAGGTGGATACATTTCTGTTAGGTCAGGGTATGAAGTGACATGGGCCAAGGGCGGATAATTGGAGTTGAGACAGATCAGCCATGATCTTATAGAATGGTGGAACAGATTTGAAGGGCTGAATGGCCTACTCCTGTTCCTATGATTTGGGATTTTTGAAGCCATTTTAATATTACTAATCACATAGTTATGCAAATGAAATGGGCTCTTGAAAATTCCTGTTGGTCCAGCCTAGAATTTGTAACAGCTTCAGTCGATCAGAGCTCAGATCAGTTTGTTCCCTGGGTTTTTTTTTATTCATAAATATGAAACATAGTCTTGACCTTACATTTGTATTGCACAGAGGATAGAATTCCTTAATTTAGAGGTTAGAAGTGTAGAACCATAGAAATGTGCGGCACAGAAAAAAGACTATTGTGTCTGCACTAGTTCTTTTAAAGAGCAATTCTTTCACTTTCATTCACCTGCCCTTAGCCCCAATACCCCTTTAGGTTAGAATTGTAAAGCGTTTTATGGATAATGGCTTCTCATATCTCTTAAAAGCATCAAAAAACAATAAGAAGAATGGATATATTTTTAGCAGTCAATCGCTGTCCTCAAGTTTAGCATACAAATACAAAGAATAAAAAATCATGACTTTTATAAACAACAGTGATTACTGAATAGGTTTAATTATTAGTACTTTTGGTATTTTTAAAAAATAGGTATTTAAATATATTTTTTATTGAAAGATATAGCAACGATTTTACAGCACTTACAATAAGGATACAACAACAACAACTTGCACTTATAAAGCACCCTCCACGCAGGGTAGCATCTCAGAGCACTTATGGTGCTCAGAGGATACAGCATAGGTTCACTCGGACGATACCAGGGCTGGCAGATTATTACCATAAAGATAGATTGGAAAGGTAGGCCTTTTATCACAGAAGAGATGGTTACGAGGGGACCTAATAGAGGTGTTTACAATTACAATAGGATTTGATGAAGTTAGCATAAAGAGGCTGTTCCCACTTGTTGGGGAGTTGTAACCAGAGTACACAAGTGTAAGATAAAGACTAGAGGATCTAAAAAAGAATTTAGGAGTATATTCTTCACACAGAGTGAAGAGAAGTTGGAACTTGTTGTCTGAAGCAGTAGTTGAAGAGGACGGAAATGGAAGGCTATGGGAGTGAGTAAGGAGTAGAGAATAATGTGGAGTATAAACACTACCACAGACTGGTTGGACCAAACATGTTGTTTCCGTGCTGTATAATCTACATAACTTACCACCTTCTGGGAACAGTTTTGTATACTGCTCAGAACAAATTTGTAAACAAATTGTCTCTGTGTCAAAATTGTTCCCATTGCCTCCATCCCCGTTGTAGAGAAATGGTGAGCATTTGTCCAGATTGGAGTCATAGTACCAATTTATGGATTTTGGTTTGGAATCTTTCACAGTTCCCATATTCTTTTCCTCATTGCATTCTTTCGCTGCTGAGAGAGAAAAAACATATTTTTTGTTAGTGACTAATAGCTGTTAGCAGTTAAATACTGATAATAATCTTTACATTTGATATAGTGCCTTTCACTGTCCGAGACACAACCCCCTGTAAAGGTCACTATTTAAATGTTGTTCACATCAGAAGAACGTCTCAAAGTGCTTCACAGTATATACTGTAAAGTGTAGTGATCGTATATTTTGTAGTCAAACCCGGCAGCCAATTTGCACTCAGCTATGTGATTTTATATTGTTAGTTACAAACCATGATAAGTAGCTGCTGATTGTCTTGTGCTGTAGAGATATATATAGTACAATATTGTACATAGCGAAATATAACCAGATTGTTTTCTTATTAAGTGCCTGTGTGGCTTCCTGTCACAGGGGGGAAAAAAGGCTGCATCTAATTCCTCTCAAATGCACGCCTAAGTATTTATTTTTTATGCAAATGGTGAAATGAAGTTTGGCATTGTTACTAATATGGTAATTGGTAAAACAAAGAGTTTGAAAGTAAAACAAAATCCAGGCTTGTTACGGTTCAGTAGAGGGCAATATCTGCTTGCTGCAGTCAAATCTGATCTCTGTGATTGGGGCAATTTTCATACACTATGCTGAACCCCCAAACTGAAGTAAATGGGTGGCTTGGAACGCTTCAAAGTAACCTGTAGTTGAAGCCAAAGAATACATCAACAGGTTTAAGAGAAAACTCACACAAGCATACATGTATGAGGGAGAATGTAACAAAGGGGTATAGGTGAGGGGACCAGGAGTGCTGGAGACTCATATGGAGTATAAGACTCGTTGGGTTGAATGGCCTGTTTCCATGTCCTATCACTCGATTGTAACCCTTGGCAAGTGGGCAAGAGAATAAGAGAATAGAGAAGTGCGAAGTCATCCGCCTAGGTAGCAAAAACAATAGAGCGGGTTATTTTTTAGAAGGGGAGAGATTGGAATGTGTTAGCGTCCAGAGGGACTTGGGTGTCCTTGTACACCAATCACAGAAAGTTAGTCTGCAGATGCAGCAGCAATTAGGAAGGCGAACGGTATGTTAGCATTCATTATGAAAGGATTAGAGTATAAGAGTAGGCAAGTCTTGCTGCAACTGTATAGGGCCCTGGTGAGACCACACCTGGAATACTGTGTGCAGTTTTGGTCTCCTCATTCAAGGAAGGATGTACTTGCCTTGGAGAGGGTGCAGCGTAGATTTACTAGGTTAGTACCAGGGATGAAGGGGATGAGTTACGAGGATAGGCTGACCAATTTGGGCCTATATTCTCTGAAATATAGAAGAATTAGAGGGGTTCTTATAGAAACCTATAAGATCATCAAAGGGCATGATAGAGTAGATAGTGGGAGATTGTTTCCCCTGGTTGGAGAAACTAAAACCAGGGGTCACAACCTTAAAATCAGAGGCCAGCCCTTTCGCACTGAGTTGAGGAAGAACTTCTTCACTCAAAGGGTGGTGAATGTATGGAACTTGCTACCCCAAAGGGCTGTTGACGCTCAGTCCACTGAGATAGATATATTTCTTATTGCAAAAGGGATTAAGGGATATGGGGATAAGGCAGGGTTATGGTATTAGCTGGAGTTAGATTAGAAGATCAGCCATGATTGAATGGTGGGGCAGGCTCGAAGGGCCGAATGGCCTACTCCTGCTCCTATATGTTATGTTATGTTAATAAGGTACATTGTAAAGATGTACATTGTAAAACGGCAGCTAATAAATACACTGAGGGGGAGAAATGCAACATTTCATAAGAAATTTGATGTGAAAATTCTCGCAACAAATCTGCAATGGTATTTTACTACATTTATTCCCACCCCATTGAATGTAAGATTGCTGAGAACTTCTCAGACAATAATGAATTTTTTTCTCAAATAGTCATGCAGTAGACAAAGCATGAAATAAGGTACAGTAAACTCCTAATAACTTGACCCTGGCTTAACTTATCATTACAATTTAAGTCATCATACTGTCAGTAACCCAGTCACAATTAATAATAATTAATAATCTAGAAAAATAATAATCTTTGCAATTGATATGGTGCCTTATCACGCCTTTGAGACGTCTCAAAGGCCTTTACTGTATATACTGTAAAGTGAATTGACTGTATATTTTGTGGGTGAAACATGGCACCCAATTGGGCACAGCAATGTCCCACGAACAGTCGTGGATTGAGTAGCCAAATTATTCTTAGTCTTTTCTTTTTTGGAAGGAATTATTACCCCATGGAAAAGCGATCCGCCAATTGACTAACATCCAGGTTCCTACTTACTGCTAGATAAACAGAGGGTTGTGGAGTAAGGAAACTCGCTTAACATTTCGTTCTGCCCATTTACAAAGATTTATAGCACAAAAAGATTTATTTATATATTTATACATATGCCTAACCCGCCATTCCAGATAATTTATCACTGAGTCCTTTTGCTTTGGAGTGACTAGTTATCAGGAGTTTACTGTATTGGATCACTTAACAATGATGGTGCAAAGATGGTGGTTAACAGTAGTCCCATCACACTTTATTGTGAAGGAGGAAGAGAAGGGGATGACAGCCAAGTCAGAAATCCAGAAAGAGCACAAGAGATAAAAATTATCCAAATAACAATGGATATGGTTATAAAAATATTAGAAACTCTTACAGCAGACTTAAGACTTAGTCTAGGCTGGGGAATTCATACTATAAGCCTCAAAGGCTTATCCATACTATAAGCTTGACATTTTGGAATTTTGCTAAATTGAGAGATATTGATGATTGGCAATTTTTTAAGTTAACTCTGTTATTTAAAAAAAATCATGAGAGTTTCCCAGAAGGTTGGGGATTTAAGAACCACGTCAGGACGTTGAGCTCAACAACAACAACAACAAGATTACATTTGTGTAGTGCCTTTCATCTCAATTGTGTGATATGGTGTTATACCAAATACAAAAAATAATTATACATAATAATTTTACAAGGTCTGCCTCAGGTTTTGAAATTATTCATTCTCTGATGATTCAGGTTTATTAATCAGACAAATAAATTTAGCTTTTGCTGGTGGAAATTGCATGTTTTAAATCAAAACTATGAATTTTTAGAAATGAATTAATTTTCTGAAACATTGGTTTAGTGACAGAAAGGAATTGTCTCAACATTTTATAAAGAATAATAATAATTCTTGCATTTAATATAACGCCTGATCAAGTCTTCGTGATGTCTCAAAGCACTTCACAGAATATACAGTAAAGTGAACTGACTGTATATTTTGACTGTTTGTGCGCACAAGTGTCCCGCAAACAGTCGTAGAATCACAGAATCATAGAATTATACAGCACAGAAAGAGGCCATTCTGCCCATCGTGTCTGTGCTGGCTCTTTGAAAAGAGCTATCCAAATCAATCTCATTTCCCCGCTCTCTCCCTGTAGCCCTACAAATGTGTCCTCCCCAAATAATTATCTACTTCTCTCTTAAAAGTTGTAATCAAATCGGCTTCCACCATTCTTTCAGGCAATACATTCCAGATCCGAATAGCTTGCTGTGTGAAAAAATTTCTTCTCACCTCCCCTCTGTTTTGTTTAACAACTATTTTAAATCAGTGCCCTCGGATTACCGACCCATCCAAGAATAGTTTCTCCTTGTTCACCCTATAATTCCCCTCATAATTTAGAAAACTTCTATTAAGTCTCCTCTTAACCTTCTCTGCTCCAAGGAGAATAATCCTCGCTTCTCCAGCCTCTCCTGATAACTGAAGTCCCTCATTCCTGGTACCATTCTGGTAAATCTCCTTTGCACCAACTCCAATGCCTTGACATCGTTCCTAAAGTGTGGTGCCCAGAACTGAACACAGTCTCCAGTTAAGGTCCAACCAGTGTTTTATAAAGGTTCATCATAACTTCCTGACTTTTGTATTCTATGCCCCTATTTATAAAGCCTAGTATCCCGTATGCTTTTTTAACAGCTTTATCTACCTGTCCTGCCACCTTCAAAGATTTACTTATATGAACTCCAGGTCTCTGTTCCCTCACCCCTTTAAGATTATACATTCAGTTTATATTGCCTCTCCTCCCAACATGCATCACTTTGCATTTCTCCACATTAAACTTCATCTGCCAATTGTTGCCCATTTTACCAGTCTTCTACTAACCTCGTCACTGTTTACTACTTTCCTGGCGTAGTATCATCAGCAAACTTGCAAATTGTACTCCCCGTACCCAAGTTCAGGTCATTTTTACAGATCAAAAACATCAGTGGTCCCAATACTGACCTCTGGGGGACACCACTGCACACTTCCCTCCAGTCAGAAAAATATCTGTTCACCACCACTCTGCTTTCTGTCTCTGAGCCAGTTCTGTATCCATGCTGCCACTGTCCCTTTAATACCATGGGCTTCTATTTTGCTTACAAGTCTCTTACTTTATCAAACGCCTTTTGAAAATCCATACAAACTACATCAACGGCACTACCTTCATCCATCCTCTCCGTTACTTCATAAAAAAACTCTATCAAGTTTATTAGACACAATTTGCCTTTAATAAACCCATGTTAGTTGTCCTTTATTAAGTCATATTTATCTCAGTGAAAATTTATTTTTTCCCGAGTTGGAGTCTCGAGAAGTTTCCCCACTATTGACGATAAGCTGACTGGCCTGTAGTTCCTGGATTTATCCTTCTGCCCCTTTTTGTACAGGGGAGTAACATTTGCAATCCTCCAGTCCTCTGGCACCACACCGGTGTCCAAGGAGGATTGGAAGATTGTGGCCAGAGCATTCGTTATTTCCTCCCTTACTTCCCTCAGTAACCCAGGATGCATCCCGTCCGGACCGAGGACTTATCTACCTTGAGCACGGACAACCTGTTTAGTACCTCCTTTTGGTTTATTCTTATCTTATCTAATTTCTCTACCCTCTCCTCAGATACTGTGGCATTGGCTGCATTTTCTTTTGTGAAGACAGGTGCAAAGTACATCAGCCAAGCCCCCTCCTCCACAAGTCCACAAGTCGCGGATCGAGTGACCAAATTTATTGCCCTTCGAGATTTGTGATGAATTTCTGTGCACTTGCTCTAGTCATCCTGTCTGTGGCAGTGTGTAGCATTGTATCTACGCACACACCTGCCTGTTATTTTTTTCAGTTGAGCTGATAGACATGTTCAAAGTTGTGTTGTTGCGGGTTTGAAATGCAAATATTATTTTAAGCTTGATTTATGCACAACACCCTGTGCACAAATTAAAGTGGAAAATACTGCGTGGGAGAAACTTGTTCCAAATAAAACAGCCATTCACTTCATGGCTGTTTGTGGGACAATGTTGGTCGCAAATTGTCTACCGTGTTTCCTTACAATATAGAGTCACTGCACATTAGAGTGTACCCTTTGAAGAGCTTCGAGAAATTTTCCGACGTGAAAGGTACTATATCAAATGTGAGGATTTTGATTATTATTATTAACGTTGTTACAATTTAGATCACTCCGTAGAGATAGTTCTAAATGGTTTTCAATAATGAGTCAGCAAGATCAATAACACTGCCACTTTACACTTGAATGGATGCTACTTTTCTTAGTATTCCCAAAATAACTACTTTCTACAGAAAGTGCACATTATTATTATTACAAATACATTAGTTTATTGGCAGCTGACTGTTTTTGATTTAAGTTATTTTTAAAATGTGCAGGTTATCAGAAGCTATCGGAAACTCTTAAATCCATTGTCACAATTTCAACCACATTTTTTGTGCGTGAAAGTAAGTCCCTGTTTATTTTCTTCTCAATTGTTCTGTCCCTACTCCTCGTTTCCTGGCTTCCCTTGCCTTGCGCACAATGTTCATTGACACAACACTCTCCAAAAATGACACTCGCAGACATAGGAGACAGAAAAGAAGTCTGGAGCAAGTCTCCCTCCCTCCCGCTTTCCCTTTGGGTCTCTGCCCTACACTTCTCCACAGCCACATGGCTATCAAGAAAAAAAAACGGGCAAAACCATATTCTGCCAACCTACAACTCAGCTCAATTCATTATCACTCCAGGTAAAAACGAGCTGAAATTAAAAAAATTGGTAAAAGATTTGTGTGTGTGTATGTGTGCGGGTTGGGTGGGTGAGATGGGGGGGTGGTTAGATTTTAATTAATAGCTTTCAAAAGGGAATTGAATAAAGGGATTTGGGAAAGGAAAAAATATGCAAAATATGGGGAAAATCAAAGGCAGGCAAATGGAGCTAAGTGAACAGATCTTTTCAGAGATCCATCGCAGAGATGGGCTGAGTGACAACTCTCCCCCCAACCACTTCTGTGCTGTTAAACTGTGTCATTCCATGAAGATCGAACGTGACTGACAATGCCCTGATAAACTAAAGCTGCCATGTTGGGTGGGACCTCCAGTGCACAGTGCTCTAAATGGACGTTCACAAGATCAAAGGATTGTGATCACAAGATCAATCTGGATGAAGAAGGCTCATCTGATCTCATCCCTCCACAGGTTTCACTCCCCCACTCCTGGGGAGGTCTTAGTCTCAGCCACAGATTCTTGTGAAAATAATAATAATTCTTGTATTTGATCTAGTGTCTTATCATGACATCGAGACGTCACAAAACGCTTCACAGAATATACTGTAAAGTGGATCGACTGTTTTTTTTATGGGTGAAATGAGAATACAATGAGCAAAGGAGCAGATGCTTTCTCTACAGGGAGAGAGGCTCCTAACCCTGCGACTTTTGCCTTTTGCTAGGAGGTTGAGAGCTGCATTCGTCAAAGCCTGGGAACTGGCCGCCACTCTTGGTGGAAGCAGAAAGTGTTGTTTGTTTAGAGAACAAATTAGATAGATTTCTGCTGGAAAATAATATCTCGGGATAAAGTACATAGTTTGGGAAATGACATGTCACACGACTGCCAGTATGGTGGAAGGTGAGCTGGATGGACCTTGGTCTTCGTTTGCCTAGCAAATTCTTTTGTTCTTTCGTTCTTATTCTGACCCACCCATCCTGATTTCTCAACCACCGAATGACTCAGGAAGACCAAAGCAAAGGAAAGATTAGGGAACCAAAGGTTGAATTACATCTCATCTTTGCCCAGCCCAGGAGCAAAAAATCAACCAAGATGTTCCTTCCTGATTAATTTTAAACACTTTGCCACTGACTTGTACAATGAGTCATCCTCTGTACGGGTTGGTGTTCCTAACAGACAGTGAATTGCCATTCTTATACTAGGCGCACAATGACATGTTTAAATTTGATGTATAAAAATATATTTGCTGAACTTTGATACTGTACATTCCATGGTTTAAAATACTCTGCGAAAGTTTTTTTGGGGGGAAAACGGCAAAAGTGCCAATTAACCAATGGCGATCAACCAGAATGGGGGATGGTGAACTTTAACAACCAGCATGAAGTTTCCAAAAATCAGAAATATATTTTTATATATCAAATTTAAACATGTCATTTTAAACCGAGACTGATAGCTGGACTATTCTATTATATTATATTCAATTTCAACAAATGCAGTGATAAATCTCAGAAAATCTGTTCTCCTCCAATCTATTTTTCTTTCTCCACCCCAGAAAATTCATCTTATATGCTTTGTTGGGAGCACATTTTAAAGTAACAAATAAAGTAACAAGTAATAAATTCCCTCTTCCCCTACTCTGGCCTCCCAGAGCTTCTCACACAATAACGTCTGTATAATGTAGCCTCGTGCTTACAAGAAGCCAGGCTTCCTGCTAAGGCAGATTTGTATAGATTTTAGACCCACCACACGATTGCATGATCTGGCTAGCAAACCGTATGTAATAACTGAATGGTCAGGGGATAGCTTGAAATTTTAAATAAAAAAAATTAAATCCACGCTCAAAAAAAGTTAGTTTTTCTTATAAAAAAAACACAAAAAGCCACTTACCTATAGCTGTAACACTCGGAATAGAAGCCAAAATGCAGATTCCCAGGTATAAAGCTATCCTTCTCATCCTTGCGTTTTGGGATTTCAGCTGAATTGAAAACCGGCAGTATCTTGAGCTCAAGCTGTGTGTTCGATGCTCCCCGACGTATCCACATAGACTTGCAAACAATTTGTCAACTGCCTTTAGTCTATCGATTTTTATAACATTTTATGATCCAATGGCAGTTTCAACAAACTGACCCTTGTACTAACTTGAGCAATAACATTTACATAATGTGATAGTGTAACCAAGTTACACTAGGATGTTGACCCATCCTCCATCACTGGTGAACGAAACTTTTACTGCAGACGCTATTTTGCTTTGGGTGCCACATTTAATACGTCACCATTTGTCGATACTCAGTCCAAGTATTAATGATGAGATGGTCCCAATGGCATTTCGGTCCCTTTGATGTCAGCCAGCAGAGACAAGCCCACCACAAATCACACTATAAAATATATAGCATTTTAATATATATTGACGTCTATGACCTGAGTTAGGTTGACCATATTTTGTAAACCAAATCCAGGAACACACATAAACAAAACAGAACTCACCGAAATTGCTGATGTTGGCAGTACTGGATTAGTTGGATTTAGTGGCTGTGTTTCTCTGAGGAGCGTATCTGTTTTAGAATGTTATTGTAGTTGCTCAGTTTGATGCTGAACTCAAGACAGGGCAAATTTGACCCCAGGGACACAGTATCTCAACTATAGAAATCAGGGATGTATGGTCACCCTACCTAAGTGAAATATTCAAAGCCATTATAGCATCTCTCAAATGACCTTAAAAGGATCTTTGTCCTTACTTAAATAATACAGTGTACTGTCCATTGCCGGTTTGTCATATAGATCAACAGTTCCTCTTATATAACTTCAAATAATAATACCTCCAAAAACCAAAAACAATAATAAAAATTGGTCATTTTCAATCTACGACTGTTTGTGGGACATTGCTGTGCGCAATTGGCTGCCGCGTTCGCCCACAAATATACAGTCAATTCACTTTACAGTGTGTTCTGTGAAGCACTTTGGGACGTCCTCCCGACGTGAAAAGCGCTATATCAAATGCAAGGATTATTATTATTATTAAGGCCTCAGTTCCACAATGAAGTGAACTTTATTTCAAAAAAATGACTTTGCATTCCATGCAAAAAAAGTTGCATATTGTTCTGTTGCATTTTTCCCTTTACACAAGGTAAAATAATCGTCCCATTAATGTCTCATTTAAGGTGCTTTGCAATGTTTATCCATATTATTCATGCAATGTGTCATATAGGTTAGACTACAACAGATACTCATATTGTATCATGATGTCATCCAGGGAAAATAGGGGAGTGGAGAGAAATTTCTTTCAGTTTATCAATGACTAACAAAACTAAGGGCACCATAAACCATCACAGCTATTGGAACATAGGAACAGTGCCAGTCAGACCTTCGAACCTGTTCCACCATTCTATTAGATCATGGCTGATCTGTATCTCAACTCCATTTACCTACCTTTTCTCCATATTCCTTGATCCCCTTAGCTATCAAATATCTAACAACCTCAGACTTGAATTGATGACTTGTGGCTTTACTTTGGTCTTCTCATACAATTTTCTTCCACCATATACCCCTTAAACTTCATTTATCTTGTTGTATTTGTCTATTATTAGGTGTCAGCCAGGCTCAGTCAGTAGCTTCTGAGTCTGAAGGTTGTGGGTTCAAGCCTCACATGACTGACTGTGAGCTCACAGCTCCAGGTTGACACTCCAGTGCAGTGCTGGGGAGAAATCTGCATTGTCAGGGGTGTCATCCTTTGGATGTAATGGTAAACTAGGGTCCCCTTTCCCTGTTCAGGTGGACATTATAGATCCCATCACACTATCTTAAAAGAGAAGAGAGTTTCTCCCAGTGATCCGGTCAACCATCTAAAATTGGTCATTCACTTCATGGCTGTTTGTGGGGTTATTGTATTTGCTGATTGACTGCTAAGCTCAACTAACAAAATACACAGTCACTGCACTCTACAGTAAATGCTGTGAAGAAGTTTGAGACAGGTTGACGATGTGATAAGGTGCTATATCAAATGCAAGGATTATTGTTAATACTGACATCACGTGTTGTGCATAAATCCCATGAGGAAACATATATTTACCCTCAGTAAAGCTCTGAATGGACAATTTAAGGCCAATAACCAATATTGTTTTAATATCACTGGCATAATAAGGATTCAACACCTCAGGTATCTCAGTGCTGTGGAATTTTGGGATCAAGATCTGCTTTATCTGTTAAGCTATTTACGTTTCTGAGGTTGATTGTATGTGCTGCAAGAGATTAAGATGTGGCTTCCTTAAAAGTTCAATTGAAAATATTCTCTGTGCTGAATTTTTAAATGATCTTCTTGAAAGAAGTGCGTGTTTAAAAACATTCTCCTGTCCAAGGCACTGTTGAAGGTCAGGCAGTTTGTCCTTTATTCATTAAGGTTCGAAGGTGAAGACGTGTTTAACTCTGAACTAAAGCCCTAATAATACAGAGTGGTCCTAGCTGGAAAGTAACTACAAAGCACATCCTAGGTGAAAGATAATTCCGGATCATGGTAGAATTATTGCTTTGTTAATGTAGTTTTGTATTAAAAAAAGTGCAGTGACGAGATAAAATCTCCCTTTACTAAGTCACACATAAGGCAATCGTCATCTCAATGAGTCTCATGCAAGACACTTGGTAATAATATTGAGTGTGTGTAAATCATGACACACTTGGGGAGTGGAGTGAAACTTATCCAGCGTTACTAGACTGATAAGTAAGGAACACTGAAACCTGTCAATCAGTTAGGTGCCTTTGCCCTCTTGTTGTTTAAAGTTGTTGATGTTTTCACTAGAGCAGAGAAGGCCAATAGAAGCATAAATAATCACAAAGTGGGCTGACAGGGAATAGGGAGAAGCTATTTCCACTGATAGGGGAGTTTCTGTGGTGATAAAAATAAAATGCTCGTATTTCTGGCATTAGTTAGAAAAGGAGTAAATTTCCCGTGTTTTATTGGACCAATAGCTAAGACGTTAAGTGCAATGCTCGGCACATAGATACTCCATAATCTCCTGTGTAAGAGGAAGTAGACGGAAAATTTCTCAGTTCACTGATATAAATGATTTACTTACAATTTAGGCACATTACAATACAATACAAAATTCCATATGTATAGCGCCTTTCATGCCAGGAGGATGTCCCAAGGGCTGGACAGACAGGGATTTGGACCCTAGCTGGGGGTTCAGGATCCAAGAGGGTGGAGAGCAGGGAGGGTAGGGGGGTGGCCGAAAGCTCGGTCGAAGAAGTGGGTTTTGAGACGCACTTTGAAGGAGACGAAGGAGGGAGCGAGGTGAAGGGAATGTGGGATGGAGTTCCATAGGATGGGGGCAGAAAGGCTGAAGATCCGTCCGCCGATGGTGGGACGGGCCGGGTGGGGCATTTGTAGCAGGCTGGAGCTTGCTGAGTGGACAGATTGATATGGGGTCAGCAAGTCGCAGAGGTAGGGAGGGGCTGTGGAGGGTGTTGAAGGCGAGGATTTTGAACTCTATCCACTGGGGGATGGGGAACCAGTGGAGCTGGGCGTGGATGGGGGTGATTGGGTCATGGAGCCTATTGTGGGAGAGAACATGAGCTGCAGGGATCTGTATGATCTGCAGCTTGTGGAGGGAATAGGTGGGAAAACTGACAAGCAGGAAGTTGGCATAGTCGAGCCTAGATATACTGATTGTGTGGATGACGGTTTCGGCGACCTGAGGGTTGAGGCAGTGGCGGAGTCGGGCAATGCTGTGAGGTTGGGGAAGGCAGAGCGGGTCATGGCATGGATGTGAGGTAGAATAGTTGATGGTCAAACGAGATACCAAGATTCTGGACTGGTTCAGCAAGGTGGAGTGTGCATCCTTGGATGCTGGTACTGCCAGTGCCTGAGGTGCGGAGGCGCTGACGGAAGCCAATCAGGAGAGCCTCGGTCTTGTTTGATGTTCGACTGTAGAAAGTTGGTCTCATCCAGGACTTGATGCCTGACAGACATTCAGTCAGCACAGCAGTTGTCCTGAAGTCGAGGGTGGAGGCAGAGAGGTACAGTTGGGTGTCATCCACATATATGTGGAAGTTGACCACATGTCTGTGGATGATGTCACCAAGAGGGAGCATATAGATGTTGAGGTGGAGGGAACCAAGGATAGAGCCCTAAGGAACATCGTATGAGACAGTATGAGAGCTAGAGAAGAAGCTGTTTATGGAGATGAAGTGGAACTGTGTGAGAGGTAGGATTTGAGCCACTCAAGGACAGAACCATGAAGGTTGAGGTGAGAGGAGAGGCAGTGGAGGAGGATGGAGTTGTCAATGGTATCTAAGGCAGTAGAGAGGTCAAGGAGGATGAAGAGGCAGATGGACCCCTGTTGCAGATGGACAAAATGTCATTTGTTACTTTGATCAAAGGTGTTTCTTTGCTGTAGGAGGCACGGAAACCTGATTGGAGGGGTTTATGAAGGGAGTGGCAGGCGAGGAAGGAGCGAAGCTCAGAAGCATTCCAAGATCTTGAAGGATCTTGAGGATGGAGATGGGGTGGTACTTTGAGAGTAAGGATGGATCCAGGGAGGGTTTTTGAAGAATAGGAGTGATGACGGCTGGTTTTAAAGGGGTGGTAACAGTGTCAGTGGACAGGGAAAGGTTTACGATGTCTGTGTGTAGAGTGGCAAGAAGGTGGAGTTGGGAGGTAAGGATAGTGGTAGGGATGGGGTCAAGGGAGCAGGTGGTTAGTTTTATGTGGGTTATAATGGTGATGAGAGAGGAGGGGGAGACAGATTCCAAGGTGTGGAGGGAGGAATGGGTAGGGGCCGGGGTGTGAGGGAGAGATGTGAGGGCGTAGTAGACAGATGGGCGGAGGCAGATGAGGGTATCCCCTCAATTTTGGTTTTGAAGTAGTCCAGCATCCCCTCACAGTTGGAGTTGGTGGAAAGGATGGGCGAGGCATGAGAGGGTGGGTGGAGAAGCCTGTTGGTGATGAAGAAGAGGAGCCTGGGGTTGTTCTTGGCCTCCAAGATTGTCTTGGAGTAGAAGGATGATTTAGCGGAGGGATAAGTTTTGGCAGAGAGGGCAGAGAGATAAGTTTTGATGAGGTCCAGCCAGATCTGCTGATGAACCATTAAGTTAGATTTGAGCCAGGTGCATTTGGCGACACATACCTGTGCCTTGGGGGAGCGGAGGTGGCTGGTGTACCTTAGGTAGAAGGTGGTTCGGGAATGAGGGAGCAAGGGCATCGAGAATGGTGGAGAGGGAATTGTGGAGGAGAGTGACCAAGGAGGATAGGTCATTGTGGGAAGAAGTCCAGAAGGGAAGGTGTTCAGATGACTCCAAGGCAGCATAGAGGGAGGGCAGGGATATTTTTTTCCAGGGGCAGTAGGAGATGGAGGTGGGGAGAGGGATTGAGGAATTAAGGAAGATGAAGTAGTGGTCTGAGATGGCTTTGTCGGTGATGATGAGGTCCGAGACGCTGAGGCCCCGGGTAATCACCAGCTCGAGCTTGTGGCCATGGACATGGGTGGCTGAGTGGATGTTGTGTGAGAGGTTGTGAGAGGAAGGGGGAGAGGATAGGTCAGTGGAGATAGAACAAGAGTGGGTGAAGTGCAAGTTGAAGTCATCTAGGATGAAGAGGCATACAGAGCAGAGGGAAGATAGGAGGGTGTTGATGTCCGACAGGAAGGTGGGTGATGGCTTGGGGGGGACAATAAATAAGGAGAATTTTGAGGGAAATGTTGGAGGGATGGTGGCGTGTAAGGTGCTCAAAGGAAAGGAAGGTTCTGGAGGAGTCAGGGCATAGGCCGAGCGGGGACCAGGAGATGAGAGCCACACCGCCACCACGGTGGTTAGGCCGTGGGTATGGTGGAAGGTGTAGCCAGACGGTGTGGCCTATATCAGGAGGAAGGTGTCATCTGGGGTGGGTCGGGTTTCGGTGAGGACGAGGATGTCAATGTTTTCCGTGACAATGAGGTCTTGGATGGTGAGCGTTCTATTGGCGAGTGAGCGGATATTTTGTAGGACTTGGTCCCCGCATTGGATCTGGTTGTCGTTGGGGGTATTTACATTAACTATGGATGTAAAAGTGGTGCAATGAAATCTGCAGACAGTAAAGTCATATGCAGTCAGTTATTTGTGGAGTCCTGTAGCTCAGTGGTTAGAATGCTCACCTCGCAAGCAAGAGGACCTGGGTTTGATTTCCAGGCCGGGCGAAACGTTGAGCAAGTTTCCTTACTCCACATGCCTCTGTTTACCCAGCAGTAAGTAGGAACCCGGTTGTTAGTCGACTGGTGGATTGCTTTTCCAGGGGTAATAATCCCTTCGAAAATAAATAAATAATAATTTGGACACTCACTCCACAACTGTTTGTGGGACACTGCTGTGTGCAATTGGCTGCCGGGTTTCGTCCACAAAATATACAATCAATTCACTTTGCAGTATATTCGGAGAAGCTCTTTGAGACGTCTCGAAATGTGCTAAGGCACTATATCAAATGCAAGGATTATTATTATTATTATTTTACAATGGAACGTTCTCTCCTACAAAACATACAGGTTGCAGGTGCAGCCTGTAAGTCGCTTTGAAATGTCTTTATGAAAGGAACAATATCAATTGTAAGGATTATTATTCATATTATTATTATGATATAAATGCATTAAGTTGCTTGTTTGAAAACTGGTCCTGTGTAAATTCACAAAGTGCACTGCAGCTGTGGTTGTGGGGAATCGCAGCTTGTAACAATATGTCTCATTCACCATCAGGGGGATGCCCTTCTCATTCATAGTTTTCTTTCCCAGGAAGCTAACGTGTGCTGTGCACAGCTTTGACCACTGGGGACTTTGTGTAATGCATTCAGGTAAGATTAACATATGTGACACACAGGTAGTACTGTAATAATAATAAATAATAATAATAAAAACTGTGCATGTAGTATTAATAATAATCCCTCCAAAACCAAAAAAAAACAATAATAAATTGGTCATTTTCAATCTACGACTGTTTGTGGGACATTGCTGTGCGCAATTGCCGCCGCGTTCGCCCACAAATATACAGTCAATTCACTTTACAGTGTGTTCTGTGAAGCGCTTTGGGAAGTCCTCCCGACGTGAAAAGTGCTATATCAAATGCAAGGATTATTATTATTATTATTATTATTATTATTATTATGACTATCCCACATGATTACAACGTAAGAAATAAAGAGCTAGAGTAGATCAGGAAACATATCGATCTACAAATTGAATGCGCAAATACGTGGCAGCATAAAACAAACCTAGCTCCAATAATCATTGGTGCAATTGGGACTGTTAATAAGACTATTCAGAAATGGCCTGACATAATATCTGGTGAACAAATTATCAACCCCTTGCAACAAGTAACTATTTTAGGAAGCTCAAATACATTAAGAAAAGTAACATCCATTCATATCCATTCAGTTTTAGTGGTCTGGCTGACCCATCACTGAAAACCACTCACAAATTACTTCTACAGAGTGATTTAAACAGCATTAACTTAATAATAATAGTAATAATGATAATAATAATAATAATCCTTGCATTTGATATAGCGCCTTATCTCATTTTTGAGATGTGTCACTGCTGTGTCTAATTGGCTGCCACATTTCACCCACAAAATATACAGTCAATTCACTTTATAGTATATTCTGTGAAGCGCTTTCAGACGTCTCAAAAAACATAATAAGGCACCATATCAAATAGAAGGATTATTATTATTGTTTTGTAGATGACTGCTGTTGATTTGCACGTGCTGATTTTTGCTCTTTTCACACCATTTTTGTTCCTAGCAATTAGTTTCACTGAATAGAGTTAATCCATGAATTGTATCACAATACATCACCTAGCTTTCACCATCTGAACTTCAGAAAGAGCAACACTGCTAAATCACTAAATTAAGGGATAAAGGACAATTGGACAGGTAATTGGACTTCAAGACAGTTCAGTGCCTTGGGACAAACTCCCATCTTGAAAGGCACTGTATAAATATAAATTTGTGTTGCATTTGTATTTCACGTGCTGATAAAAATGATTTTCATTCAAAAATGTTTTTTCTTTACCTCCCCTCCCCCATCATTTTAAGTAATTCAGAGAGATTGTGTATCATGAGTACCGAATCCTAACAATAAATAAATAATAATAATCCTTGCATTATTAGGTACCTTTATCACTTCGTCGAGATACCTCAAAGCCATGGGATTTTAACTGTGAAGTGTAGTGGAATATTAAAATGTAAATGTATCCAAATGTAATAAATAAGCGCAACCCAATAAATCCAATTGACTTTTGACATCAAATCTCCTGATTATTTCCCAACACCCCTGCAGTTATCACTCCACAATTGCAAACCCGCTTGAATTGACATAATAAACAATATATTAGGGCACATTTCCAAAACTGTAATCTCATCTCAAGGTTCATGTAACGGTTACAAACTATTCTATTTTAGATTGTTCAGTGACCGATGTCACCTAAGTTGATCTTTTCTTAACTGCCATCCATAGAAACATAGAAACAGGAATAGGCTATTCAGCCCCTTGAACCTGTTCTGCTATTCTATAAATTCATGGATGATTTGTACCTCAAGTTCAATTACCTGCTCTTGCCCAGTATCTAGTACTTTGCATTTTGCATTTGCATTTTTGGATTTGATATAACGCTTTAACACATCTTCGAGACGTCTCGACGCTCTTCACAGAATATATTGTAAAGAAAATTGACTGTATAATTTGTGGGCGATACATACCAAGGACTTGGTATTTTACAGATAGAATTTTCTTATCTGTTTCATCTCCCTTCTGGTAATTTGCTCAGATGGCCATTGGTTTAGTCTTGAACATTGCAACCAGACCTTGGTTGACGTTTGTGAGCATGGGCATTGGTCTCTCCAGGATTATTCGCGGGACACCGAACTAAATCAGTTTGTTTTGGACAGTACAACAACAACTTGGATTTATATAGCGCCCTCCATGCCGGACGGTGTCTCAGAGTGCTTTACAGTAACGGATCCTGGGACCGAGCCAGGGGGAGGGGGGGGAAGGTGACCAAAGGTGCGGTCGAAAAGAAAGGTCTTCAGCTGAGACCTGAAAGTGGGAAGGGAGGGAGCGAGACGAAGGGAGTGAGGAAGGCAGTTCCAGAGCCTCGGGGCATAGTGGCTGAAGACACGGCCGCCGAGGGTTGAGCAGAGGACTCGGGAGATGAGGAGGAGGCCAGACCCGAGGAACGGAGGCAACGGGTACTGTGCTGAGGAGAGAGGAGGTCAGAGAGGTAGGGGGGTGCAGAGGAGTGCAAGGACTTGAATACAAAAGTGAGGATCTTGAAATCGATCCTCTCTGGGATAGGCAGCCAGTGCAGTCTGGCAAGGACTGGGATGATTGGGGAGCGGAGTTTCGTGCGGGTGAGAATGTGGGCGGCAGAGTTCTGAATGAGTTGGTTTTTATGGATGGTAGTGGATGGGAGACAGGCAAGGAGGGCATTTGAATAGTCCAGCCGGGAGGTGACAAGGGCATGAACCAGAGTTTCAGCAGCTGTTGGGCCGAGGTATATCCCTTGAATAAGATTGAAATCCTATCTTTCAGCACTTGAAAATGATCTGTGCTCAACTGATCTGGTCGCTTCTATGAGAATCATTACACATGCCAGCCAGGCTCAGTTGGTAACGCTCTTGCCTTTGAGTCAGAAGGTTGTATGTTCAAGCCACATGTCAAGATTTTGTGCTCATAGTCTAGACCAGGATGGTCCATCTGGAAACCTGTGGTGAACAATTAACTACAGCAACTATTAATATTAAAATAAGAATGGAAATATATCCAAATAATTCAATAAATCCAGTCGACTTTTGACACAGAATAACCTGGTAATTAAATACAGATTACTTCACAATAACCCTCCCGTTTGTAACCCGTCCTGGGTCATTAATTCGCCTGGCCAGTCCAGCATTCAAAACAAAATCTCTTCTCCCAGGAATCTACTGCCCTAGGCAGCTGCCCAGTTTACCTGTAGCTAGAGCGGTCCCTGTTTCCTCAGTCACAATCACATGGCACCAACACATATGTACATGTGGGACAGGGAATAAAAGAGTATGGGAAGGAGTAAGGAGTGGGTGGAGACTCATATGGATATAAATACTGGCAAGCACTCGTTGGACGGAAGGCCTGTTTCCATGCTGTACAATCCATGTAAATTTTACAACTTTATGTTAGTTGGCAAGTGCAAAGCGCACAAAATAATCCCAGTTTTTTTTTCCATTCTATTCTAATACATTTGCAATTTATGGCTCTGAATCTCTCCAGAAATAATTCAATGTGATTTTGTTGTTATTGGATTAATTGCCACATATTTGCAGCATAAATTGAGGAATTGAGAAAAAGAATAAAAGAAAACATTTGTTTGCATGTTTTTTTAGAATGTGGAATTTCTTACCACAAATAGCTGTTGAAGCAGAGTCCTTAACAGTATTTAAGAATGCATCAGATACAATACAATTTACTTTTATACAGCACCTTTCACATGTGAAGTCCTGTAGCTCAGTGGTTAGAGCACTCCCATCACAAGCAAGAGATCTGGATTTGATTCCCGGTAGGGCGAGTTTCTTTGCTCCAAACCTTGATGATGCTGAAACTCTGGTCCACGCCTTTATCACCTCAAGGCTGGACTACGGGAACTCTCTCCTCGCCGGCCTTCCCGGCACCTCCCTCCACAAGCTGCAGTTCATTCAGAACTCTGCAGCTCGTGTACCAATCCGCACCAGGCTTCACGACCACATCACTCCCACCCTCGCTCGCCTCCACTGGCTCCCCATCCCCCAGAGGATCAAATTCAAGATCCTCATCCTCACCTACAAGGCCATTCACGGCCTTGCTCCCCCCTACCTCTCTGACCTACTATCCCCCTACTTACCTGCCCGTTCCCTCCGTTCCTCTGGCTCTGGTCTGCTCCACATCCCCCGCCCCAACCGCCCTACCATCGGTGGCCGGGCCTTCAGCCTCTCAGCCCCGAGGCTCTGGAACTCCATCCCCCAGTGCCTTCGCCTTGCTTCCTCCCTTTTCTCTTTCAAGGCCGATCTCAAGATCTTTCCCTTTGACCGTGCCTTCAGCTCCCCTCTCGACTCTCTACCCCCTCCTCGCTCCCTCCCTTCCCTCCCCTCACCCTGACCATTTCCCCCCTGCTCGGGTCCTGACCCAACTGTCCAGCGCCTTGGGACGTCCTCCCGACGTGAAAGGCGCTCTGTAAATGGAATCTTGTTGTTGTTGTTGTTGATAATAATCCATCCAAAAATAAAAATTCGGTCACTCAATTCACGACTGTTTGTTGGACACCACTGTGCGCAATTGCCTGCCATGTTTTGCCCACAAATATACAGTCAATTCACTTTACAATATATTCTGTGAAGCGCTTTGAGACGTCTAGAAGACGTGAAAAGCGCTATATCAAATGCAAAGATTATTATTATTATTTTATATTATTCACCTCGGGTGGACATCTCAAAGCGTTTAACGATGTCAGATGGATACTGATACATAATGGAATAATTTACCAATAAAATACTAGATGGAAAAAAAATAATGATAATCCTTGCATTTGATAGAGTGAGTCTTTGAGACTCTTTGAGACGTCTCGAGGCATCCCACAGAATATACTGCAAAGTGAATTGACTGTATATTTTATGGACGAATTGCGGCAGCCAATTGTGGACAGCAGTGTCCCACAAACAGTTGTGGATTGAGTGACCAAAATAATATTGCAACACCAACTTTCACTTATATAATGCCTACACACAGGGTAGCATCTCAGAGCGTTTAAAGGGTAAGGAAAAGAGCAGGGTAACATGGCGCTATTTGAAAAGAGAAGGCTGTTTCGCTTCCATTACTGAGGCTCCTAAAGTCAATTACATCAATTGAAACCTGCAATTTCCCAAGGTTTATAGTCAGTGCTGGCTATATGGTGCTTTTACCTACCACAACAGTCCTTCTATAGCACAATTTTATGATTAATTATTGACTTTTATTTCCTATAACATTAATGTTTAGCTCACATGCCATTGCACAACTTCTTGTAATTTTGACATTTTGTAAACATTTAACATGAGCACTTAAACAAAGATAGTAAATTAGAATAGGTTAACTCCACAATCTGTCGCCTAAAAGTTGTAAATAGCTGTAGGAGAAACTGCTTTTTACAATGTTATCAATTATTTATCCAAAATATACATTTCACAGTTTAATGTAAAGTTACTTATTTACAAATTTGACTTTGCATTGATTTATCATTGTAATTTTTTTATCACTTGAAAGACGTCACCCATAAATTCCATTGTGGATACAGCAAACATGTTTTAAAGATAAAAGTTATGCAGGAAATGAAATGTCATTTAAACGTTCAGTATATTATAACAATCCTTTGTTTTACTGTAAAATGTGTATTTTGTAGGCAAATGTCAAGTCTTTAATAACTCCAAGTGATATAATGGTGGGTATTGTTGGGTTGGTGGGTACAGTCATGTCACATTTGCAGTGCCATTGTCATTCACCAACTTTAACAGAGTACCTGAGCTCTGTTTTCCATCTTCTCTGGATTCGTTTGGTATTCTCAATGTGTAAGAAAGCCAAAAAGCAAAATAAAAGCTATAAAAAAAGAGAGTGAGAGGAGAGAATGACCTGGCAGGTGATGTGTGAGGAATGTGGTATGTGGGAGTTGATGGAGGGTGCCCTGAGCCTGGGCAACGTATCTGCAGCAAATGTCTGCAACTAAGGAAGCTCCAGCTTAGAATAGCTGAGCTGGAGGCTCAGGTGGAGACACTGCGCAGCATTAGAGATGGGGAGAGCTTCCTGGATAGTTTCATCCTGGAGCCAGACACTCCCACAAGTCCCAGGGAACATTCCATTGCCAGCCACGGACAGGACTGGGTGATGGTCAGACAGGCGCATAAGGGGACCCGAAAGAGAGGGGCAGTGGAACCCCAGGCTTTAACCTTGTCCAAAAGGTATGAAATACTTGCAACTGTGTGGACAAGGAAGTCTGTGAGGAAGATGGGCAAACTTACCCCACACCTCTATACAGGAGGCCACACTGGGAATAGTCAGAAGAAATATAGTGGTAATTGGGGATGAGACAGTCAGGACTTTTTTGCACTTTTTTGCAGCCATAGCGGGAGACAAGAAGACTCTGTTGCCTTCCTGGGGCCAGGGTGAAGGATGTCACTTCTGGGCTGGAGAAAAATTTGAAGCAGGAGGGAGTGGATCCAATAGTTACGATTCACATAGGGACCAATGATGTAGTGTAGGTAGGACAAGTAGGGACGAGTTGAGGAGCAAGTTCCGGGAATTGGCAGTTAAGCTAAAGAGTAGAACTTCGAAGGTATTAATATCGGGATTATTACCTGAGCCAGGGGCAAATTGGTACAGGCAAAAAAAATTAAAGAACTGAATACCTGGCTAAAAGAATGGTGCGGAGGGCAGGGGTTTCACTTTATAGGTCACTGGCACCAGTATTGGGGGAGACAGGAGTTATTCCAAAGGAATGGATTCCACCTAAACAGGGCTGGGACAAATGTCCTGGCAACACGAATAAATAGGGAGGTAGACAGGGCTTTAAACTACTAAGGGGGGGGGGGTAAATTCAACCACATGTAATGCATCACAATTAAAATTAGGACCGATGAAAGTGGGAGAGCAGATTAACCAGGGAGATGAGCAAAGTGTGTCAAGCGGGGAAAGGAAGCCCAGGGATAGGGTACTGGTGAATAGGACTAACAGCCCAAAGTCAGAATTAAAGGTGCTATATCTGAATGCATGAAGCATTCGAAACAAGTTAGATGAGTTAAATGCAAATAGAAACAAATGGGTATGATCTGGTAGCTATCACCGAGACATGGTTACAGGGAGATCAAGGGTGGGAGCTAAATATTCCAGGGTATGTGGCGTATAGAAAAGATAGGCAATGTGGTAAACGAGGAGAGGGGGGTGGCCCTGCTAATAAAGGTTGGGATAAAAACAGTAGAGAGGAAAGATTTTAAATCAGAAAAGCAGGAAGTAGAGTCAGTATGGGTAGAGGTACGTAACAACAAGGGGCAGAAAACTCTAGTGGGAGTAGTTTATAGACCCCCGAACAGCAGTCACAGTATCTCTCAAGGTATAAATCAGGAAATTAGCAGAGCATGTAGTAAAGGAAAAACATTAATTGTGGGTGATTTTAATCTGCACATAGATTGGGACAACCAAATTGGGAAAAGTATGATAGAGGAAGAGTTTATAGAATGTATTAGGGATAATTATCTAGATCAGTATGCCGAGGAGCCAACCAGGGAACAGGCCATATTAGTCCTTGTTTTGTGCATTGAAGCAGGGCTGATCAGCAAACTGGAAATTAAGGCTCCTCTAGGGCAAAGTGATCATAATATGATGGAATTTAGCATTAAATTATAGAGAGAAGTAGTTAAGTCCGAAGCAAAGGTTTTAAATTTAAGTAGAGCCAATTTTGCTGGTATGAGAGAGGATTTAGCCAAAATAAACTGGGAAATTAGACTTAAGGATTTGACAGTAGACCAGCAATGGCAGACGTTTAAGGAGATAGTGCAAAATTCCCAGTGAGCACATATTCCTTTGAGGAATAAGAATGTCAATGAGAAAGGTGTCCCAACCGTGGCTAACTAGAGCAGTTAGGGAAAGTATAAAGTTAAAGGAAGAAGCCTATAAAACAGCTTAGATGAGTACTAAACCCGAGGATTGGGAGAACTTTAGAGATCAACAAAGGAGAACCAAAAAAGTGATTAAGAGGGAGAATATGGAATAAGAGGGCAAACTAGAGAAGAACATAAAGACAGACTACAAGAGTTTTTATAAATATATAAAGAGGAAGAGGCTGCTAAAGGTAAATGTGGTCCGCTACAGGCAGAGACGGGGAGAATTATAGTAGGGGACAAAGACATGGCAGAGTCATTAAATAAGTCCTTTGCTACAGTCTTCACCTTAGAAGACACTGAAAACCTACCAAGAATAGAGGGGAAGCAAGAAGACAATTTGGCGAGCAACTTGGGGGAATTAATATTAGTAAAGAAATGGTTTTAGGTAAATTGTCAGGTCTTAAAACTGATAAATCTCCTGGACCTGATGGCCTACCTCCTAGGGTTTTAAAAGAGGTGGCTACTGAGATAGTGGATGGCTTGTCTTTGATCTTCCAAAATTCTCTGGATTCTGGAACGGCTCCTATTGATTGGAAGATTGCAAATGTAACACCACTATTTAAGAAGGGTGGGAGAGAAAAGATGGGGAACTATAGACAGTTAGTCTGACATCAGTGGTAGGGAAAATTCTTGAGTCCTTAATTAAAGATGTGGTTATGGGATACCTTGAAGACCATATTAAGATTAGGCAGAGTCAACATGACTTTACAAAAGGGAAGTCATGCTTAACTAATCTTTTAGAGTTTTTTGAAGATGCATCTACAACAACAACAAGATACAATTTATAGAGCGCCTTTCACGTCAGGAGGACGTCCCAAGGCGCTGTACAGTTGGGTCAGGACCCGAGCAGGGGGGAAATGGTCAGGGTGAGGGGAGGGAAGGGAGGGAGCGAGGAGGGGGTAGAGAGTCGAGAGGGGAGCTGAAGGCACAGTTAGATAGGAGGGACCCAGTAGATGTAGTATATTTAGATTTTAAAAAGGTGTTTGACAAAGTGCCACACAAAAGGCTATTGCACAAGGTTAAGGCCCATGGGATTAATGGGAACATATTAACATGGATTGAAGAGTGGCAAACGGGTAGAAAACAGAGAGTAGGGATAACCGGGTCATTCTCGAATTGGCAGGATGTGACTAGTGGAGTGCCACAAGGATCAAATGCTTGGGCCTCAGCTATTTATAATTTACATCAATGATCTAGACGAGGACATTGAATGTAAAGTAACTAAATTCATGGATGACACTAACCTAGGTGGGAGAGTAAGCTCTGAGGATGATGCAAAAAGATTGCAGCCGGATATAGATAGGCTCGGGGAGTGGGCGAGTCCATGGCAGATGGAATTTAATGTGGGGAAGTGTGAAGTTATATAGGTAGNAAAAATAGAAAAACAGATTATTTTCTAGAGGGGGAGAGATTAGATAGTGTTAGTGTTCAGAGGGATTTGGGTGTCCTTGTACACCAGTCTCAAAAAGTTAGTTTGTAGGTGCAGCAATCAACTAAGAAGGCGAACGGCATGTTAGCGTTCATTGCAAAAGGTTTAGAGTACAAGAGTAGGGAAGTCTTGCTGCAACTGTATAGGGCTTTGGTAAGACCACACCTAGAGTATTGTGTGCAGTTTTGGTCTCCTTATTTAAAAAAGGACATACTTGCCCTAGAGGGGGTGCAGCGTAGATTCACTCGGTTAGTTCCTGGGATGAGGGGACTGATGTATGAGGATAGGTTGAATAAACTAGGGCTGTATTCTCTAGAGTACAGAAGAGTTAGGGGAGATCTTATTGAAACATATAAGATTCTTAAAGGGCCGGATAAAGTAGAGGGTCTGTTTCCCCTGGTAGGAGAATCTATAACCAGGGGTCACAGTCTTTAAAATTAAGGGTCAGCCTTTTAGAACAGAGTTGAGGAAATATCTCTTCACTCAGAGGATAGTGAATTTATGGAATTCACTACCCCAGAAGGCTGTAGATGCTCAGTCCTTGAACATTTTCAAGACTGAGACTGATAGAGTTTTAAAAAACAGAGGGATTAGGGGCTATGGGGATAGGGCAGGTAATTAGAGTTAGGTCTGAAGATCAGCCATAATCTTATCGAATGGCGGGGCAGGCTCGAGGGGCCAAATGGCCTACTCCTGCTCCTAATTCTTATGTTCTTATGTTCTTAAAATAAAGTGACACAGGCCATGAGGAGTGACATAGTAAGGAGTAAATCATATCCTGACATGCAGCCAAGTACCTGATAATTGTTGCTGACACCTCAGGCTGGTGCAGAAAACCTCTAATTTAGACGGAACGTGAACAAACTCACCAGCTCACTGGTTGTGAGTCACTTGCAGTTAATGTCAAGAAAATAACAGTCTTAACGCACTAATTGAGATTGCTTGCTGAGTGCTCATGCCAAGTGCAAAATCAGCCTTCAGCTTCCCAAAGGCAATCATGGAGTGTCTCCCAGTGAGGAAAAGAGCAGATAATCCTGATAAGATTGGGAATGTCCTCTGATATCCAGACAAAAGCTCTGATATACAGGTACTGATGAAGACACTGATATAATGAAGAAGACTCATGTAATGAAGAAGGTGAAAGAGCAAGGGAGTGGGACAGGCAAGATGGGCCGAATGGCCTACTTCTGTGCTGTAGGATTCTATGATTCCAAAGCTCTGATATCCTGAAGAAAACTGATATAATAATAATAATATAATAATAATCCTTGCATTTGATATAGCGCTTTTCACGTCGGGAGGACGTCCCAAAGCGCTTCACAGAACACACTGTAAAGTGAATTGACTGTATATTTGTGGGCGAACGCAGCAGCCAATTGTGCACAGCAATGTCCCACAAACAGTCGTAGATTGAAAATGACCAATTTATTATTGTTTTTGGTTTTGGAGGGATTATTATTAGGCGTGTGGAGTAAGGAAACTTGCCCAAGGTTTCGCCCTCTGCCTGGAATTGAACTCAGGTCTCTCACTTGCAAAGCGAGTGCTCTAACCACTGAGCTACAGGGCTCCACATAATGAAGAAGATGCTGATATCCTGAAGCTTCCCAAAGTCAATCACACAGTTGCTTCCCAAAGCGATGGAGTAGAAACCTGAAAAGTTCCCAAACTGCCCTTTGATATCCTAAAGAACCCCAATGACCACCTAATCAAAGGGTCAGTTCTACCCAATCTAGAGATAGCCCAAGGCAACGTGGGACTTGAACCCACAGTTTGATACAGCATCTTTCATGTTAGGAGGTTGTCTTAAAGTGCTTCACAGGATTTTCTGTAAAGTGTAATCAATGTGTATTTTATGGATAAATGCAGCAGCCAATTTTAGTGAATGATCAATCTTTTCCAAGAGATTGTTGGCCAGGCTTGACTTTTATATCATTGACAGAATTTTTTTGTTGCCTTTTGCTGCTTACACTGTGAGGTGTCTTGTTACTTATAGTCACCTTGATAAACTTGATGGCCCTTTCATCCAATAACCTATTTTGTCTTTCCCACTTTAGGGGTTGGTTTCCATACATTGCAACCACAAGTGTTTATACAAATGGTCACAGTATTGGTTACTAAGGTCCGTTTTATTCCTCTTCTAGTTGAACTAAATCCTTTTTTAATTAAACACCACCCTCTGTGTCAATTGCAGCCCCGATTAGCCACAGGTAGTTTAGTCTTTCCTGCAGTTGAGCTTGACCTTGGAATGCCATCTTTGTTTATTCACTTGTCAATCATTCCCATTGAACACAGAGCTCGGTAAAACTTTCCAAACAACATCATATCTGCACTACAGTATTAAGTCATAGATCTATGTAACCGATTTACACAAAACCTTAAATAGTATGACCATAGATATCCACCTGGCTCAGTCTGCAGAAAGCACCCCTCTGAGTCAGAATTTTGTGGGTTCAAACCCCACTTTGGGATTTTGACCTCACATAGTCTCGGCTGACGCTCTAATTCAGTTTTTTGTTGCTTTGCCGGAAGTGCTGACTTAGATGAGACATTGAACTGAACTTCTTTCGGTTAAAGATCACATGGCGCCATTGGAAAGAGAAGAGTTTTTTGCCCAGTTGCCAGGCCTGGCCAACAATCTCTCAGATAAGATTGAGAACTTACTTCATGGCTGTTTGTGGGACATTGCTGGAAGCAAATTGGCTGCTGCGTCCACCCATAAAATACACATTCACTACACTTTACAGAAAATCCTGTGAAGGACGTGAAAGGTGCTATATTAAATTGTGGTTTCAACCCCTACGTTGAAATTTTTAACTCACAGTCCAGGTTTGCATTACAATGCAGTGTTGGGGTGCTATTTTCAATGCAATACAATTTACACTTATATAGCGGCTTTCACATCGGGAGAACATCTCAAAGTACTTTACAGTGCTGGATGTGCAACCAGCCTGGGAGTGGGAGCTGTGGAGGGTGGGAAAGGAGAGGAACGATAATCCGAAATCCCAGTCAAAGAGGTTCGTTATCAAATGTCAACATCAAACATAAGGATTATTATTTAAATTTAAAATCCATCTGCACATCATCGTTAACTTGCATTAGCTTCTGGGTTCATTGCTTAACACTACAGTGCTCTGCATTCCTTTCCAGATTTGGGTTGTTATATATTCCATGTCTCGGTGTGAATTTTCCAAACCACTTGAATATCGACTTGAAACATTAAAGATGTGAAGACGTCCCATAGCTGTCTGCCCTATCTCATCTTGAGAATTGGGCGTTAGAATACAAATGTTTCAACATGTCTTAAAGGGAGCAAACCATATCATTAAAGATCTTTCTAAATGTCTCAAGAGGAAAAAGTGATTGGAAGATTCCAATCAAAGTGAGCTGTGATTTACCAAAAAATGAGACATTAATCCGAGGTCTCATCTGCCTATTCAAGTGGACACTAAAGATCCCTTGGCACTATTTGATAAGAGAAGGGAGTTTCTTCCAATGTTCTGGCCAACAATCCTCCACATAAAATTGACGATTCACTGCCTGGCTGATTGTGTGGTTGTATTTACCTACACAATACTTATTCACTGTACTTTACAGTAAATCTGTGAAGTAATATGAGACATTTTGCCAATGTAATAAGGCGTTATATCAAATCGGAGTTGGAGTTCTGTAGCTCAGTGGTTAGAGCACTCACTTCGCAAATGAGACTTGTGTTCGTCTCCCAGCGATTTCTGTGCGCCCCGTTTTGCCCACAAATATACAGTCAATTCACTTTACAATATATTCTGTGAAGTGCTTTGAGACGTCTAGAAGACGTGAAAAGCGCTACATCAAATGCAAGGATTATTATTATTAAATTCAAGGTTTATTATTGTTATATAACAAAAAGGCATGAATTGCAATGGGCTTCAGAAACTCGAAAGAAAAGTTGTGCAAGTGACGGGTATAGTTAATCTCTTGAATAATTCCCTTCAGAATCCACAATAGAAGATTATAGCAGTATTACTGAGCCTGTGACCAAGTGGTCAGCTGATACTTCACAGTATATAACAAAACTGGTGATTAGCCAAGAAATTGAAATTAAAGGGAAAGGCAACTCTGAAGGCAGTCAAAGGAAATGGCCAAATACAATGGAAGGAATGTGCGTTGTTCAGAATTGTAGGTTTGGTGATTTTTTTAACAGGGTTGAAAATGCAATAGAAGGGTAAAGTGTTTGCAGAGACTTAACCATGTGTAAATTAGCACAAGAAATGGGTTAGAAATACCAAACTTTACCCCTTATCTGCAATACTCACAGAATCTGAAAGGTCATTATTTCAATTGAAGCCTTAATATTCCTTTCTTGAAGGAAGCAGAGAAATGAGAGAATACTATATGGTGTTAAGCACTTAACGCAAAGAAACCTAATGATTCTATCAGAAGATTGGGGTGAGATGTTCAGTGAGTGCATTTCACACCATAACATTTTGAAAGTTGTGTTCAAAAAAATGGACAGCACCAGAAATTAACTGTTCAAAACTGCTCAGAAAATCATTTTAATGTGGTTGTTGAAAGATAATTAAAGTACCTACTAATTCACTGCAGATAAATGTTGACATAGTTAGGGAGAGACAGCAGACAGATGTTGATATAGTTGGACAGTGGACTGATAGCAGGGCGTCAAAATTCCTCCTGGTCTTACCTTCTAAGACCATTTACCTTAAAATCTGATCTAGTGAAAATTGCAGAAAATTTTTAAATTCAGGATTAATCTGAAAACCTGTCTACAATCTTCTTAAAAAGAGCTTGCTTCCAAATAAGGACTGAATTTAAGATTTTTTCTTAACTGTGCTCAATCTTGAGTAAGGTGAAATTTCAGGCCTTAAGTCGACTATTTTCAACCCTGAGAAGATGGAAATCGATAACAATCAAGAAAGTTTGATTAGTGTTGTTCTTTACTCACTATTCCATGAAGGCAAAATGCCTCTCCTAGGTTAGAAACAGCCAGCTCCCTGGGTTGGTGGCCATAACCAGATATATAGGTGCGGAAGATCTCTGGAAAAGCTGTCAAAAAAAATTAGAATTCTCAAGAACTACAACAAATTACATTTGTATAGCGCCTTTCACTTTGGGAGGATGTCCCAAAGCGCTACGGGCAGGTTCAACTTCAATATCCTCACACTCGTGTTCAAATCCCTTCACTCTCTGGCTCCTCCCTACCTCTCCAACCTCCTCACTGCCCAATCCACCACCCGGTGCCTCTGCTTGACTGGCATTGGACTCCTACTTGTCCCTCGAACCACCATTGGAGGTCACGCATTCAGCCACTGCACCCTGAAACTGGAACATTCTCCCTCAATCCCTCCGCCTTGCCCCATCTTTCCTCCTTTTCAGGTCCTGCCTGAAAACCGCTCTTTCAACTGTGCATACGGTTACCTCCCCACCCCACCCCCCGACTCTGCTCGGATTCAGGCTCCACCACTGCTAAGCGCTGTGAGATGCTACCCTGTGTGGAGGGCGCTATATAAGTGCAATTTGTTGTTGTAGGGTGGAGATAGGAGGGTGATAGAAGGCGCAGGCAACCAACAAAAATTGTCTCCTATTACCACCTTCAGTGTACTCTAAAACCTTAGAACTATAGCAAAGTATAGAGTAGAAGAAGCCCATTTGGCTCATTGAGTCTGTGCTGGCTCTTTTAAAGAGCATTCCTTCATTCTATCAATTGGGACTGAAGTGTGGTCACATATGTGCATTGTGTTGGACATCTTATCCCTGAGCTCAAGAATGTTATCAAGTCCATATTGAGCACAAATGTGGTGATTAGCAGTAATAGTAAGCAAGGTGTGTTGCACTTGGTAGGGAATGCACACCTAATTCTAAATAAATGCAAAATTTCCATGTGTAGGTGGCACAGGTAGAACTGAACTCTCATGTGTCAGACATCCGGCTCACAAGATATTACTATCTTACTGTGGGCACCACCCTACCTCCCACTCCACCTTCATCTCATCGGATTATGTAGAGTCCTGTAGTTCAATGGTTACAGCACTCACTTCGCAAGCAAGAGGACCTTTGTTTGATTCCCGAGCACGGTACAATGTTGGGCAAGTTTCCTGACTCCACATGCCTCTGTTTACCCAGCAGCAAGTAGGAACCCGGTTATTAGTCGATTAAGGGATTGCTTTTCCGGGGGTAATAATCCCTTCAAAAAAATAAATAACTAAAATAATTTGATCACTCAATCCATGGTGGTTTGTTGGACACTGCTGTGTGCAAGTGGCTGCTGTGTTTTGCCCACAAAATATACAGTCAGTTCACTTTACAGTATATTCTGTGAAGCGCTTTGGGACGTCTCGAAGACATGATAAGGCGCTATATCAAATGCAAGGATTATTATAAAAACACAGTCACATGGTTCTGACATTCCACACAAGCACTGAAATCCCCTGTTTATTTTGTCTTAAAATGATAGTTTGAGCAGAATTGTAGAAGCCATTTTTCTGAAGGAATTGATGGAAAATCGGAATTGATCATAATATGTAATACTAATCCTTGCATTTGATATAGCACTTTTCAGATCTTCTAGACGTCTCAAAGCGCTTCACAGAATATACTGTAAAGTGAATTGACTATATTTGTGGGCAAATTAAGGCTGCTAATTAAGACTGAATTGAAGATTTTTTCACAATTCTGGCCATCTTAAATTTTAAAGACAAGATGCCCTAACGGGATAAGACCAGGTGAAATTTCAGGCCTCAAATTCTATGCTACAGTCAAATGCAGGCTAATCCCATTCAATAGTTCAAGGTCCATCATATACAACTATTTAAGCAGAGTGAAGTATCATGGGCGAGGTGTTCTTGGCATAAGAACAACAGTAATAACAAAATTAAATTTGTAATGCACTTTTCACGTCAGGCGCTGGACAGACAGAGTTAGGGACCCGAGCTGGGGGTTGGGCTGGGGAGGGTGGAGGGCAGGGGGTTAAGCAGGGAGATCGAAAGCACGGTTGAAGAGGAGGGTCTTGAGGTGGGTCTTGAAGGTGGCAAGGGATGGGGCAAGGCGGAGGGACTGTGGGATGGAGTTCCAGAGGGTGGGGGTAGAGTGGCAGAAGGCCCACCCGCCAATAGCGGGGTTAGCGAGGCGGGGGACGTGAAGCAGGCCGGAGTCCGCTGAGCAGAGGGAGCAAACAGGATGGTAAGGGGTTAAGAATGATGCATCATGGAATATAATAATAATAATACTTGAATTTGATATAGTGCCTTATCATGTCTTTAAGACATCTCAAAGCACTTCATGATAATATATGTACCACTGCTTTGGGAGTTTTACCAGTAAGAAACATAAATTTGTAATTACTTAAACATTATAGACTATTAGATTTGTTTAAGTTGATTATTATGCTGTTTTCATTTTGCTTAGAATGGAAGTCACTTAACATTTGTAGCGCTAAACCTTTAAAACAAAATTCTGCCGAGAACCTTTGCGACCTTGATAGAAATGAATAGTGTCTCTTTTTCCTTTATCTACTGTCCCTGTGTAGTTATGTAGATAAGAGATATGACTAGTGGGGCTTTGGCATGCAGAAGTGGCAAGGAAATGTGTGTTGGCAGTCTCAAACTCTAAGGAACAGAAGCGAGGAGTGTGGGTGTGGGTAACCAATGTTAGTTGTTTGAAGTCTTTGTTCTCTTAAATATAGGTTGGGTTAATGGTCAATGACAGAATTTGACATGTTTGTTCAGCAGTATAAGTATTGGTCAATAACTAGCCTAAAGATGAAACAGTTTTGGATAGAAGCCAATAATTATACAGTTTCTCAAATCAGTAAATGCCGCCTTTCTGTACAGGCTTCTTGAATAAAACCTATTATTGAAGGAGTATCCGTCTCTATGAGCTTGATTATCTCAGTGTCCCAAAACCCAAAAGGTTATAACTTAATGAATTTATTTGAATTAAGTATACAGAATTGACTCAATGCAGTCAATGAAAGTCAACTGTCAGCCACTCAACAATGGTTGGAGAAGCATTGAATTATGGAAAGGCTCCAAGCATCTCAGATGGTGCCACAGTGTCCTCAGGAACTGCCAGCATGGACACTGTGAGACATCTGTCCCTGTCATCGCTCAGTGACTTTGTACAAACCTTTAAAGAGAGATCCTCCCTACGGCAAAGGTGGTAGATGAGACGCAAGGATTGTAAGGATTATCATTATTATGTTATTACAGTTTAAATCACTCTGTGGAGGTGATTTCTGTGTAATTTTCAGTGATGGGTCAGCCAGACCAATAACACTGTCACGTCACATATGAATGGATGTTACTTTAATAGTACTGTATACTTGAGCTTCCTAAAATTCCTACGTTTTCCAGGAGATTGATATTTTGTCAAGATATTTTCTGAATAGTTGTATTAACAGTCCCAGTCGCACCAATGATTATAGGAACTATATTTGTTTTACCTTGCCACATACGTATTACTATTGTTATGGTTACAATGATGTTGATGACAACGATTACTATTACTTAATGGAACCATAGAAATTTACAGAAGAAGGCCATTCAACACATCATGTCTACACCCGCTCCCTCAAGAAGAATCTTTTCAGTCCCATTTACAATAATAAATTGGTCATTTTCAATCTACGACTGTTTGTGGGACATTGCTGTGCGCAATTGGCTGCCGCGTTCGCCCACAAATATACAGTCAATTCACTTTACAGTGTGTTCTGTGAAGCGCTTTGGGACATCCTCCCGACGTGAAAAGCGCTATATCAAATGCAAGGATTACTATTACCTGCCGTTTAAAAAGGAAACTAGTCAAATACAGTACCTTAAAAAGAGTCAGCTACACGGGTTCCCCCTTGAAGTTATTACTTCAGTGAAATACAATTTTCTTTGTTACAAAACTGGATAGTTTTTTTTTGTAGCTCATTTACTTTATATACTGTTAAAAATCTTGGGGAAACTCATCAGCTGGACAAATAAAATGTGTTTTTGGTCCCTAAGCTTCACTACAATATAAAACTACATTTAATCCTGCTCTTTAACGGTATTAGAGGGAAAGTGTTAAAAATCTGGAATCACATTGCACGACAACAAAGATTTATTTTCTGTCTGGCAAAACAGTAATGTGGATCCAATGACTGACTGTCACCTTTAATTGTTGGTCGGAATTCAACACAGTGTGTCATTCACCTGACGTAAAACATCTAAACATTAGAGGAGGCAGAGTTACTGAATCATAGCTTCAAACGAAAGATTCTTAGGGTTACCAATGCCAGTGAGACTTTTATGTGCATCGGTATATGACAGCCACAGCAATTAAGCAAATACACTTGCAGTTCTTTATGCTACAGCAGAAATTTTAACATTCACAATATAATGCAGAGATTATTGGTTCTGTTACTGGTTCAGCTTTTATACGCTGGGAAGTGTACCTCAACTCCAGCTCCTCACCATGAAGAAAAGCACAAAGGTAAGATGATTTGATCCAAAGATGTAATACTGTGTTGACAAAGGCTCATTGATTTGAATTATACCTCAAGGGGCTAGAAAGCATTTGTTGATGTACAATATTTGCTCAGACCGTCTCAGAAACGTACTTTAATATCCAAAGTCCTCAAGAAACTGTTTACCACAGAGCTAAATTGCAAAGTGACGTCAAAGTGTTCAGTCCATTTAAATGTAAATACAAAATGAGTATTTAATTAAGTTATTAATTATTGAATTGTGCTCCACCTCCCTCTCACGGGCAATTGATTTCGAAGTGCATTTTGACAACTTTTAAAGCCACAGACTCACCCAAAATCTTAGCACACTTTGGGAAGTGATTCAGTGCAGTTTATCTGTATCAGAGGGTGGTTAGCCAGTTAACAAAATATCCAATTGAATGTTTTATTGAATGAGCCTGTGACATGTAAAAGGTAAATCTGGTAGCTCTGCTCTGTGTTTCATGTTGTGAGGATTATTGTCGTTTTACCTTAAGTTATCATGCTCTAAAATATAAAGTGAATCTGCATGTTTTGTTCTACACCTGAAAGGCTCTATACAGATATAATTTTTTATTGTGCTGTCAAGGAATAAGACCATTTCTACCTTATAGTGTAATACTATATCTCTGTTAAATGTTGCTGTATCTGTGTCCAACTGAGTGGTTCCAAAACAGGTTTTTGCATTAGTTTGAAGTGACGTTCATGCCAAATCGACATAAAATCTTCAACGTAACATAACAAAGAGCTGCATACACAGAGATGTATGTTAGCCTTGCAAGCCACAGCCTAAGCAGTACAGTTGTCCTAAGTGGATAAGCTGTAGGAAGCTTATTAGTGCTCTCAAAGGCAAGTTATACAGTTTGAGCTGGTTAAACTCCAGCAGTACCCTAACACACACTCTGGGTTCTTGCCAAACTAATACTCTCTGGCATTTGGTAAGCTGGATATGTTCTTCCAGAGGGAGAGTGCGCATTACATTCCAGATACAAGGACATTTCCATGTGCAGGTGGTACACACACATGTAAAGCTCCCAGTTTGGTTTGGATATTCTTTTTGTGGTTTTCTTGGTGTCTGACATATGTGGAAACCCATCACCGTGCTTATAGAGCATCCAAACCAAACTGAGAGTGTGTGTTGGGGTAACTTCTGGAGTTTAACCAGCCCAAAATGCGTACTTAACCATTGAGAGAACTGTCTTAAGCATAGAAATGGGTTTCTGAAAGTGTCAGACACCTGGCTGACAAGATAAAAACATAAGGGAGGCTAGATTTAGAATGCCTGGCGCTGCTGTATGCCTGTATTATAACTAGAACTATTGTTCCCAGATGATGACATCTTTCTTTTGGATATGAAGTTAAACCGAGGTCTCGACTGCCCGTTCAGGTGGATCCCATGGCACGGTTCAAAAAGAATAGCTAGTTTCTACCGATATCAATGTCAACAATCTCCCCAAATAAAATTGGTCACTCACCCTCATGGCTGTTTGTGGGACATCACTGTGCACAAATTGGCTGCCGGGTTCACCTTCATAATACATAGTCACAACACTTTACAGTATAACCTGTGAAACGCTCTGGGATGTGCTCATGAAAGGCACTATACCAAATTATTATTATCTTGCATTCTAAAAGGTGTGATCATCCTTCAGGTTTGAATTCTAGCTGCCACAACAGCTTGTTAACCTCCAGTTTTCAGTATTAGGCAGAGAGCTGGAGAAAAATCAAACCACTTCTGTATAGAAAAAACTCCTTACATCACTGTGAGGCATATTTACACACCTCAAGGTAACAATCCTGTTAAAATTTAAATAGTTCACACCAGTTTCCCTCAGCTGGAAGCAAAACCTTCAGCTCATCAGGATTTCCTCACTTGTGAGTTTTGTGTTTCCGCTTATTTCTAAAACGTTGAGGTTTATTCTGCGATGTTTCTTAATGGGAATCTCGAATAAGGAATCCTGTTAGAACTGACTGGAGGTGGACAGCTCAGGAAAAGAGTCCCTGTGGGTCAGTGCAATGCACTGCAGAAGTTGCCTTGTTTAACATTGCTCACATTTGGTACATGTGAGACTTTGTTTCCTTGTTCACCATAGCCCAAGATTTCACAATTACCTCATGAGCAGCTGCTGTGTATGCTACGGGGTAATGATTAAAGTCATTCTGCAAGGTACATAATAATAATGCTTGCATTTGGCATTTTGATGTAGCGCCTTATCAAGTCGTTGAGGCATAACAAATCGCTTCACAGGATATACTGTAAGTTGATTATCTTGTGTAAACGTAAAGCGGCAGCCAAATTGCACACACCAGTGCCCCACAAACAACCATGGCGTGAGTGAACAATTTTATTTGGGGGATTTATTGGTCAGGACACCGGAAAAAACTCCCATTTTTTGAATAGTGCTATGGGATTTTTACCATCCACCTGAACAGACAGACAGGATCTCGGTTTAATGACTCATCCAAAGGACAGCATCTCCGACAATGCAACACCCCCCCAGCACTGCATTGGGGTGTCAACTTAGACTTTGTGATTCCAAGTCCTGATGTGGGGCTTGAATCCATAACCTTCTGACTCAGAGGCGAGAGTGGTACCACTGTGCGAGGCTGACGCACATGATCGAGACTCGCTTTAGGCACCATTAGCTCAAGTGCGATTTGAATAAATCTGTTTATCTACATACTTAGAAAGGGTTCCATGAGCTGATGTTGGAATATTGTCGAATCTTGGAGTTTACATCAGTGCAAACATGAAGTGAATCCTAGTGGAACATTGCTGTGCACAATTGGCTGTTGCGTTTTGTACTCAAAATACACCCACAGTCAATTCACTTTACAATATATTCTGTGAAGCGCTTTGAGACGTCTCAACGACGTGACAAAGCACTATATCAAATGAAAGGATTATTATTGCACAGCAGAGCAGGTGTACGATTGACCCTATTACATAACTATCAATTCCTCGTGTACCTGACTTGACTTTGCTGTTACAGTATTTTGTACTTTATACAATGCGCCATCTGTGGAGAATTAACTGTTCGTCTTGGATGTTGTCTTTCTGGATGATAAACATTTCAAATAATGTAAGAAAAACTGCCATTCTCAGGGCTCTAATGAGATAAAAGATGTTTATTGCCTTTGGGCAATTGCTTGTACGCCAGAGCATTTAGTTTATGCAACATTTTCAGTTGCCTCTTTATATCAACAGTTAAACATTCTCTCGGTCTCAATGCATCACCAAATTTTGTGATCTAAATACAAACACAAATTAAGAATTGTTTTTTTGCGGGGGTGTAGTCTGATATATGTGGAAACCCTTCTCCGTACTTAAGTATATACAAACCAGACTGAGGGCCCACATATGCCAATTTGTCCATCTCAGTTTTCTGTATCTATTGCAGCATCAATGTGATTTCCCTAATTTGATATTTGAATGGGATCTAAAGTGTAATATTCTCAATCTAGATTGTGATTTCGGACTGAAATTGTGGGATTTGTAACTTGTGACTGAAATTGTGGGATTTGGTAACAAATTCCCGTAAAAAAAATCTGTATCTTTTATAGTTTCACATAAAATTACATAGCATCTACAGCACAGAAACAAGCCATTCAGCTCAATTAAACTAAACCCCAAATAATAAATAAAGTTGGCTAATCACCTAATGTCTGTTTGTAGGACATTGTCATGCATAAATTAGTTAACGCTTTTGCCTACAAAATATGATTATAATAATCTACAGTATATCCCGTGAAGCATTTTGAGACATCCTCCTGACATGATCAAATGCAACAATTATAACAAAAGCCTCCACCCATCCTAATTCCGTCTACCTAGCTTTCCCGCTGTTTTGTGAATCCCTTGTGAAACATTGGCAATTGTGTGTGTGCGTGTGTGAAGGGCGGTCAATAAAAATGGCATTGTTAAACTTAAATCTTGCAACAAGTAAATGTGCTTTATTATTCAACTCAGAAGGGACAGTTTTTTGATTAAAACTTAGCCAATGTAACAATACAGAGATTTCACAACTGCTGTCAATTTCTTTTTAATTTGCATCACCCTAGAGTGAACCAAAGTGAAATCGAATCATATAAAATAAATAGTGGAGTGCATCCTAACAAACATTGTACAACAAATCAGAGGGTGGTACAGTCACTCACTCTGGTGCTGCCAACTATAACAACAACAACTTGGATTTATATAGCGCCCTCCATGCCGGACGGCGTCTCAGAGCGCTTCACAGTAACGGAGACCCGGGGCCGAGCCAAGGGGAGGGGGAGGGAGGTGACCAAAGGTGCGGTCGAAAAGAAAAGTTTTCAGCAGAGACCTGAAAATAGGAAGAGAGGGAGCGAGGCGAAGGGAGTGAGGAAAGGAGTTCCAGAGCCTCGGGCATAGTGGCTGAAGGCACGGCCGCCGAGGGTGGAGCGGAAGAAGGAGGAGGCCAGACCCGGAAAGTGAATCTATGTGCACTGTCTATGATTTCACAGTTTGTGGGATTGATACAACCTACACAAATAAAGCCTGAAATCTTTTCCATGAGTATCCAATTGTCTGAAACAGAACTGTACCTCTGACCTAACTTTATAACAAGCAGGTCTCAAACAAGCTGATCATTGCACCAGTTCAGATTTTAGCCCAAGGAAAACCTTAACAAAAACTCCAGCTATCAGGGTTGTCTTAATTCTGATGTAGAGTTACTAGCACAGCAGTTTGGAGCTATCTCTATTTGTGGAGTCCTGTAGCCTATATTAGTCAGAGCACTCACTTCACAAGCGAGAGGACCTGGGTTTGATTCCTGGGCAGGGCGAAACCTTAAGCAATTTTCTATACTCCGCTTGCCACTGTTTACTTAGCAGCAAGTAGGAACTCGCTTGTTAGTCGATTGGCAGATAATTTTCTGGGGTAATATCCCTTCAAAAAAAACCAATTTGATCACTCGTCCACTGCTGTGCACAATTGACTGCCGTGTTTCACCAACACAATATACAGTCGATTCACTTTACGGTATATTCTGTGAAGCGTTTTGAGACGTCTCGAGGACATGATAAGGTGCTACATCATATGCAAGGATTATCATTATCATCTCATCACTGAGGAGATGCTGCTTGCCTCCCCCACAAGGAGGATAGTCACCACAAAAGATCAAGTTACTCCCCTTCTTTAACAAAGGAAGAGAGTTCAGCCAAATGCTGAATTATTAACTGTTCCCAAGCTGTCTTTGATGCTGAGCCCATTAGTTTAATTACATCAGTGAAGCTTCATTCATTCACTTCCATTGCCATGTGATCCCAAGATCACAAGATCAGGTTGGTTGAAGAAGTTCCTTCAGCCCATCTGATCTTATCCTTCAGAACACCCACCCTACCGACCTCTCGACACAGTACCAAGCTGCTTTTTAAATATCCAGTGGCCTGGCCTACAAAACACTTCCTGGTAATCTGTTCCACTCATTAAAGAAAATCTTCCTGGTGTCTGTCCTGAAATTGGCCTTTGCAACTCTAAACCTATGTCCTTTTGATGTACTGTTTTAAGCTTTCCCGAGACACTATGGTGAGACAGGAATTGTCCTCATTGTTACTGAAAAATAGGTACAGGCTGCTGTGCTCTCTTTCCCTGCCAGTGTTGAGGCACTTATCACAATACAGGAAGCATTGATCTTCGAGCCCAGAGATAAGAATGAGCCAGGTTCAGTTTTGTTTCAAAAATCATGAATGAAGTTAATGACCTTTTCTCCAAATTGCCTTGAAGTCCTACAGCTGCATTCCTCCCCTACAATGGAAATGTTTGGGTGAAAACACTTGTTATTAAATTTGATGAAAAACAAATCTCAAATAAATCCAGGAGAAAACAATCCCAGTTCTGAAGGCCTGCAAAGGGGTAGTTTAGTGCAGGCATCTTGCTTTCTGATGGGCTTTGTTTGAGCTTTTCTCTGTCAAGCAGCAGAAAGCTAAAGTTGACTGAGAATGTGACTTCTGGTTCACGAGTAATACGTTCACCTGCAAATTACACTGACGGAAAGACTGTATATTTGTGGGCGAAATGCGGCAGCCAATTGCGCACAGCAGTGTCCCAAAAACAGTCGTAGATTGAAGTGACCAATTTTTTTTTGAGGGATTATTATCAGGTGTGTGGAGTAACGAAACTTGCCCAAGCTTTCGCCCTGCCTGGAATCCAACCCAGGTCTCTTGCGTACAAAGCGAATGCTCTACCCACTGAGCTACAGGACTCCGATAGATCACAAATAACTGAACAGCAGTGAATGCAGAGTGTCTATTGTGATAAATTCAAGGTACCCATTCCTTATTTGTTGAAACAATGCTGGCAATACTGGCACAATCAACTGTTTATCTGATGCAGTGTCACCAACAAAATGCAGTCACTACATTTTACAGTAAATACTGTGAAGCATTTTGAGACATCCTCCCAACATGAAAGAAGCTATGTCAAATGCAAGGATTATTATTATTTATCATTATTAATTTGAACCCAGTTGTTAACTCTGTCATACTAATGACTCTTTTTCTTTTCCCCCTAAGGTAATTCACATGGCCATTGGAGTTATGAAGGTAATAGTTAATTGAACGGTTCTTCTTTGGCCTTAACAGTTATGGCAAAGATTAACAATTAATGCACAACAGCCACACAGCACTATCAAACATTTAAACCTAGCTATAAACCACTTCCTTGTACAGCTATCAAACTGTGGGTCTGTATTATGTTCTTGTGTTTCAGAGGTAATAACACTTCTAATTATAGAGGGCTCAATTTTGCGGTATTTCTCGATTATTTCCTAATCTAAATTCAATCTTGTAATTAAGGAATCTGTGCAGTGACTCACATGAGATTTTCAGAGGATGAAGCCCTTTCAGCCCATTTGATCTCATCCTTCCAGAACACCAACCCGACTGTCCTTTCATCGTAGCATCAAAGCTATTTTGTTACATAAGTCTGCATGTCCTAACTTTAACCACCCTTCCTGGTAACAATTATTCCAGTTGATCATTATTCTCTGGGTAAAGTTACACCTCCTGAAATTCCGCTATGCATCTTTAGGCTTATGTACCTCTTGTTCTGCCGCCACGGTGAATCCAAAAATATTGTGCTGGTTTACTTTCTTAATCCCATTTAAACCTTTTACATTAGGAGCTCACCTTCTCGAGAGAAACCCATTCCGAATATGGATTGGCGAGTGGCATTCCCATGAGTCAGGGTCATGGATTTCCAGATACTGAATGGGACACGTACTAACAGGGAACTATTTGATACCAAGCATTCTGTCTCACAAAGGATGTGTTTCTCAGTGTTGGTGTATTGGTTAAATCACTAAATAATAGACAATGGCAGATCAAGTGTTTGAAATCTGGATTTGTGTTTACAATGTTAATTATAACTATTCCGAGCAGAATCAATGTGCAAGGAGAAATGAATAGATAAAAAGATGTTAAAATTAACAATTGTTTGTAAATATAATTTTATTAAAAAATGATGAGTTTAATACCTTTCAGGATAGCACACAGTGAACATTTAGAGATTCTCATTCAAGAGACTGGTTGTCTCATCATCCACTGGAACACAAGAGTCGCTAATCTCAGAGTATTGCCTCTGACAGAAATACCTTATTGTAAACTGTTGCAAGTGTAGAGAATAGAGGTGATAAATTTACTAAGTTACATCAGATGAATAGGCATACTTTGCTTTCCTTCTTCAGGTAAGGAAGCCTGGAGCAAAGACTACAAACTGTGTGAGGGACATGCACAGTCTCCTATCAATATTGTCGTAAGAAAAACTTTGCTGAAGACAAGCCTAGTGCCAATCACCGTTGAAGGTTACAATTTACCAGAAGCAGATTTACTCACCTTGTCCAACAATGGACATACAGGTAAACACTTCCTTCTTAGTGGGGAAGTTTTATTCAGCGGTTTTGGGAGAGGGTGGCTGGAGAGACTTATGTTCCTTTCTAGGAGATTTCCTGGAGAAAACCCTCTGCATAGCGAGTGGTTTTGTTGGTGGTCACAGGGCGGTGATGCCAATGTGTTACACTCAGGACTAAAACAACCAATTTGTTATAAATTTAAGCACTTTGAAAAGTCTTCACAACTTGAAACGGGAATCAATTTATTGTGATTGTATTGTAAGTTTGTTTATCAGGAAAACTTTCGTAATCGGTTTCCTTGTGATAGTCACGAAACATTGCAAATTTCCTATAGTTGGATAATTAATGGCACTCACACTCATTTCTGCCAACAGACTCCCCCACCCCTACCCCCACTACCCGTCTCTCACTCACAGGCACCTTCCTGGATTCTCGACACAGTCGAGCCCAAGTCCCATCTGCTGTGTTGGAGGCAGAATTGGAGTAAAGAAAGCTCAGAGCAAACCAACTTCATTCAGTTGATTTCCTGTTCTGCTGCACTGAAATTCAGCACCAAAAGAGTGAGGGTATTGCCTTGCATTGTACCATGATGTTGGGGGGGAAGCTCTGGCTGCCTTGCTGAGAATGGGAATTCACAATGTGTCTATCCTACATTTCCACATTGCGGCGATGAACTCGCCCCCCAAACGATAAATATTGTTCATAGGAACAGCTTGTTAGAATGTAAAACTATGTGAAATTACAATTGATTGGGAAATGGAGCCAGTGAATATAAGAGTAAGGGAATAAAGATTGTGTGTTATTTTATTCTTCTCAAGTCCAACTTTCGCTCCCGGATACAATGAGCATAACCAGCGGTCTGTCACAGACATACAGAGCAGCTCAGCTACACCTTCACTGGGGGTGTGGAGATACCCTGGGATCAGAGCACACAGTGGACAGCACCCGCTATCCTGCCGAGGTAACAATGTAAACTCTTATTCGAAAAGAGAAGGAACTTTCTCCTTTGTCTCGACTATGCCAACTCCCTGCTTGTCGGCCTTCACAACTCTTCCCTCCACAAGCTGCAGATTATTAGGAATTCTGCAGCTCATGTCCTAACCTGCACCAGGCTCCATGACACCATCACACCCATCTTCGCTCGGCTCCACTGGCTCCCCATCCCTTGCTCCTTCCTACCTCAGTGACCTGCTAATCTTTTGTCAACCTGTCCACTCACTCTGCTCAGCAGACTCCGGCCTGCTCCACATCGCCCACCTGGCCTGCGCCACCATTGACGATCGGGCCTTCAGCCTCTACGCCCCCACCCTTTGGAATTCCATCCCACATTCCCTTTGCCTCGCTCTCTCCCTTGCCTCTTTCAAGGCACATCTCAAGACCCTCCTCTTCAACCATGCCTTTGGCTACCCTCCTAATCCTTCCTGCCCTCCACCCTCCCTTACCCCAAGCCCGACTACTCAGATCCAAATCCCTGACTGTCCCATGCCTTGGGACTGCCTTCTGACGTGAAAGGCTCTATACAAATGTAATTGTGTATTGCATTATCCTGGCTGACAATCCCCCAAACAAAATTAACCATTCACTTCATGGCTGTTTGTGGAACAATGCTTTGCGTAAATTGGTTGCCGCATTCATGCACAAAATATACAGTCACTCCACTTTACAACAACAACAAGATTCCATTTATAAAGCGCCTTTCACGTCAGGAGGACGTCCCAAGGCGCTGCACAGTTGGGTCAGGACCCGAGCAGGGGGAAATGGTCAGGGTGAGGGGAGGGAAGGGAGGGAGCGAGGAGGGGGGAAATGGTCAGGGTGAGGGGAGGGAAGGGAGGGAGCGAGGAGGGGGGAAATGGTCAGGGTGAGGGGAGGGAAGAGAGGGAGCGAGGAGGGGGAAGAGAGTCGAGAGGGGAGCTGAAGGCTCGGTCAAAGAGAAAGGTTTTGAGACCGGCCTTGAAGGAGGAGAGGGAGGAAGCAAGGCGAAGGCACTGGGGGATGGAGTTCCAGAGCCTCAGGGCTGAGAGACTGAAGGCCCGACCACCGATGGTAGGGCGATTGGGGCGGGGGACGTGGAGCAGACCGGAGCCGGAAGAACGGAGGGTACGGGCAGGTAGGTAGGGGGATAGTAGGTCAGAGAGGTAGGAGGGAGCAAGGCCGTGGATGGCCTTATAGGTGAGGATGAGGATTTTGAAATCAATCCTCTGGGGGATGGGGAGCCAGTGGAGACGAGCGAGGGTGGGAGTGATGTGGTCCCGAAGCCTGGTGCGGGACAGTACATGAGCTGCAGAGTTCTGAATGACCTGCAGCTTGTGGAGGGAGGTGGCAGGAAGGCCGGCGAGGAGAGAGTTCCCATAGTCCATAGTGACGAAGGCGTGGACCAGGGTTTCAGCAGCGTGAGGGGTGAGGTAGTACCGTAGTCTGGCGATGTTCCAGAGGTGATGGAAGGCAGTGCCAGTTGTGGTGTGGATGTGAGGGAGAAAGGACAGCTCACGGTCGAACAAAACGCCGAGGTTCCTGACTGGCTTTGAGAGGTGGAGAGTGCAGCCTTGGATGCAGAACATCATATGAAGCGCTTTGAGAAGTCCTCCCAACGTGAAAGGCGCTATATCAAATATAAGGATTATCATTATAGTTAATTTCACAATTTGGAGAAAAAACAATGACTGTTGTGTTCACTGCCCTATTCATGGGTCAGATTGATTTAATGATACACAGACTGTAACAAAATGTCTTTACACAGAGGGTCCTTGTAATGTGGAAATTGCTGTTTTGCATGTTATCGGGTAAGTGGTTCCTGAGTATAATTAGTTCCAATGAAGAATTAAATAAGGACTCCTTGACTGAAATAGGTCATACGATACTCATGCACAGTGTAGCGTCTCTTTGCAAGAAATATTAATAAACCTTAGCATGATGTAAACAGATTGGAGAAGCAGCGGGAGGAATCAATGGGGGGGGTCTTGAGAATAAGATTACACTCTGTGTTTTTTGGAGTCCTCACACAGGCAGGCCCCTGAACCAAAAATAAAGCAGTACAACAGTTGACAACTTCAAGGTAGTAACTTGTAGTAACTTGGAGTAGAGTCCTGTAGAATACTAGTTAGAGCGCTCACCTTGCAAGTGAAAGGACCCAGATTTGATTCCCATGCGGAGCAAAACCTTAGGCAAGAGCCCTTACCCCACACACCTCTATTTAGCAGTAAGTAGGAACCCAATTGGTAGTCAATTGGTGGATAGCTTCCTAGAGATAATATTCCCTCCACAAAACAATCTACAGCGGTTTGTGGGACACTGCTGTGCACAATTGGCTGCTGCATTCCGCCCACAAACCATATTTTCAATCCACTTTACAATATATCGTGTGAAGCGCTTTGAGACGTCTTAACCACACTCGCCTGGTTCGAGTCCTACCTCACAAACCGCCAGCAGTACATCTGCACAAACGGCTTCTCCTCCCACTCTCACCTGGTGATCTGCGGGGTACCCCAAGGATCCATCCTTGGCCCCCTGCTCTTTCCAATCTACATGCTCCCTCTTGGGGATGACATTCGCAGACATGGGGTACACTTCCACGTGTATGTGAACGACACCCACCTCTATTTTTCCACCTCTCTTTGCGACCCCCAGTCCCCTGATGTTCTGTCAGCCTGCTTATCAGATCTCAGGAGCTGGATGAGCGTGAATTTCCTTCAGCTGAACGTTGACAACGACATACTCTTTGGCTCTCGTCAACGTCTAAAATCTCAAGGTTCTCACCTCCTCCACCTACCTGACCTGCCCCTAAAACTCTCCGAACCCGTACGCAACCTGGGCGTCAGGTTCGACCCCCAATTATCCTTCCTCCCCCACTTACGGTTCCTCACCAGAACTGCTTTCTTCCACCTCCGATGCATTGCCTGCATTCACCAATATCTCTCTCCGAAAGCCTCACCCTTGTCTTCAAATCCCTCCACTCCTCTGCAGCCCCCTAGCTCTCTGACCTCTCTCCTCAAAACAGTGCCCATTGCCTTTGTTCCTCCGGGTCTGGCCTCCTCCTTGTCCCCCGAGTCCTCCTCTCCACCCTGGGTGGGCGTGCCTTCAGACCTTTCTTTTTGACCGCGGCTTTGGTCACCTTCCCCCCCCTCCCCCTGGCTCGGTCCCGGGAACCTAAACTGTAAAGAGCTCTGAGACGCCGTCCGGTGTGGAGGGCGTTTTATAAATCCAAGTTGTTGTTGTTGTTGTTTAGCCACTACGCCCCGAGGCTCTGGAACTCCCTTCCTCACTCCCTTCGTCTCGCTCCCTCCCTTCCTATTTTCCAGTCTCTGCTGAAGACCTTTCTTTTCGACTGCACCGTTGGTCACCTTTCTCCCCCTCCCCCTGGGTCGGCCCCGGGATCTGTCACTGTGAAACGCTCTGAGACGCAGGTCCGGAGTGGTGGGCGCTATATATATATATATCCAAGTTGTTGTTGTGGTTGTTAACGGAATGATAGGGTGCTCTATTAAATGCAAGGATTATTATTATTAGAACTTGTAATTTATTATTATATTATAACGTGTAATTTTCAATTTTCCAGATCCACTTTGTCCATTTCGCTGCTAAATACGGAAGTCTGCAAGAGGCAATGCACAAGGATGATGGGCTAGCTGTTCTGGGGGCATTTTTTGAGGTAACATTTCAACACCATATTTTTCAAATAGGACTACGGCATCTTAACATTCACCTGAACAGGCAGACCGGCCTTGGTTTAACATGTCGTCTGAAGGATGGTGACTCCACAACTCCAGCACCGTATTAAACTATGAGTTCAAAGTCACTGGAGTGGGGATTTGAACCCACAAAACCAGACTCAGAGATAGCAGTGATACCGACTGAGCCAGGCTGGCATCTAAAATACAACGGTTATTATATTCAGTACACAGCAGTGAATCGGGAATGCGTAAAAGTGCCTGCAAACACAGATTAGCCCAAGTGCGAGGAGGATTGGGAGTCAAATGCTTTGTGACCCTTTGAAATGTCGTTCACTTCATGGCTGTTTGCGAGGATTCATCTGCCATTCCTCTGCTGGTTTCCGTTTCTGTTAAGTTGGTATCGATGTGGGAGGAGGCATCAAAGTTTCCTGTTCAAGCAGAATCAGGACAAAAGCAAAGTGCATATATATACATGCGCACATGTGTGTGTATGTACAGAGTGTAGGGGGTGGTGGGTGGCATGAGACAGTGTATCTGTGTGCCTGTGGTGGTGGTGGGCACTGCATACTGTCTGGTAATGTCACCCCCGTCTTCAATCTCCCATCTCCTTCACACCATGATAAGTGGGAGGTTTCTGTCGAGCGAAATGGAGAGGACAGGAGAGGTGAGCGGCGTCTGACACTCATCGTGTCCCAGTGTTTGACTGCACTGTAACCTTGCCTGATGCAGTGTTAGCTCTCTCGTGTCTGAGTCAGAAGGTTGTGGGTTCAAGCCCCACGTTGAGACTCAGAATCACAATATTTAAACTGACATTCCAATCAGTGCTGGGGGTATATTTCAATGTTTGTGGGTGTCTATATCTCTATCGCAGACACTCTCTCATTCCTCGTCTGCCTGTGTTTCTCCCTCTATCTGTATCTCAGTCTGTGTTCCTCACTCCTTCCCTGAGTCTGTCTATCTGTCGGTCTGTCTCTCTCTCACTGTGTGTGTTCGTAACAAGCCATTTGGCCCAACTAATCAATGCCAGTGTTTATACTCCACATGAGGCTCCACCCCTCATAAACCCCTGTATTACCTTCTCATTGATGTAAACAACAAGTTCCTCTTAAATACATTGATGCTTTTTGCTTCTCATTATGTCTCAGTCGCTCACACACATTGCTTGTTCAATTTCCTCTCTGTCGGAATTCAAAATCCTCGTCCTTGTCTTCAAAGCCCTTCACGGCCTTGCTTCTCCCTACCTCTGTGACCTGCTAAATCCATAAATAAAACAAATTTGGTTACTCAATCCACAACTGCTTGTGGGACGCTGCTGTGTGCAATTGGCTGCCACTTTTCTCCCACAAAATATACAGTCAATTCACTTTACAGTGTATTCTGTGAAGCGCTTTGAGACGTCTAAAAGAAGTGATAAACTATAACAACAACAACAACAACAAGATTCCATTTATAAAGCGCCTTTCACGTCAGGAGGACGTCCCAAGGCGCTGCACAGTTGGGTCAGGACCCGAGCAGGGGGGAAATGGTCAGGGTGAGGGGAGGGAAGGGAGGGAGCGAGGAGGGGGAAATGGTCAGGGTGAGGGGAGGGAAGAGAGGGAGCGAGGAGGGGAAGAGAGTCGAGAGGGGAGCTGAAGGCTCGGTCAAAGAGAAAGGTTTTGAGACCGGCCTTGAAGGAGGAGAGGGAGGGAGCAAGGCGAAGGCACTGGGGGATGGAGTTCCAGAGCCTGGGGGCTGAGAGGCTGAAGGCCCGACCACCGATGGTAGGGCGGTTGGGGCGGGGGACGTGGAGCAGACCGGAGCCAGAGGAACGGAGGGTACGGGCAGGTAGGTAGGGGGATAGTAGGTTGGAGAGGTAGGAGGGAGCAAGGCCGTGGATGGCCTTGTAGGTGAGGATGAGGATCTTGAAATCAATCCTCTGGGGGATGGGGAGCCAGTGGAGGCGAGCGAGGGTGGGAGTGATGTGGTCCCGAAGCCTGGTGCGGGACAGTACACGAGCTGCAGAGTTCTGAATGACCTGCAGCTTGTGGAGGGAGGTGGCGGGAAGGCCGGCGAGGAGAGAGTTCCCATAGTCCAGCCTTGAGGTGACAAAGGCGTGGACCAGGGTTTCAGCAGCGTGAGGGGTGAGGTAGTGCCGTAGTCTGGCGATGTTCCGGAGGTGATGGAAGGCGGTGCCAGTTGTGGTGCGGATGTGAGGGAGAAAGGACAGCTCAGGGTCGAACAAAACGCCGAGGTTCCTGACTGGCTTTGAGAGGTGGAGAGTGCAGCCTTGGATGCTGATGGTGTCAGCGCCTGAGGTGCGGAGGCGCTGACGTGAGCCAATCAGGAGGGCCTCGGTTTTTCGCACGTTGAGCTGAAGAAAGTTGTCTCTCGTCCAAGACTCGACATCGGACATCGGTGGTCGTGGAGTTGAGAGTAGAGGAGGAAAGGTAGAGTTGGGTGTCATCCGCATACATGTGGATGATGTCTGCGGATGATGTCACCAAGGGGGAGCATATAGAGGGTGAAGAGGAGGGGACCGAGGACAGAGCCCTGAGGGACACCACATGAGACAGTGCGGGGGGTGGAGGAGAAGCCATTTGTGGAGACAAAGTGAAGACGGTGAGAAAGGTACGACCTAAACCACTCAAGGACAGTGCCTTGAAGGTTGAGGTGGGAGGACAAGCGGTGGAGTAGGATAGCGTGGTCGACCGTATCGAATGCTGCCGATAGGTCGAGGAGGACGAGGAGGCAGAGGGAGCCCTGGTCACAGATGGTCAGGATATCATTGGTGACCTTGACCAGGGCAGTTTCTGTGCTATGGGCAGCACGGAAACCTGACTGAAGGGGTTCGAAAAGTGAATGGGTGGAAAGGAAAGAGCGCAGTTGGGAGGCGACAACTCTTTCCAGGACCTTGGAGAGAAAGGGGAGGTTGGAGATGGGCCGGTAGCTTGATAGCTGCGACGCATCAAGGGAGGGTTTTTTCAGGGTGGGCGTGATGGTGGCAGTTTTTAAGGGAATGGGGACAGAGCCAGAGGAGAGGGACAGGTTGACGATGTCGGTGATATGTGGGGCAAGAAAGTGGAGCTGGGAGATAAGGAGTGGAGTGGGGATGGGGTCAAGGGAGCAGGTGGTTGGTTTTAGGGATAGGATGAGTTTGGTGACAGAGGGTGGGGAAACGGGTACAAAAGTGAGTAGGGGAGGATGGGTAGCAGTCGGAGTGTGGGAGTGAGGAGGTGGGGGGTTGGTGGATGTTGGAGGGGAAGTGACCGCGGAGCGGATTCCCTTGATCTTGGATTCAAGGAAATCCAGCATCTCCTCGCAGTGAAGGTTGGAGGAGATGATCTGCGCGGGGTGGTGGGGGGGATGGAGGAGTCGGGTTGTGGTGGAAAACAGTAGCCTGGGGTTGTTCTTCGCCTCCAGGATTATCCTGGAGTAGAAGGACGACTTGGCCGAGGCTAGAGTGGAGCGGTAAATTTTGAGGAGGTCCAGCCAGATTTGTCGGTGGACCGTTAGGCCAGATTTGACACAGGTGCGTTCAGCGGCCCGCACCTGGCTTTTCAGTGAGCGGAGGTGGGTGGTGTACCAGGGGGAGGAGCGGGAGTATGAGACAGTGCGGGAAGTGATGGGGGCAAGAGTATCGAGTGTGGAGGAGAGGGTATTGTTGAGGAGGGAGAGAGGAGAAGAGGGGTCGGTGAGGGTTGAAGGCCAGAGGGAGAGGAGTTAAGAGGACTCCAAGGCATCGGTTAGGGATTGTGGGGGTAACTTCTTCCAAGGGCGGTAGAAGATGGTGGTGGGTCTGGTGGAGGTGGGGAGGGGGGTGGAGGTGGTGAAGGAGATGAAGTGGTGGTCAGAGATGGCCTTGTCGGTAATAGTGACATCCAAGACACTGAGGCCCCGGGTGATCACCAAATCGAGTGGGTGGCCGTGACTGTGAGTGGGGGAGTTTATGTGTAAGGAGAGGTTGAGTGAGGAGAGCAGGGAAGAGAAGTCTGAGGAGAGGAGGCACAGTGAGTTGCGAATGTAACAAGGTGGAGATGCAGGGAGGAGGAAGAGAATAGAGCTTGGGAAGAACAAGAGAGGAAAGATCTGTCACAACCATTGTACACAGGAAGACAGAGTCCTCAATTAATGCACAACTTCACTATGGATCATGATCTAATTTAAAGGGGTATAATCCCTTCATTGACATGTCTCAATTATTTAAAGGCTCTGGCGCATCATAGACTGGAATTGGTGTGTTTTCTGTTTGTAGCCAGGAGTTGGAGGCCCATCTCCAACCTCCCCTTTCTCTCCAAGGTCCTGGAAAGAGTTGTCGCCTCCCAACTGCGCTCTTTCCTTTCCACCCATTCACTCTTCGAACCCCTTCAGTCAGGTTTCCGTGCTGCCCATAGCACAGAAACTGCCCTGGTCAAGGTCACCAATGATATCCTGACCATCTGTGACCAGGGCTCCCTCTGCCTCCTCGTCCTCCTCGACCTATCGGCAGCATTCGATACGGTCGACCACGCTATCCTACTCCACCGCTTGTCCTCCCACCTCAACCTTCAAGGCACTGTCCTTGAGTGGTTTAGGTCGTACCTTTCTCACCGTCTTCACTTTGTCTCCACAAATGGCTTCTCCTCCACCCCCCGCACTGTCTCATGTGGTGTCCCTCAGGGCTCTGTCCTCGGGCCCCTCCTCTTCACTCTCTATATGCTCCCCCTTGGTGACATCATCCGCAGACATGGAGTTAACTTCCACATGTATGTGGATGACACCCAACTCTACCTTTCCTCCTCTATTCTCAACTCCACGACCACCGATGTCCTGACAGCTGCCTGTCCGACATCGAGTCTTGGACGAGAGACAACTTTCTTCAGCTCAACGTGCGAAAAACCGAGGCCCTCCTGATTGGCTCACGTCAGCGCCTCCGCACCTCAGGCGCTGACACCATCAGCATCCAAGGCTGCACTCTCCACCTCTCAAAGCCAATCAGGAACCTCGGCGTTTTGTTCGACCCTGAGCTGTCCTTTCTCCCTCACATCCGCACCACAACTGGCACCGCTTTCCATCACCTCCGGAACATCGCCAGACTACGGCACTACCTCACCCCTCACGCTGCTGAAACCCTGGTTCACGCCTTTATCACCTCAAGGCTGGACTATGGAAACCTTCTCCTCGCCGGCCTTCCCGGCACCTCCCTCCACAAGCTGCAGGTCATTCAGAACTCTGCAGCTCGTGTACTGTCCCGCACCAGGCTTCGGGACCACATCACTCCCACCCTCACTCGCCTCCACTGGCTCCCCATCCCCCAGAGGATTGATTTCAAGATCCTCATCCTCACCTATAAGGCCATCCACGGCCTTGCTCCCTCCTACCTCTCCAACCTACTATCCCTCTACTTACCTGCCCGTACCCTCCGTTCCTCCGGCTCCGGTCTGCTCCACGTCCCCCGCCCCAACCGCCCTACCATCGGTGGTCGGGCCTTCAGCCTCTCAGCCCCCAGGCTCTGGAACTCTATCCCCCAGTGCCTTCGCCTTGCTCCCTCCCTCTCCTCCTTCAAGGCCGGTCTCAAAACCTTTCTCTTTGACCGAGCCTTCAGCTCCCCTCTCGACTCTCTTCCCCCTCCTCGCTCGCTCCCTCCCTTCCCTCCCCTCACCCTGACCATTTCCCCCTCCTCGCTCCCTCCCTTCCCTCCCCTCACCCTGACCATTTCCCCCTGCTCGGGTCCTGACCCAACTGTGCAGTGCCTTGGGACGTCCTCCTGACGTGAAAGGCGCTTTATAAATGGAATCTTGTTGTTGTTGTTGTTGTTGTTGTTTCAAGCAGTACAGTTGTTTATATGTGTTGCAGGTTGGACCACAGGAGAACGAACATTACAATCACATTTTTAAAAAGCTTGAAGATATTACAGAGGAAGGTAAGTGTTTTCTTTCGCAGCCTGCCATATCACACACCAAAAGCTCTTCACTGTTTCATTAGTTTTTCTTGACCCCTTTGCAGTTGAGGTAATGGAGCCAATACATAGTGAACCTATCCAGACACCCTCCTCAACATCTGTGGAGAAGTTCCACCTAGGTCTAGATTTACTCAATTCGTGCCTCCGTGCCTGTGGGGGGTACCTTGTCATGCAATCTCTGTGTCTATTTCCATCTTTTCTCTGTCTCTATCCTCAATCTTTCTGTAATAATAATAATAATCCTTACATTTGAGATAACACTTTATCACGTCGTTGATAAGGCACTATATCAAATAGCGCTTCACAGAATATATTGTATCGATTGACTGTGTATTTTGTGGACGAAATGCGGCAGCCAATTGCACACAGGAATGTCCCACAAACAATCGTGGATTGAGTGATCAATTTTTTAAAAGAAACTGAGGGATTATTACCACCAATCGACTAACGACTGTGTTCCTACTTACTGCTAAATAAACAGGGTGTGGAGTAAGGAAACTTGCCTAAGTTTCACCCGCACTGACCACAAAGGAAAAAGAACTTTCATAATACTGGGGTAGGGCAGATGGGTGTTCAAGTGTCAACAGCTGCCTTTCCCACTTCAACCTTCAACATCTTATCTGTCTATAAAGCATTGGCTGTATTTGCCAGGAATGTAACTGCACATAAAGGTGTGGCCTATGCAAACTGGTTTATTATAATGAGACTCCTCAGTCAGGAGTAACCTGACACACACTGTGTAACACTGTGGGGTGCCTGAACAGACTCAACTTTTAGACTTGTAACAAGTTTCCTTCTTATAATAAATACGGAAGATACATCGCAGGACTATTGGGGTAAAATTTGCAATCAGCGAGAATTTAAGGAGCGCTTTAAGAAATTCTGCAAATTTTATCCCAATCATCTTATTTTTGATTTCCCCTCCCCTCTTCAAAATTACATTAAGTTCTGTATTAAAATAAATCCATTTGGCTGTTCAGTGGACTTTATAGATCCCATGGCTCTATTCGAAAAAAGAGGGAGTTTCTCTCTCCCAGTCGACAAATCCTCCAAATAAAATTGGTCGCTCACTCCATGGCTGATTGTGGGACATCGCTATGTTAAATTGACTGCTGCATTTGTCCACAAACTGCAGTCAGAAAACACTTCACAATAAATCCTATGAAATACCTTGAGACATCCTCCCGACGTGAAAGGGGGTATACCAATTGCAAGGATTATTATTCTTGATTTTTTATTTATATGAATCTAAGTCTGATGCGTTTGTGACTTGTACAGACAGTTTTTTGATATTTAAACTTTTCTTCAGCCGATTGTATGACACCCATGGTATGAATGTGGTTGCATTTTAGGTAGCAAAGTATCCATCCCTGGCTTTGATATCAAGAACTTGTTGCCCCGTCAATTGGGCCACTATTTCCGATACAGCGGGTCACTGACCACTCCTCCCTGCGATCAGACTGTTAACTGGACTATATTCAAAGACACAATCCAAATTTCCCAATTGCAGGTATGTATCCAATTAATGTGCAAATGGAATTTACCTCCCAATATGGAATTACGGTGCTATCCTCCTTCAGGGAAAAGTAATGGGGTCTCCCAATGATTGAGTTGACTCCTCCATCACAGGCATGGAGAAAGGAGCTTGACCAACTCTTTGAGATGTATTCAGTGATCCATATCAGAGAGCCAATTTTGTCCACAGCACTGTTGATGGTTGGCTCATCAATGGAAAGTGGAAAGATAAGCCCCCTCTGCATGTCAAACACAACCTCAACTGAGACTGTCCTAATCCTTTAGGACCCTATCAGTGAGAGCAATGAGAGCAGCAATTTCATTCTAATCAATTTGGAGACTAGTTTCATGAGTCAGTGTAACTTACATGGGGTTTTGCACCGGAGTAGCACTGTCTAACCCAGTGGCCATTGGCCACATCTATGCTAGCGTTTGAGATGTTTTGACATGATAAAGCGACAGAAGATCCATTTCAGTCACACAAGTCAAAACGCAAGTTGATTCGTTGATGTGAAAGTGGCCACATCTGGTCACAGGTAGCCAGTGGTCACTGGTTGGACAATGCTGCACTGGATGCACTGTTTATCCTATTGTTGTTGTTGTTGTTAAGGTACTTTTTTCATTGTCAATCTCCTAGAATCACAGAAACATAGAATTATACAGCACAGAAGGAGGCCATTCGGCCCATCATGTCTGTGCCAGCTCTTTGAAAAGAGCTTCCAAATCAATCCCACTCTCCCTCTCTCTCCAAAGGCCTGCAAACTTGTTCTCCCCAAATAATTATCTACTTCTCTCTTAAAAGTTGTTATCGAATCAGCTTCCACCCCCCTTTCAGGCAATGCATTCCAGATCCGAACAACTCGCTGTGTGAAGAAACTTCTCCTCACCTCCCCTCTGTTTCTTTTAACAACTATGTTAAATCGGTCTCCTCGGGTTACCGACCCACCTGCCAGTGGAAATAGTTTCTCCTTGTTCACCCCATCAAATTCTCTCGTAATTTAGAAAACTTCTTTTAAGTCTCCTCTTAAACAACTCTGCTCCAAGGAGAATAATCCTAGCTTCTCTAGCCTCTCCTGATAACTGAAGTCCCTCATTCCTGGTACCATTCTGGTAAATCTCCTTTGCATCCTCTCCAATGCCTTGATATCCTTCCTAAAGTGTGGTGCCCAGAACTGAACACAGTCTCTCGCTGAGGCCTCACCAGTGTTTTATAAAGGTTCATCATAACTTCCTGACTTTTGTATTCTATGCCCCTATTTATAAAGCCTAGTATCCCATATGCTTTTTTACCAGCTTTATCTACCTGTCCTGACACCTTCAAAGATTTACTTATATGAACCCCCAGACTGTCTGTTGCTTCTCCCCCTTTAAGATTGTACTATCCAACTTATATTGCCTCTCCGCATTCTTCCTCCCAAAATGTATCACTTCGCATTTCTCCACATTAAACTTCATCTGCCACGTATCTGCCCATTTTACCAGTCTGTCTCTGTCCATTTGCTCAACCCCACTGTTGGTTTTGTGGTTAGTCTAATATAAGGAGTCTTAATCAGAGGAGAAAGACTTGGAAGAAGCAAGTCACTCTATTGGTCTCTCGAAAATTTTAACACCAGGATTTTTCTATCAGTATTTAACTTTTTGGTTGATTTACAGTAATTTCTGCGAAGCTTTGAGATCAGTTACTGACATTCCTTTCCTTTTCCCTTCAGTTGCACAGGCTGAAGAGCTCTTTAAGGACCAGCGACAATCAGATATTGTCCTGTAACTACAGAGACGTTCAGCCCCTTAACAGAAGGCCTGTGTTTGTTTCCTTCCCAGAGGGGTTGTTACACAGAGAAGGTATGCAAATTGCTGGCTAATGATTACAAACTCAAATCCTCACTCCTCATATTTGAGTTTCAGTTCTGATCGTGTGAAACTCACCAGGTGTTCTCAGAGCAGAGAAACTGCAAACACTGTATATAGCTTAAAAGGTAAAGAAACTAGTCAATACGTAAAAAGAGTTAGACTTAATGTGCTCCTTTCTGCCTGTATCAATAACTCAAAGATGCATTCGAAATTTAAAGATGTGATGAATTTCCTTTGTTGGTGAAACCAAGTGAACCTACAAGTCATGATGAATTTGAAAAGAAAGGGAAACAACATGGAGCATTAGTATCGACTTGTGGAGTCCTGTAAAATATTGATTAAAGCACTCGCCTCGCAAGAGAGAGGAGCTAAGTCCAAAACCCAGACAGGGTAAAACCTTGGGCAAGTTTCCTTACTCCACACCCCTCTGTTTACCTAACAGTAAGTAGGAACTCGGTTGTTAATCGATTGGCAGATCACTTTCCGAGGATTATAATCCCTTCAAAAAATAATAATAATTTGGTCACTCAATCCACGACTGTTTGTGGGACACTGCTTTGTGTAATTGACTGCTGTGTTTCACCCACAAAATATACAGTCAATTCACTTTACAGTATAATCTGTGAAGCTCTTTGAGACGTCTCGAAGACGTGATAATGGGCTATATCAAATGCAAGGATTATTACTATTATAGTCCCAGAAAGTTGCAACACTGCAATAAACAACCGCAGCTTAGTTCCCCTTCAAAAATATTTTGAAATGAATCACATGGTGGAAACTAAAAACAGGAAAGGATTTCTATTTTAGTTTTTCACAGCCTTAATTCTTCCTTTTTAACTTAACCCAGAGGCTGTTATTCCTCAGCAAATACTGTACATATTCATCTCACTAAGTTTTGGATTCAGATGCCTGAAATTATGATAAATTGAATTTATAATAATAATCCTTGCATTTGGTATAGTGCCTTATCACATCTTCGAGGGGTCTCAAAGCGCTTCATAGAATATACTAGAAAGTGAATTGATTTTAAATTTTGTGGGTGAAATTTGAGAATTTTTCACAATTCTGCCCAAATCTCAAATATTGAAACAAATGGTCAGATAATGGTCTAAGTCTCAAAAAAAGTCCCTTCCCCCACTCCAATGAGTTTGCATAGTCGAACCTCGATGTAATGAAATACTCTATAAATCTTCAATGCTCTCAAATTTTTTCTGAACCTCTCCTTTTATAATAATAACCCTTGCATTTGATATAGCACCTTATCATGTAGTCCAGACGTCTCAAAGTGCTTCACAGAGTATACGGTAAAATGAATTGACTGTAAATTTTGTGAGCAAAACACAGCAGCCGATTGCACTCAGCAGTGTCCCACAAAAAGGCCTGGATTGAGTGACCAACTTATTATTTTTTTTGAAGGAATTATTACCCTCAGAAAAGTGATTCGCCAATCAACTAACAACCAGGTTGTTAACTTCTAGGCAAACAGAAACAGAGAGTACGGAAACTTACCCAATATTTCACCCTATGGGAATGAAACCCAGGCCTCTTGCTTGCCAGGCGAATGCTCTAATCACTGAGATACAGGACTCCAGCACTTTCTCAAAGCGCTTTACGGAATATATTGTAAAGTGAATTGACTTGTGTATTTTGTGGGCGAAATGCAGCAGTCAATTGTGCACAACAATGCCACGGAAACAGAGTAACCAAACTTGTATGTAACACATCATTTTACTTGTCAGATTTGAAGCCTAATCTTCTTCCCATCCAATTCAATGCCTTTGAGTTTAAAATCAACACCTCGAAAAAATGAAAGCTAAAATGAAGGAAGATAAGCTCTGTGATGCAGTTTTTATGTCCTTATTTTCAGCTCTTGGATGTTAAGGCAATTAAAGATATCTCAGTGGTGACACTGCCTTCATAATTACATTATAGTACCGTATATAATGAATGTATTTGCTGAGCTGGGGAGTTCATTGAATTTTACCTTATATAACAACAACAACTTGCATTTATATAGTGCTCTTCACGTGGTGTAGGGTCCGGGAATGCTTCACAGTGACAGAGTCTGACAATGAGCCAGGAGGAGAGTGAGGTGACCATAAGCACGATCAAAAAGGAACGTCTTCAGGCAGGATTTGAAAGTGGAGAGGGAGGGTGCAGGGCGGAGGGATTGAGGGAAAGAGTTCCAGAGTTTCAGGGCAAAGGGGCTGAAGGCACGGCCACCGATGGGGAAGAATAGGAGGCCGGAGCCAGCTGAGCAGAGGCAGCGGATGGTGGAGTGGAGGGTAAGCCGGTTGGATAAGTAGGGAGGTGCGAGGGAATGAAGGGATTTGAAAACAGTTAATTCACTTTACAGTGTATTCTGTGAAATGCTTTGAGATGTCAAAGCATTTCACAGAATGTGATAAGGCGCTATATCAAATGCAAGGATTAGTATTATTTTTTAGTTCAAACTTACAAATACTTTTTGTACAGAGGGAGAAAACTGTGTCCATTACATCTCAAACAGCTGTGGATCCATTCTGCTACAACTAATGCTCGATTCACAGTGATCTATCTGTATAACAGATAAGATCATAACCTGTAAATCTAGCAAGATACTTTTGCAATCTTTAGCCTTTCAAAACTTTGCAACACCACACCCAAAAGTTAGCGTCAATGATTGCAGTCACTCTCCTATGAATAATAATTCCATGCCAGATTGCTGAGAGAGTTAATAAAGTGAACCCTCACCAATGGTTTCACACGAGTTTCTCAAGGCTTGATTACAGGAACTCCCTTCTCATCGGCCTTCCCAACTCTTCCCTTCCCATCCTCGCCTGACTCCACTGGCTCCCCATCCCCAGAGGATCGAGTTCAAGATCCTTGTCCTCACCTTTAAGGGCATCCATGGCCTTGCCCCCTCCTACCTCTCTGACCTGCTGTCTCCCTACCAACCTGCCCACTCCCTCCGTTCATCGGGCTCCGGCCTGCTCCATGTTTCCCGCCCAACCCTCCCTACCATCGGTGGCCGGGCTTTCAGCCTCTCTGCCCCCACACTCTGGAACTCCAACCCACGATCCCTTCGCCTCACTTCTGCCCTCGCATCCTTCAAGGCCGGTTTCAATATCCTTCTCTTCGACCGTGCCTTTGGTCTCCCTCCCACCTCTCTGCCTTCCCTCATCCCTACACCATCCCTCCCCCATGCTCGGGCCCCGACACCTGACTGTTCAGCGCTTTGGGATGTCCTCCCGACATGAAAGGCGCTCTATAAATGTAATTTTGTTGTTGTTGTTGTAAAGCGCCTTTGGTATGAAAGGCTGAACAGATGCTGAATAAGATTATGTTTGCCTTTTTTAAAAAAAAGTTATTTTATGTATTTACATTTTAAATATTTTTACCTCTCAATTCTCATTTATTTTTGCATCTTTTACACTGAGTCAGTTGGTAGCACTCATACCTCTGGGTCATAAAGTAATGAGTTTAGGACTTGAGCTCATAGTTTAGGCTAATTCTCCAGTGCAATACTTGTGGATTATCGGTGGTGCTGTTCTTCAGATGAATCGTTAAACAGAGCTTATTGCTGCTTGTTCTAAGGTTAAAGATCCCACATAGTATTCAAAATGAAAGGAATTTCTCCCCCATATAATCTGGTTATCAATCCTCCCACATGTTTCAGTCAGAATATGTACAACAACAAAATTACATTTACACAGGGCTTTCACTTCAGAAGGACGTCCCAAGGTGCTAGACATTTAAGGGTTTGGCCGGAGCTGGGGATTGGAATCAAGATAGATGTACCGATAATCTTGAATAGAATTTAGCTTCCTTGCATTTTGTAGTGACCCTATAACTTGCAAACATCTCAAAGTCACTTCACTGATCAATTCTGTCCAGTGTAGTGACTGTGTATTTGTACTGTCTAGGTGCGATTCTATTTATTTAGTCTTTTTTTTATTACTTTATTATTTGTAGCACTGGTGGGATAGAGTTCTACTGCTTGCCAACTAACCCATCACCCACATGAAAAAATGTTGAGGAATGTATTTTCCTGAAATAGCAGGAGTGGTGCCGAAAAAAGGTTTGTGAGCAAAGTTGGCTGATATTTAGCTGAGATGGCACAGACTAGTACGGTACTACCTATTGCACACTTCAATCTATTTCTTATTGGCTGTGTACTTGATTTCAGCCAGTGCTGATTCAGAATCAGGTGATGGATTTATAGCCACTATCCAGTCCTTGGTGGAAGAGCCAGCCTGCCCCGTGCTAGACCACAACAGTTGCTGCATATGATCAGTAGCTGGAAGGTAAAAATAATAATAACCTTTGCATTTGATATAGCACCTTATCATGTCATCGAGACATATCAAAGCACTTCACAGGATATACTGTAAAGTGGATTGACTGTGTACTTTATGGGTGAACGTGGCAGCCATTTTGCACACAGCAGTGTCCACAAACAGTTTTTTATTTGGGGGATTGTAATCACGACACTGGGAGAAACTCCCTTCTCTTTTATCTTTAACGTCCAAGAGTACAGGCAGACAGGACCTCGGTTTAACGTCTCATCCAAAGGTCGGCACCAATGCTCTGAATACCATCCTAAGTCATGTTCATTTGTAAAATGGAAGGAGGGAATTTTCAACATGTCCTAACTTTTGTGCTTGGCTTCCTTAGCTTTGAAGGAGCAGATTAACTTATAAACATGCACTATTGGCGAGAAATAAGGATGCATTGAGTGTAATTGAATTACAGCGGTAAAACTCAGAAAGGATCCTGGAAAATAATACTGCATATACCACCTTCAATGTGAAAACAAGCTACAGGAAATTTTACATTTCCCAGGAATAATCAGAAAGAAGTGCAACATTCTTTCAGGGGCACTATTCTTGAGCTAGGAAAGAGTGTGCAGTGTTACTCCTCAGTGTTGCACAAGATATGCCCTTGTAAATAATCTATATATGATTTTACAACTTTCATTCTGAGATTGTGAGCGCAGTTTTACAATGCTATTTACACTGAGCTATTCACCTTCAAGGTTTGCCATTTACGAATCTAGATATTTTTTAAAGTCTACTCGTCTAGATTTTTTTAAAGATTACTAGTTGTAATAAATAAAGAATAAACAACAGAACCATTTTATGGCAAAATAAAAATGATGTGAAATATATTACAAATCGTTTATTGTTAAACTAGCTGTATCCGTTGCGGTTATGATGTTGCAATAATAAATTGGTCACTTCAATCCACGACCGTTTGTGGGACACTGCTGTGCACAATTAGCTTCCGCGTTTCACCCACAAATATGCAGTCAATTCAATTCACTGTATCAAATGCAAGGATTATTATTATTAGATGGATTGTAGATTGACAGACAGACAGACAGACAGACATAAGAAATAGGAGCAGGAGTAGCCCATTCTGCCCCTTGAGCCTGCCCTGCCATTTAATAAGATCATGGCTGATCTTCTAACCTAATTCCATTTACCCGCCATATCCCTTTAGTTTTTAAAAATCTATTGAACAAAACAAGAGTAGAGCCCAGCAGGGAATAAGCCTCATTTCATCTTTATCTATATTTATCTGGGAGGACTCCTGTGGGTGGACTTCTTTTGGCTGTGCTGTTCTTTGAGTGGGCAACTCATTGGTGACCTGTTGCAGTCTGTTCAGCGTTGAAATGCAGCTGCACTGTTCTTTGATCTTCAGTTTCATTTAATAGGCCTTTTTTTTGTCTAAGATTTTTACTTATCTTTGAAAGGTTTGATTTTATCTTTGGCATCTTTATAATCATAGAATCATAGAATTATACAACATAAAATGAGGCCATTTGGCCCATCATGTCTATGCCGGCTCTTTGAAAAGAGCTAACCAATTTATTCCCACTCCCGCGCTCTCTCCCCATATCCCTGCAAACTTGTCCTCCCCAAATAATTATCTGCTTCTCGCTTAAAAGTTGTTATCGAATCAGCTTCCACCATCCTTTCAGGCAATACATTCCAGATCCGAACAACTCGCTGTGTGAAAACATTTCTCCTCACCTCCCCTCTTTTTTTTTAACAACTATTTTAAGTCTGTGTCCTCAGGCTACCAACCCACCCACCAGTGGAAATAGTTTCTCCTTGTTCATACTATCGAATCCCCTCATAATTTTGAAAACTTCTATTAAGTCTCCTCTTAACCTTCTCTGCTCCAAAGAGAATAATCCCAGCTTCTCTAGCCTCTGCTGATAACTGAAGTCCCTCATTCCTGGTACCATCCTGGTAAATCTCCTTTGCCTTGACATCCTTCCTAAAGCTTGGTGCCCAGAACTGAACACAGTCTCTAGCTGAGGACTAACTAGTGTTTTATAAAAGTCTTTTATAATGATAAATATAAATGTACAAATTATAATCACTGGGACGTCCTCCCGATTGTTCACTCACTTCATGGCTGTTTGCGGGACAATGTTGTGTGCAACTGACTGCTGCATTTCACTCACAAAATTACACAGCCAATCCACTTTACAGTATATTCTGTGAAGTGCTTTGAGACTTCTCAACGACACAATAAGGCTCCATATAAAATGCAAGGATTATTACCGGACCAAACTCTGTAGCCACATCTCACCAGTTCTGGCCAGGCTCTACTGGCTCCCCATTACCGAAAGGATCAACCAAGATCTTCACTCTCGTGTTCAAATCCATTCACTCCCTGGTGCCTCCCTACCTCTCCGACCTCCTCACTCCCCATTTCACCACCTGCAGCTCCACTCGACTGGCACCAGCCTCCTGCTCGTCGCTCGCACCCTCCTCTCCACCAACGCTTTCAGCCACCACGGCCCAAAACTCTGGAACACTTTCCCTCAATCCCTTCGCCTTGCTCCCAATCTCCCCTTTTTCAAGTCCCACCTGAAAACCTTCCTCTTCGACCGTGCTTACGGCCACCTTTCGCCCCGGCTTGGAGTTAAGCTTCACCACTGTGAAGCGCTCTGAGATGCTACCCTGCTTGGAAAGCACTATATAAATGCAAGTTATTGTTATTATTATTATATTAGATAAGCCTTTTTGTATTCTAATGCTTCTATGGAGCAGGCCACAAAACTGAGGGAAATTGATATTGTACCAACATGTTGGGTCACAGAAGGTTAGTATGCATGTTCCATACTCTCTTTGTTTGCAGCTATTATTTTGCCTTGGACAAGCTGAATCCTGTTTCAGCCAACCACCCACAAGATGATGAGTAAATAAATGATAATGGCTGACGTTATATACTGAACCCTTACTTATGTCATAACCTTCATTTGCATAAAGCAAAGTGATTATTTACAAGATTATTTTTAATATTAAAACTCAGGTTCAAGGGTGACACAGGAATCTACCTCACTGGCCAAAGAGCGCCACCTAATTTCATGGATAACGGGCTATGATTTGTTTCCACAGTTCCCGAGGGCGGCTCCACCAAATCAGATGGAGACAGTGTTAGAACAGGTAAGATGTCTCTTAGCACTTTCACTTCAAACAATCTGGCTTGGTGTTAACTACACCTCAATGGTGCTTTCCAATGGTGAACAATCTGTATTGAAAAAGGTTAATCTTTTGGTATACTGGCAGTTCTTTTACCTTTAATCTAGTTTTGACAAAGTTAAATAGTTCACTGACAATCCCATTGGGGCCAGGTAAGCAGAGTCCCAGCACAGATGAAGGAGGGCTAAGGGGATTGAATCTCATGGTTTATGAGGTTACAGTAATGGAACAGGTTGCACGGTGCGTCATAATGAACGAAAGAGAGTGGGAAGTCACATGAGGCACAGAAACTGGAGAGTGAGACTTAACAACAATTGTTAATTGCGGCAATAAACCTCGCCCAGTTAGACTTTGACTCAAGGCAGTGAACCAACATATCTGGTCATGAAAAATTGGGACATCAATTTTACAATTTCAAGAGTGATTATGGGTTTGCTGCAGTTATTTGATTGATTGAGGCTGAGAGGCGAGAGTGTGAAATTGACTACCAATTGTCAGAAGAGCCAATGTACATTATGGTGGTTGGTGTTACCTAAATGTCAGTGTCTTAATCTGAATAAAGGCATTGCGCTTATTAAGATAAATGATTTTTACATTTAATTGGATATAATGTTCAGGGGCAATGTTTATTTGCAACATGTGCCCCAGCCCATAGCAGATTGTCCTTCCCCTCAGATAACACGCTGCCTTTTGTTGCCAACAATCAATCACAAGCAGTGGTAGCACATCATTCTTTTGTTTTGACATTCTTCTATCATAAATTCACTTCACAGGAGGAATTCCTCTATGGTACAATTTCATTCTAGACAGTAGAATATTGAGTAGAATTGAGTAGACAGTAGAATATCGAACATATTAAGGAATCCCATTGCAAAATGCCTCAGATTAGATCCATTATTTTCCTCTGATCCTATTTACTGGGGGAAAGAGTAAGGATAAGTGTGTCTTCTTGTGGAAGATCTTCCCTTTTAAAATGGAAGTGTTCTATGGAAGTAACATTATTATTATGTAATAATATAAAATACATAATAATTTATTCACAACAACAATTATTTGCATGACGCTGAATCAGGGAGAGGGGGAGGTGACCATAGGCACGGTTGAGGAGGAAAATCTTCACACAAGATCTGAAGATGGGGAAGGAAGTGGTAAGGCGAAAGGATAGAGGAAGAGTGTTCCAGTGTTTTGGGGCATAGTGGCTGAAAGCCCAGGCACCGATGGTGGAATGGAGAGTATGAGGGACATCCAGAGCCAGTCGAGCAGAGGCAGTGGTTAGTAGGTTGGGGAGGAATCATGTTGGAGAGGTAAGGAGGTGAGAGCATGAAAATACTGTTGCTTTAGAGAAAATGCTGCTGCCTTGGGGTAATTACGACAACAACAACAAGATGTATTTATAGAGCACCTTTCACGTCGGGAGATTTGTTTGATGGTTAGCTACAATGATAGGCTTGGAATGTAGAGAAACTGGGAAGTATTGTTTAAAGAGGGGCGTTTCCTTTTTGCCGTTAGTTTTATTGAGCAGTTACAGTTTGTTCAAATGTATTTATTGAATTAGCTATACCTTGTTAGGAACAGGTTTACAGTTAGTCAGAATGAAACTTGGACAGCGAGACAAGTTGTGTGTTTTGATTGGACCCTAAATCTCAGGCCATGGGTTTGCTTTTGGTTCTGATGAATCATTTACACACTGAGGTAAAACCGCCTGATATCCCGATCTTCACCTGTGAATTGCAAGTTGGAAAGATTCAATATATAAAACATGAGATCAGAGTCTCAATTGTTACCCTAATGACTCACGGGACTCAGGGAGACATTTCACGGTTTAATCAACTCGAACGTTTTGCCCCCAATGATCCAGGTGGATTCGGAAGAGAGCAGGACTATACAAGTAGGACAGCAAATCTAATGTAGTTCATTTACTTATTGAGCTATTGGAAACTGTTACAAGTCCACTCTACCAGAGAATGCATTTCAGATAAATCTGCTTGAACATCTCAAAAAATTAGTAAACAAATTGGAATTCTATAAATCTGACAACATTTATAGAAATGTTACATTACAATATTTAAGGGGCCACGACACACAACACTGCCCTCAAATATATTCCTCTGTTGACTAATTTCACCAGAACCTTTGAGGCAGGAACATGGGACATGTTGGGATATGAGCGGTGTTGTATCAGCCTGTAGCAACAGTTATATCAAATTAAGAATCCAAGTGCGGTGTCCTTCGTCACACTTGTGCTATAGGCGTTTCCTCATAGTTGTTCCTCATAATGATGTTGTGCTAAAAAGGTGTTTTGCTTTCATAGGTACAATCTCACAAACAACAGCTTGTTTATTACTATTACTATTACTGATTCACCATTGGCATTATGGAGTACAATAATAACCATTGCATTATATAATAACATACAATTTCTTCAACTACATTTCTTCTGCTTCCTTCTTTTCTTTCAACTCTACAGAAGGGAACCAGTTTAGGTTAGGTAAGTAGTCAATGTGATTTTACTCTCCTATGGAAGTGCACTGAGTTTCCACAGGCCACAATAACATCAACTGCAATGAGTTCAACTCAATACTACTGCTAAGAATCACAATTATGTTCTGACCTTTGACTGAGAGATGTATCTCAAGATACTTTTCATTTCCTGTCAGAATAGGGGTAACCTTTACTTAATTAGCCAATGATGGATAATTCTAAACTTTATCCAAACCTTAATGAGCTGGAAAACTGCTCTAATAAATCAAGACACTTGTGTGGAATAAATTGGAATAGTGAATCAAGTTACTCTGATTAGATTAAAAATTGTTTTGTCCTAAGAACATAAGTAATAATAATCATAATAATTGCATTTGATATAGCACTTTTCATGTCTTCAAGACGTCTCAAAGCACTTCACAGAATATAATATAGAGTGAATTGACTGTATATTTGTTGGCGAAATGCAGCAGCCAATTGCACACAGCAGTGTCCCACAAACAGTCATGGATTGAGTGACCAAATTGTTATTTCATTTGTTTGAGGGATTATTATCAGGCATGTGGAGTAAGGAAACTTGCCCAATGTTTTGCTCTGCTGAGAATCAAACCCGGGTCTCTCACTTGCAAGGCGAGTTCTCTAACCACTGCACTGCAGGATCCTTTTGGAATGCACTGAACGATTTTCAGCTCTCTTTTAACTCAAACCAGTGATCCCCAAACTTGCGGAATCAGGAATCTGCCCAATTTCATATTCGGTGCTTCAACTGAGTTAGCATTCACAATCCCTGGTAACTATATCACAATATTAACCACCTTTTGTGAACAGGGAGGGCCAAAGCTTTAGATTTCTTTGTACAATAAAAAGGGAAGGGAAAGAAAACATGGTACCACAAATGTTGGATCAAAAGCAGTAAAAAGTTGAATGTTTCGGATCTGAGCCCTTATAAATCTAACTTGTGTTATCTCATCCAATGGCAGTCTGAAGCAGACAATGTCAATGGAGCTTGATACAATGAAAAACACCCATCCTACTGTTCCCCAATCTCCCCTCCCCCATTACTGCATCAAGATGCTTTTTAAATACTAATAATAATCCTTGCATTTGATATAGCGCCTTATCACGTCTTCGAGACGTCTCAAAGCTCTTCACAGAATATACTGTAAAGTGAAATGACTGTATATTTTGTGAGCGAAAAGCAGCAGTCAATTGCACACAGTAGTGTTCCACAAACAGTCGTGGATTGAGTGACCAAATTATTATTATTTACTATTATTCTTGTTGAAGGATAAGTGAGTCTAGTGTTCTACTACCTTTTCCCGTCTGCATAAAGAAAAACTTCCTGGCATTTGTCCTGAAATTGCCCTTTATAATTCTAAACCTATGCCTTCTTGTTCTACCGTTTTAATGCATTCCTGGCTATCTGCTACTTTAAAGCATACTGTATCTTGAGTTCTGATTGCTTGTTATATTCCTACAGGTGATTTGCTGGCCATTATATTTGGGATCCTATTTGGATGTACTGCATTGGCCTTTGTACTGTATGTGATTAAACAGAAAAAAAGACAGAGGTAATGTTAAAACAATTAGAACTCCTGTCATTCATTTCAAAATAAAGTTGAACCTTTTACCATGCAGTGATGCATACATTTACGCAAATTTGTAATTAATGTATATACGAAGAGTGGTGCTACATAATTAAAGACAATACTTTTGGGTGAACACAAAATAAGTTCCAGACAAAAAGAGCTGTTCAGGAACTGTGGTCTATTGTATCCTCCTCATTTAGATGGATTTCATAACAACAAGCTCTATTTCCAATTTTCAGGCATAATAGCAATTGGGTAAATTTATATATTCAGCAAAGCTTTGCATGGCAAAGCTTTCTTCTTCTGATCAGCTGGCAAATAGGATCTTTGATACTTGAAGTTTTCCACCTTCCCTATTCAATAATCCTGTCAGACTGTTTAGGAAAACAGGGGGAGACCATCAAGCCTGTTCCTCCACTTTATTGGATCTTGACAGATCTTTTAATCCCAATTAAAGGGATTATTCCTACCCTTTCATAACACTGTCAAATATGTAGGATTTGCCATGTGCATCAGTCTATGAGGATTCAGTGATTTTACTATTCAATTCAAAAAAATTTCTAAATTCTAAAAAAAACTTTGATTTTGAAAGCTCCTTATCACATCAAAATGTACCAAAGTGCCTCACAGTTATTTCTGGCAAGTGTAATGCCATGACAGAAGGAAATCATTTGGCCCATCATGACTGAAGCTAGCTGCCCACTGGAGCTATCAAGACTAATCTTTTCACATAGTCTTTCCCTTTAAATAGTTTTCCTCTGGTATTTATCCAATTCCCTTTAAAGTATTATAGACTCATTTCAACAGCCATTTAGGGTAAAGTATCCAACATGCTAAAAAATCTCTGAACAATAAAACTATTGTTGTGATGAGGCTCTTCTTTAATGCATTATATGGTAAATGACAGTAGCTGATTTTGCATTTCTTGTGAAAAAGAGCAAATGCAAATCCAAATGTTTCAACAACAAATTACATTTATATAGTGCCTTTCACATTGGGAGGACATCCCAAGGTGCTGGACAATCAGGGATTTGGGCCCGAGCAGGGGGTTAGGATCAGGGAGGGTAGAGAGCAGAGAGGATAGGGGTCGGAGGGCAACCAAAGGCTCAGTCAAAGAGGAGCGTCTTGAGACGAGCCTTGAAGGAGTTATGGAAATGACTTAAATTCACGCTTAATTTGCAACCCTTTTTTTCTGCTGTTCATAAAGAAACGGCTTCCAAATGAAGTCTGAATTTAAGGATTTTCCACAATTCTTCGTAATCTTAAAATGTAAGACTGAGTAAGTAGTTCTACAAGCAGAACTTTGAGCCTGCGGACATTTCAATTAATAATAACATATTGGGACCTTTTACAGGTTGAACACAGAAAGAGGACCGAAGGTGATCTACAAACCCACCGCTACCGCAGAGGCATGAGACCCCACACACAGTTGGTTCATAGGTTTGAAAGCTGGAATGAATGTGGGTATTTGGGCAAAAGGTATTAATTTCTACAACAATGAATTCCCTGTTCAATATCTGAGGGCATTGATAATTCAGAAGTCTGGCCCCACACAATTTGAAGCTGCCTTTCAATAAAGACTGTTCTTGGCAGCACCAAGTTCAGCATTGTTTCATGTTTTGTCTCAGATCATGATTTGCAATATCTGAGGAGGATAACCATAAACAATAGTAATTTCCCCTGAAACTATTGATTTTAATGCACTAGAGACTGATGTTAAAAAATGTAAATTGTTTGATCACTGCTAATTAACTTTGAATGAATCAGTAAATATGTATGCGCTTTAATTGCATTTCCCAGCATGCGGTGAAAATTACAACCTACGCATGTGTTAGCACTAGCTGATTAGAAATTGGCCAACACAGGCAGTAACTACAGGCACCAACTGGTGCGAGGATATGAGTGGACCTCCCACACTTCCTCCCCCTGAACTCCATCACAAGGATTGAAGGCTCACAGATTGTAAGAGTGGACTTTCAGTTGTCAGGATCCAAAATCACACGATTGGTTCAGATGAAAATGGTCCATTGGCCAATTTGATCTTTCTTCTAGAATCCACCCCTAACATCTTCCCAGCACCGAGCTTTTGTTTAACCTGTCGTTAATTACCCTCTGGGTAATGAAATACTTCCTGGTATCTGTCCTGAAATTGCCAATTGCAACCCTAAACCTATATCATTTTGTTCTACTACCTTGGTACATCAAAAAGAAAATCAGGAGTAAAGCCAGTATCCTGCTACCCAATGCTGCAATCTATGGCTAGAAAGTCCAATGCAGCTTTATAATAATAATAACAATAATAATAATCCTTGCATTTGATATAGTGCTTTTCACGTCTTCCAGACGTCTCAAAGCGCCTCACAGAATATATTGTAAAGTGAATTAACTGTATATTTGTGGGCGAAAACGGCAGCCAATTGCGCACAGCAGCGTCCCACGAACAGTCGTAGATTGAAAATGATCAATTTATTATTGTTTTGTTTTGGAGGGATTATTATTAGGCTCTGTGTGGAGTAAGGAAACTTGCCCAAGGTTTCGCCCTGACCTGCCTGGAATTGAACTCAGGTCTCTCGCTTGCAAAGCGAGTGCTCTAACCACTGAGCTGCAGGACTCCATAGATATTGCAGACATAGTTTTGGTGTTGGATGTGGAGATGCTTTACATAGGTGCCTGTGGGAATGTTGCTATGTTTACTGAATGCATGTGGGATTTGCGATGCATGTAGGACCCAATCATAGATCTATTTATGGTAGTTGTGTTGTTTGTGGAAGAGGTGGGTGGGCTACACAAACATATAAATCTGTTAGCTTTTTAAGGTGATAGTTATAACAGTGTAAAACAACAACTTGCATTTGTGTAGCACCCTTCACATGGGGTAGATTCCCGGAGCGCTTCACAGTGGTGGAGCAATATCAGCATCACTGAGGATACAGTTACAATGTTATCTTTGGAAAAAAACTCACTTTGAAAAATGATTAACTCTGGGTTTGTATACAGTAACGTATGATTTACGGGATCAGTGTGCGAATGTGGGGGTGGGGCGGGGGGGGGGGGGGGGTGGGGGGAAGTGATAGCATGTTTTATTCCTCACTCCATGTAGTGCTGAAAAGAGAAAATCGGTAGAGGGAGGAGGATGTGTGAGGAGCACCATCCTTCATCTATTGATAATTTTATGAGAATCTAATCTCTGAACTATGAATGATGTATCTTTATCTCCATAAAATGTTTATGCAATTTAAACATTCAGGATTTTGCTAATTTCACAACCTATCTGGTGAAAAATGATTTATCTTTAGTAAATTGTACAAGAGATGTAAATATCACATTTTATTCATGAGGAATGTAATATACTGTACAGTAGAACCCCATTATAATGCATTTTGTTATAACATGGGTCTGCTTCTAGGGTTGTTGGCCCTGACATCTACTTAACAACAAAAATCCAAAATGTGTACAGAAAGCCAGACAGTTCGCTTCTAATTGCTTCCTCACTTCAAAGCACCTGCTGGGTACCTGGCACAATAAAAAAAAGGGCAACTTCTGGGTCATCAAGTCACCATTGGCAATTTCCTGCTTTCTGTACCTGCATGGGGAATTATTACTCGTGTTGGATTTATTGCGATTTTATGGACCTCAACTTTCATGTTGTAATGGGGCTCCACAAATAAAGGCATGTGATTACAAAGCATTTTCTTAACACTTTGATTGTGACATGTAATTTCACTGAATTTACCCATCTGTCTTTCTGACCTTGCCTATATGCTCAACGAAATCCAACATTGTTTCAAAACCATGGAGTCTAACTAAAACTTGAAACTGATGTTTTATGTGACAAATGTTACTCATTTAATAAACTGTGGCATGTTTCTTGTGGCCTAATTACTTTTTTTTTACTAATCGTTTAAACTGTAGCACAGTTCCCAATGATTCAATCTTATCCCCATTAGATCAAAGTCCTCAGTTAGTCAAATTGTTCATCTTAAACTACAACAGAATTCTCTTTCCTGAACAGACTTAAGATTGAATGCAATGTTAGTTGCCAATACTTAACATCACAAGAGATTTAATGAGTAAGCCAATCCCAATTACTGTGAAACATATCTCAAAAAATATACATAGGTCACAGAAATGATCGACTATGCACTGGTACTTGTGGACTGGCTGAAGATGTTCTTTCATGTTTGAGACCTGGATTCAAATGCAGCCCAGTCTAATGAATCAAGACTCTGCTGCCTCTGCTGGGTGTAACATTCAATGTGGAGACCTGTAGCATATTGGTTAGAGCACTCGCCTCACTAGCGAGAGCATCCGTGCAACAACACCTGGTGGTGATCAACCACTTGGAGACTTCTGAACCAGATGTTCAAAGTGTGAAAAAAGTTCAATTTCCTAACATTGCCATCAGCCCGTTCAGCACAAAAATCTATCTCAAAGAATAAGTAAAAAAATTACAATTATTTTTGACTATATTTTGGACATGTTCAAGCATCATAATAGGTTTCATAGAGTAAAACTGTGATTGTTGCTTTATTTACTCATCTTCAACAGAGTGATCAGTGACAACAAAAATTTACAATTGTATAGGGCCCGTCATGTCGGAAAGATATTCCAGTGCGCTGGAAATTTAGAAGATTAGCAGCATTTTCTTTTAAAAATAGGCTCACCTTCAATTTACTGACACAAGAGGGCAAAATTCTAGCAGGTTAAGCTTCAAGGGTCATGCTCGCTGACAGCCATCGGATTGTAATTGTATTGAACTATGTACTACGTACTAGATTCTGCCTTCCAAAGTTCAAGAACTTACCAGCAAGGGACTAGCTTCCATATTACAAAATATTGTGAGCAGCTATCCTAACTTCCTGCTGAGCAGAAAGACATTCACCCCATTTCTGAACAACAGCAACAACGATTTGCAATTATACAGCACTTAATACATTCATACCTTCATACAGGTAGCGTCTCGGAGCACTTAACTGCAGTGTGGTTTGATTTTTGAGTGTCATGGACCGTGAGTCAATAATAATAATAATAATCCTTGCATTTGATCTAGCGCCTTATCACATCTTCGAGATGTCGCAAAGCGCTTCACAGAATATACTGTAGAGTGAATTGACTGTGTATTTTGAGAGCATTACAAGTTAACACATTTCCCCATGCGAGAATGGGGTCAGAGTTTATAGACCAATGTATAGTCTGAGATTCCTAAAATATTCTATCGGCCAAAAATAGATTCCAATTTCTAGTTTCTGCCCCCACCCTTTGAACTCCTTCCCACAATCCCTTCACCTTGCTCCTACCCTTGCCCCCTTCAAGGCGCATCTCAAGACTCTCCTCTTCAACCCTTACAAATGATCATATATAACATTATGCCTGATGCCCATGTAAGTAAATTGAGGCAGCAATGTGCACTAACTACTGAACTACAGTTTATCCTGTGAAGTACTTTGATATGTCTGGACCACATTATGAGGCGCTATGTCAAATTGAAGCATCATTATATTATAACTGCCCCACCAACTTGTGATTGTTGGTACAGATTCTGACTACATTATTATAACCGGTAGATTTTTTCCACAATTTTTTCAAGAGCGCTGATTTCATTCAATGTCAATTCTGCATATGCTGAAACACAGATCATAGTGAATGATTGGGTGATGCCTAAAATAGATTGAACCAACTCGATTCCACTCCAAAAAAGGGTAGATTTAATTGCTGGGCACTTAATTTTTCCCATGTAGTGGATGATACCAACTGACGGAAGTTTGACCTAAACTTAAATTTGAACTCCGAACCCAGGTCAAAACTGGGTGGAGAATTCATCAACAAGAGGTGAAAAGCGTACATCAAATGCAAGGATTATTATTATTATTATTATGTGTTATAATTAAAAAATAATTGGCAACTTGAGAGCAGCATTTGAGTGCTGATTCCTGGGCCATCAACCTAACTCAGCTTATATCCTGTGAGCCTGCAATAAACTGCAGTTCTGTGTCCAACACTGCAATGGTGACTTGGTTTCAATCATCATACCAACTGCCAGACTGCAATTTGAAACAATATGGAAAATATAACTTCACTGATCATAATTTTCATTCCACATACAGAACTAATAGGTAAGGCACATTTATTGCATTGGGGATTATTTTGCTGACTGCTGTGAAATTATTAAAAATTTAAATTGAACAAATCAAGTGTCAGATACTCTGTAGCCAGATACTTACTAACTGTAGTGGAGCTACAGACACTTTTGAATCTGGATTGTACATATCATCATGCAATGAGACAGCATGCAAATGCAATGTGAAATAATCAACAATATTCTCCATAAAACAACAACTCCTGTGAATGTTCAAAATCCAGAAGAGTGTTGAATTGTAATCGAGGATCCAATGAAACTTTTAGCTGCACCTTACTCATATTGAAGAAAACATCAAGACTCCGGTTCAAGAAGGATCCAAAATAAATGTTTGAATAATTTGTTTTCCAGAGGGTGTGCAGTCACAAAAATAAAACTTATACTTTAATTACAAAGTGCTACATACTACAGATAAATGTTATATATACTGACAGTTCCATTTCATAAGATCATAAAAGACATCTGGATGAAGACCTTTCAGCTCATTTGGCCTCAACAACTTCCCATTACAGAATCGTACATAGGTCAAGCCAACTGGCCTCAGTCACTCTTCATGGTAATCAGTTCAATCTCTCATTTATCCTCTGTCAAAAAGGAATGATATAGTGTATGTCCTGCAACCATCCTTCCGTTGAATTTATATAGAACTATAAAATTGAAAACTTGGTATCAAAAAGGAATACGAATTTTAGCTTCTATGTAGATCAATTTTGTGAGAAATATTATGAAACACTTTACCGTCACAAAACAAGTTATCCAGAGATCTACTGACTTGAATTTGCATTACACTACCTGTATGTTGAGACTACTAGAAGCTTAGTACTCCCTCTCCATGGCTAACCACTACCACTTACCCAAGAAATTAAATAATCAAAGTTTAAATATGTCGAGAGAGTTTTCACAATTTCGATTTTTTACTTGATCTTTACTCAGAATCCAAGGTAGGTCTTGGGACATCCTCCTGACGTGAAAGGCGCTATACAAATGTAATTTTGTTGTTGTTGTTGTTGTAGGTTGGGGAAGGAGGAGAAACTTATGTAGATCTATGGAGAGGTGTGAACTTCCCATGAGCATGCGGGGAAGGGGAGAGAATCAAATTATAGCCATCATCTTTGTATCAGCCACACTTATTCTTAGCTGCACCGTACAGCCATATACGATTTTGTCTTAAGCAAGTTATAAGCATTTAATAACCATTCTTTATTATTTGTGGCTCATGATAATGTCAAAATATGATTTTATGGGGAAACCAATAAAACCCTAATACGTGTCAGTTTCAGGTCGTGAATATCACCTGGCTTACTATCCATTGCATAAACATGATGTAAAGAATAATATTTTCCTGGTTGTAATAAGACATGTATTTCTATTTTTAAAAAATACAATAATGTTAGTTCTAGGCTACTGCAAAAACTAAATCAATCATGGCATAAAGCTCTGTAATTGCAAATGTTTCCATTCATTATAAAGTTCTTTTGCACATAAGCACTCCCTTAAGAATTAAGTAGACCTGTGCTGAATTATTATCTTCTATTTACAACTGTTCCTTGTAATGCTTAGTGGCATGATATTGCTTCATTCATCTTCACACTTGAAATAAGTTCCACTCTTGTTGTCCAGCACTGTGTAGTTCCTGATGGGACGTCATCCCACAGCAGTGATTGTTGTGAATTTCTTTTCTATCAGGAGACAGTCCATAACAACAATGCTATTGGAGTTTCTTACCTAAAGCAAAGGAGTCAATCGTTAGTACATTCTTAACTTCGTACTCATTATTCTAACTTTTCTTAATGCCTTATTCCAAACCTTCTTTATCCAATTCTTTTTAAATGTCCGAAATGACCCTGCTCTAACAGAACCAGAACCGAGCCTTCAGCTCCCCTCTCGACTCTCTTCCCCCTTCTCGCTCCCTCCCATCCCTCCCCTCACCCTGACCATTTCCCCCCTCCTCGCTCCCTCCCCTCCCCTCACCCTGACCATTTCACCCCTGCTCGGGTCATGACCCAACTGTGCAGCGCCTTGGGACGTCCTCCTGACGTGAAAGGCGCTTTATAAATGGAATCTTGTTGTTGTTGTTGTTGTTGTGCAAATTATTCCGTACCTTGGCAATACAGCAACAACAAAATTACATTTGTAAAGTGCTCTTCACGTTAGGAAGACATCCCAAGGCGCTGGACAGAGTTATGGAACCGAGCCAATTGCTCACAGCAATATAGGTTAATCATAACCTCCCGACTCTTGTTCTCTATGCCCCTATTTATAAAGCCTAGTATCCCATGTGCCTTTTTTACAGCTTTATCTACCTGTCCTGCCACCTTCAAGGATTTATTAACCTGAACCCCCAGGTCTCTCTGTTCCTTCACCCCCCTTAAGATTGTATTACCTAGCTTATACTGCCTCCTCTCATTCTTTCTTCCAAAATGCATTACGTCATATTTCTCCACATTGAAATTAATCTGCCATGTGTCTGACCATTTTACCATACTGTCTATGTCTTCCTGCAGTTGGCTACTATTCTTCTCACTGTTTACTACCCTACCTAACTTTGTGTCGTCCGCAAACTTGGAAACGGTATACCCAAGTCCAGATCATTTATATATGTTAAGAAGAGCAGTGGTCCCAACACCAATCCCTGGTGGACGTCACTGTACACTTCCCTCCAGTTAGAAAAGCAGCCGTTCACTACAACTCTCTGCTTTCTGTCTCCCAGCCAGTTCTGGATCTATGCTGCCACTGTCCATTTTATACCATGGGCTTCTATTTTTCTTACAAGTCTTTTATGTGGCACTTTGTCAAATGCCTTTTGAAAGTCCATATAAACTACATCAACTGCATTACCTTCATCCACCTTTTCTATTACCTCATCAAAAAATTCTACTAGATTTGTTAGGCAAGATTTGCCTTTAACAAATCTGTGCTGGCTGTCCCTAATTAACCCATATTTTTCTGAGTGAAGATTTATTCTATCCAGGAGTTTCCCCACTACTGATGTTAGGCTGACTGGCCTGTAGTTCCCAAGTTTGTCCTTCTGTCCCTTTTTGTACAGGGGAGTCACATTGGCCACTCTCCAGTCCTGTGGCACCACTCCTGTGTCCAACAAAGATTGAAAAATTGTAGCCAAGGCCTCCACTATTTGTACCCGTGCCTCCCATAGTAACCTTGGTTGCATTCCGTCCGGATCGGGCGACTTATCTACCTTGAGCCCAGTCAACTTTTTCAGTACTTCCTCTCTGTTTATACTTATCCTATCCATTTCCTCTACCCTCTCCTCCGATACTGCGGCATTTGGTGCATCCACTTCTTTTGTGAAGACAGATGCAAAGTATTCATTCAGTACATCAGCCATGCCCTCTGTCTCCACAATAAGATTTCTGCCTTGGTCCTTAATTGGCCCCACCCTACCTTTGACTAACCTTTTTGTTCTTGATGTTTGTAAAATATTTTCGGATAACCTTTAATGTTAACCACTAACCTTTTTGTGTATAATCTTTTTGCCCCTCTTATTTCCTTTTTAAGTTCTCTTCTGTACTTCCTATATCCTATTTGGTTGTTTTCTGTATCTTGGGCTTGACATTTGTCATACGCCTCCCTTTTCTGCTTCATTCTAGATACAATTACCTTTGTCATCCAGGGAGGTTTGGATGCCCTACTTTTCCCTTTTCTGGGAATGTATTTGTTCTGTCCCCGAGCTATCTCATCCTTGAAGGGTTCTTACTTACTGCTAAGTAGACAGAGGCGAATGGAGTAAGGAAACTTGCCCAACTTTTCGCCCTGCCCAGGAATCGATCGCAGGTCCTCCAGCCTGTGAGGCAAGCACTCTAACCACTGAGCTACAGGACTCCACGAGTAACTCCCATAGTAACAATCTTGGAACTCCTGCTCTTGAATGCATTATCAGTGAAAAGAGTTTCTCACAATCAATTCCCTCGTATCTATTCATTATGTTGAAACACCTCCACCCTATCAACAACCTTCTCTGCTCCAACAGGAAGGCTCCAAACACATCGGCAGAAACTAGTGTCTCTAACCCAACCTTTTAGCCAGTGAAGGTGCATAGAATAGATAACTTTAGAAGGTGGGAAAAAGTAGAAATAATTTGAAATCAAAAGGAAACAGAAAAGTTGTTATAAGAATTTTTCTGGCATCTGTAGGTTTTTTTCCTTTATATTATTCAAACTATCGATATAGATATAAAGACTTACGTGTGAAGAAATGCTGAAGATTTTCAAATGATCCCCCTGATGTGAAGTAAGCCCAGGCTGCCATGACAACCATAATCACATACGCTGGAATAAGGCTTACCTCGTAAAATGGATTCAGAAATGTCTGGGGGTAGAAATGAAAAATATACTGTATTTTTACCAATATACCGAGTTTGAACAGCAATATAAAGCAAACATACATAACAGAAATTAAACAAGCATAACGCACACTGAACCCTCTCGGCAGCTTAAACAAATGTTTCACTGATGGCTTGATGGACGAATCCCTGTCGGGTATGGAGCCATAGAGAGTAGCAAGATTGCACAGAGCTGAAATTCCAGCTTCTATTACGTGCCGCAACTTTAGCTATCTGTGATTATAATGGGGAAAGTCTTCAATGACTTGACATTGTAAATGCTGCTCTGCAAATTCCTGTTCAAAATTTCATCCAATAGTTTTCAGCTTTTTCTTTTTTTCGAATTTTTTAAATCTATATACATATATTTGTATTATATTTATCTGTTCTGTGTGCCAGTCTTCCACTGGAGTGGCAGTAGAAGTGTTAACATCTGCTTCACTGTAGGTGATAGGGAAAAACATACACCAGCCAGAATACCCGCTGTAACTCACTGACTCCTGCTGGTATCTATGAAGACAAGTTCTGACTCAGCCAGGATTTTTTTCCCCATTCCCCATATGGTTAAAAAGCCCTGTCAACATTCACTGTCCAGGCACACACGTGAAGAACAGTGATTTGGGCAAGATATCAGACAACTGCCAGTACCTGAGTTATTGCCCCAGCACAAGTTATTGCTTTAAGGAGGGGCAGAAAAGGAAGATAATAAAAGGTTCGGTTTATTGTTCACTTCTGACTAAAATATTCCCCTCTCTCATTGCTGCTGAAATTTTGGGGAGAAAAGATTGCAACAAGTTACTGAACGGACAAGTCTGTTGACGTATCCTTAGGTTAGCTACTACACCCAGAGGCGTCAGGTGAAAATATTTTGGGGTATAAATGTTGACCACAGGCTCCCGATTTCCAGGGACAGGCCCCAGATGAGGTATTGTGTCCATGGAGCCAAATTTGCCCTGTCTTGAGTTCAGCAACAAACTGAGCAACTACAATAACATTCTAAAACAGATACACTCCTCAGAGAAACTCAGCCACTAATCCAACAAGCTTCTCCAGTACTGCCAACGTCAGCAAATGTGGTGATTTCAAGTTTTTCATAAATTTGTCCCCGGATTTGTTTTACAAAATGTAGTCACCCTACAAGGGGGGGTGCTGAGTAAAACTCAGTTAAAGGGTCAGTCCCCTTTAAGGCAAGCAGGTTGACAGCAATGCTTTACTTCTCTAATGAGGCACAGGAGATTTCATCTAATAAACCACGGAAATTTGCTCTTTCCCTGTATTCTTATTGCACAGGAAAATTTTGCATTTTCTTCGCAACAATAAAAATCAATTCTTCAAAGGTACTGTGATAAATATTTACCCTAATATTATTGCACGAGGCATCTATTCCACAAAATTAAAGTTGAAACCATGAACATACTACAGGAGGAAGTGACAACATCAATGTGTAAAATGTTCAAAATAGAACAAAGCGGAAATCTCACCAGTCCTGAGACCAGGAAGTGTGTTGCAATGACTGCCATGATAGCCCACCACCGCTTATTCTCAAATCCATCAAAGAATATTACGCTCCAGAACGTATGCAGGAGAATGATGGCCATCGTCATAAAAGCTGCAAAAAGAAAATACTATAGTATTTATTCAACCGTCAAGATTCCACGCCACCGGGATATTCACTGAAGCAAACGTGGGTGTTTGGATCCAATGATGGTAATAATAATCCTTGCATTTGATATAGCTTTATCACGTCATTGAGATGTCTTAAAGCACTTCACAGAATATATTGTAAAGTGGATTTGACTGTATATTGTGGGTGAAACAGCAACCAATTCCGCAAAGCAATATCCTACAAATATCGTGGATTGAGTGACCACATTTTTTTAAGCTATTATTAACTGTGGAAAGGGATCCGCCAATCAACTAACAACAGGGTTCCTACTTTTGATGGAGTAAGGAACCTTGCGTGTGAAGTAAACTTGCCTCAGGTTTTGCTCCATCCAGGAATCGAACCTGGGTCCTCTCACTTGCGAGGCAAGTGTTCTAACACTATGCTACAAACATGATAAACTGCAGGTCTATGGAAGTGGACAGAATTATTTCATACCTTGTATGAAATAGTATTAAATTGGTGTTTAGTACTAAATTGTTAGAACTTTACAACTTTCCTAGCTCTGGACTCCTCAGGCTCTCAGGGTAAATGGTATCACCCATACAAGAGAAGTAATAGTTTGACAAAAGAAACCAACCAATTTAAGAAAAAAAGACATTATTGAAAACAGCATGTTTATTTCAGGTTACCTGGAATATCCATCAGTCGTGCTTTTGTGAGTATACTTCAATGGTAGATTCTAAACATTTCCTTAACTATTTATAAATGGGGGAAAATCCTTTAAAAAAATCATTCAGTCAATGTGCAATGTAGCCCCGCAGTGCACTCATTTAATCAGGATGAAATGTTTAAAACAGAGCCTTGTTCATTTTTTATATAACTTTTTATTTTATAAAATAATTAGTGGAAAAATTCACTGCTGTGAATTATACTGGAGTTCAATGTGTTTTTTCCTGGTTTCATTTGGCAAACATAGCAAATTATTTGGCTGACTCACAAGTACTGAACTTGAGTTTTAACAGTAAAGCATTATCTACCAGTTGGGGGTGTCAGCTATTTTAAATACTATACACATCAAGCTGAGAAAACTATTTAAATATCAGCAGGTCTTCTGTGTGGTACAGAGCAGAACTGAACATACAAAATTACAGCACGTTCAATCCATCCGTCAAATGTTGATTCTCGAGCATTTCAAGAGCAACACTTCAACCACTGTGTCCTCATGGGAGATTCTGTCCCTCAACTCATGACATTGAACAGTATTAATCCTCATCTGCTATACCATGTTTGCTAAAGATCATGTTAGGTTGTTTAAATTTGAGTTGGCATATCAAATACAAGAAGCCCCACAAATATAGACCGCCCAACAAATTAAAAAAACAGCCATTTATCAGCAATAAATTTGTGACCGCCATCTTATTTGGAAAAATCTGAAGGGAGTACTCCAGTGAAGTTAAAACATTACGACACAAAGCCCAGCCATTAAACATTTAAAGTTTGCAGTTTTCCTTGATGTGGTAATTGTTGCCAACTGCTCGTTTAATACTTTTCTTCTGTATTTTATGTAAAATGTCAGAAATCAAGGAATTCTAATTTTCTTGCAGCATAGTTGCAAACCAGTTGCAGACTTTTGTTAATCATTGATTAAGCCTCAAGATTACTTCATTAAACACAATATGTTAAAATTTGCAGTTTCATATCATTTGTACAAAACAGCTCATCAATATCAAAAGACAGCTATCATCTTCCTAAATCATATCATCAGCAAAACCACATCCACTTTTGAACTTCTTACTGCGTAAAACAAAAATGTTTGGACTCGTGGGTAAGAGGGCTAACAATTGAGCCATTCTGCCAGTGAATAGACACAACACAGCAGCCACTACAAATGCTTGTACTTATAAAGGAATCAATGTAATGCTACATGATAAAATGACACAAAGAAAAAAACCACTAAGCCAGAAAGAAGTCTCTACAAGTGGAATCGGGGAATCTCACTTTCACTTTACACATGAAAATAAATGAATCTGAAAGCTCCCAAGAAGAAGAAAGGTTTGCCTGGTGACTCAGTCTTCCAATAAGCAAACCCTACTGTCGTCCCATTACAGCATCAAGTGTTTTCCTAATTGGAAGGCTGGAATGTCAAAACCTGAAACAAAAGTTCTCAAAAGACTGTTTTTAGATGCATGATTTGTATACTCGTGGAATCCTGTAGCTTGTTGTTTAGAGCACTCGCCTCGCAAGCAAAAGGACCTGGGTTCGATTCCCAGCAGGGCGAAACTTTGGGCAAGTTTCCTTACTCCACATGCCTCTGTTCACCTACCGGTTGTTAGTCAATTTCAGATCACCTTTCTGGGGGTAATAATTCCTCCAAGAAAATAAAATAAAAATATAATTTGGTCAATCAATCCACGATTGTTTGTGGGACTGCTGTGCACAATTGGCTGCCATGTTTCTCCCACAAAAAAATATACAATCAATTCACTTTACAGTATATTCTGTGAAGCGCTTTGAGACGTCTCATAGACGTCTCAAAGACTCAAAGTTCGAGTCCTACCTCACAAACCACCAGCAGTACAACTGGACAAACGGCTTCTCCTCCCACTCTCACCCAGTCACCTGCAGGGTACCCCAAGGATCCATCCTTGGCCCCTTCCGCTTTCTGATCTACATGCTCCCTCTTGGGGATGTCATCTGCAGACATGGGGTACATTTCCACACGTATCCAGATGTCACCCAACTCTATTTTTCCACCCGTCTTTGCGACCCGCAGTCCCCTGATGTTCTGTCAGCCTGCCTGTCAGATCTCAGGGGCTGGATGAGCGCAAACTTCCTCCAGCTGAACGTTAACAAGAGGAAGCCATACTCTTTGGCTCTCGTCAACGTCTAAAATCTCACGGCTTTCACCTCCTCCACCTACCCGACCTCCCCCTAAAACTCTCCGAACCCATACGCAACCTAGGCATCAGGTTCAACCCCCAATTATCCTTCCTCCCCCACATCCGGTCCCTCACCAGCACCACCTCCGACGCATCACCCGTCTCTGCCAATACCTCTCCCAAAAAGCCGATGAAACACTGGTCCATGCCTTTGTCACCTCTCGGCTGGACTACTCTAACGCCATCCTCACCGGTCTCCCATCCACTAGCATCCATAAAATCAAAATCATTCAAAACTCTGCCGCCCTCATTCTCACCCGCACAAAACTCCGCTCCCCGATTACCCCAGTCCTTGCCAGACTGCACCGGATGCCTATCCCAGAGAGGATCGACTTCAAGATCCTCACCTTTGTATTCAAGTCCCTGCACTCCTCTGCACCCCCCTACCTCTCTGACCTCCTCTCTCCTCAAAACAGTACCCGTTGCCTCCATTCCTCCGGGTCTGGCCTCCTCCTCTTCTCCCAAGTCCTCCGCTCCATCCTCGGCGGCTGTGTCTTCAGCCACTATACCCTGAGGCTCTGGAACTGCCTTCCTCACTCCCTTCACCTCGCTCCCTCCCTTCCCATTTTCAGGTCTCTGCTGAAGACCTTTCTTTTTGACCGTGCCTTTGGTCACCTTCCTCCCCCCGGTTCGGTCCCGGGATCCGTTACTGTAAAGCGCTCTGAAACGCCGTCCGGCGTGGAGGGCCCTATATAAATCCAGGTTGTTGTTGTTGTTGTTGTTGTTGTGATAAGGCACTATATCAAATGCAAGGATTATTATTATTATTCTCAAGCTTTCTTGGATTTAAGCAAGAAACAAGAGAATTATGAAAGTAGTTTATTTCTGAAATAATAATAATAATAATCCTTGCATTTAATATAGTGGTTTTCACATCTTCTAGAAATGTTAGAAAAAAACACAAGGTGGTTTCAGTAGCTATGATATTTACCTGACGTGAGGAAATAATACTGAGAATCATGAAAGATGCCCACGGTCCCTGGTCCTGCTGAATCTGCAAGGATGTTGACAACTGAGAAAGCTCCACTCATGATTCCAAATCCCAGTCCTCCCACTGAAAAAAAAATGAAATGTTGTAAATGTAATCTTAATTCTAAAATGTAGCTTGTCATTCATTAAAAGAAATGTATGGGGCTGCAATTCAGATTCTCCTAAATAATAATAATAAACCTTGCATTTGATATAGCACCTTATCACATCTTCGAGACAACAACAAAATTACATTTGTATAACGGCTTTCACATCGGGAGGACGTCCCAAAGCACTGGATAGACAGAGTTATGGACCTGAGCTGGAGTTCGAGGTTGGCAAGTGTGGAGGGCAGCAGGGGAAGCAGGGAGATCGAAAGCACGGTTGAAGAGGGGGGTGTTGAGATGGGTCTTGAAGGCGGCAAGGCAGGGGGTGAGGCAGATAGACTGCGGGATGGAGTTCCAGAGGGTGGGGACAGAGTGGCAGAAGGCCCACCCGCCAATAGTGGGGCGGGCGAGGCGGGGAACATGGAGCAGGCTGGAGCCCGCTGATTGGAGGGAGCGAACAGGGTGGTAAGGGTGTTAGGAGGTCGCAGAGGTAGGGAGGAGCAAAGACCATGGAGGGTTTTGAAGGTGAGGACCAGGATCCTGAACTGTATCCTCAGTGGAGTCGGGCGAGGATAGGAGTGATAAGAGTCACAGAAGCTTAGTGTGGGAGATGATGAGGGCTGCAGAGTTCTGGATAATCTGCAGCCTATGGAGGGAGCAGTTGGGGAGGCTGACAAGCGATGAGTTTGCATAGTCAAGCCTCGATGTAATGAAAGCATGTATGAGGATTTTGGCGGCCTGCGGAGTGAGACAGAGGCAGAGACGGGCGATGTTGGGGAGGTGGGGGAAGGCAGAGCGGGTCATGGCGCAGATATGGGGTAGAAAGGATAGTTGAGAGTCGAGCAAGACGCCAAGGTTCTGGACTGGCTTAGCAAGGTGGAGTGTTCAACCATGGATGGTGATGCAGTCAGCGCCTGAGGTAAGGAGGCGCCGACGGGAGCCAATCAGGAAAACCTTGGTCTTATTGACGTCTCAAAGCGCTTCAGAGGATACACTGTAAAATGAATTGATTGCGTATTTTGTGGGCAAAACGCACCAGTCAATTGCGCACAGCAGTGACCCACAAACAGTCGTGGATTGAGTGTCAAAAAAAATTTTTTAAAACATTTTTTGAAGGGATCCCGGAAAATGTATCCGTTGGCCTGAGATCACAAGGTACAGAGATAGAGAGAGAGAGAGGAGCTGATATTTAAGACCCAGAACAAATGTAAAGTCTCACTAGTCTTGTTTAAAAAGCAGTTTGCTTCATCACACCTCTGCCTTTGTCACCTCTCGGCTGGACTAATCTAACGCCCTCCTCGCCAGTCTCCCATCCACTACCATCCATAAAATCCATTTCATTCAAAACTCTGCCGCCCGCATTCTCACTCGCATGAAACTCCGCTCCCCAATCACCCCACTCCTTGCCAGACTGCACCGGCTGCCTATCCCAGAGAGGATCGATTTCAAGATCCTCACCTTTGTATTCAAGTCCCTGCACTCCTCTGCACCCCCCGACCTCTCTGACCTCCTCTCTCCTCAAAACGGTACCCGTTGCCTCCGTTCCTCTGGGTCTGGCCTCTTCCTCGTCCCCAAGTCCTCCGCTCCACCCTCGGCGGCCGTGCCTTCAGCCACTATGCCCGAGGCTCTGGAACTGCCTTCCTCACTCCCTTTACCTCGCTCCCTCCCTTCCCATTTTCAGGTCTCTGCTGAACGCGCCTTTGGTCACCTCCCCCCCCCTCCCCCTGGCTCTGTCCCGGGATCTGTTACTGTAAAGCCTCTGAAACACCGAGGGCGCTATATAAATCCAAGTTGTTGTTGTTGTTGTTGCCGCTCAAGCCAAGATTCATTCATTCTCTCTCTCTCTCTGTTACTCTGTGGCTGCAGTATGCATAATCTACAGAATGCACAGCAGCAACACACCAACACTCAGGAGAACAAAAATAGTGATCATCATGGGAACCCCATCAAATCCAAGTTTCGGTCCAAGTCACTCACTATCGGACTTGGACATATCCAATAGGGGGTTGAAGAAAATTTTTTTGGAAGTCTCAACCCCACATTATTGTGGGAGCATCATTCACAAGGACTAAAGGGGTTTAAAGAGAAGGCCCATCACCACTCTTACAGTGCAACTAGGTGTGGGCAATCAACACTGGCTATGTGACTCACATCCCAAGTGTGTATAAAAAAATTCTCCTAATCCATTTATAGAGTACTTTGGGGTTGCAGCCACTATACTTCAGATTTGATCTTACCTTCTCCAAGCTTCTCATAAGGCCCATTAAAGTTCACTTAGAATCACAGAATCATAGAACTTGTGCTTTTTTTGAAAAATGTTTCACAGAATATTTAAGTCATTGATCTGCCACTGGCTGATACTCTCATGTACCAGTAAATGATTTATTTTAGCAGGTGGTATTCAAATTATGTTTGCCTTAAGGTCAACAAATACATCTTGTTTGATGTGCAAGTTATAAAAGCTTGATCTGATAATCTTTACCATACACCGATCCCAGATTGATAGAATGATTAATGATAAATTAAATGGAAGAAGGGATACAGAGGGTATTTCAAACAGAATCTTTAGCAATAAATCGATTACTTTCATCTCTAATAGAGTACAGATTCTCCAGAGATTCTCCAGATTCTCGTGGAGTCCTGTAGCTCAGTGGTTAGAGCACTCGCTTTGCAAGTGAGAGACCTGAGTTCAATTCCAGGCAGGTCAGGGCGAAACCTTGGGCAAGTTTCCTTACTCCACACAGAGCCTAATAATAATCCCTCCAAAAAAAAAACCAATAATAAATTGGTCATTTTCAATCTACGACTGTTTGTGGGACATTGCTGTGCGCAATTGGCTGCCGCGTTCGCCCACAAATATACAGTCAATTCACTTTACAGTATATTCTGTGAAGTGCTTTGGGACGTCCTCCCGACGTGAAAAGCGCTATATCAAATGCAAGGATTATTATTATTATTATTATTAGATGCATATATCTCATCACCGATTAGATAGTAATGAGTGACTTTTGACACCTACCTGAGAAATAAAAGAAAGCTGTACAGTATTTTATGTGGCTGTGACTTAGTCTCTTAAAAGTACCTTAAATAGCCACTGTATAATCTAAAAGTGGATTTGAACACCACTCAACTAATCCACGTTGTAATTCATCTATTCATCTGGGATTGCAAGCGATTTAAGAACTCGATTAAACCCTAAATGTCATTCCACAGTTTATGCATTGCCAGGCAATATGAACTGCATCCAGTACCACTGTTCTTACATTTTCTAATAAAATGATCTTACCATAGGCCATTTGCTGCACTGTTAGAGGTGACTGTCCATCTTCACTTAGTGCTGAGAGACCTTCGATGGCCTTTCTAAAAGATAAAAATTACTTATCAATTATGTTCAGTAATTATAATGCCCTTCTTTATAGCACTGCATCATTTACAGCTGAATAAGTGTGAACGGTAATGGGATTCCAGATTTTATATGTAGATATTGAATATAAATCAAGGAAATTAAGTTGAATTTATACAAGACATTGGTTAGACTTTAAGTACTACATGCAATTCTGTGCCTCCGATTATAGAAAGGATATCAAAGCCATGGAAACAATGCAGCATCAGCTCACACAAACGATAGCAGTGATATAAAATGATACCACAAATGATACGAGGGAAGGGAGTATATATTGATTGGCAGTATCTTGCAAGGAGCTGAAGAGCAAAGGGATTTAGGAGGGTAGGTACAGAAGTCATTGAAAGTTGCATTGCAACTGACAAAGGCTGTAAAGCAAACTAATAGGGTTATATGTACAGGAGCATAATGATAACTTTGTACATATCATTGGTTAGGCCGCAACTGGAGTACTGTGTCCAGTTACAGGCACCTCACTTCAGAAAAGATATTAAGGTCTTAGAGCTGTGCTCAGTGAAGAAGTAACCTATACATTTCTACCATGATATACTTCAGCATCTCAATTAGTGGAGTCCTGTAGCTCAGTGGTTAGAGCACTCGCTTTGCAAGCGAGAGACCTGAGTTCAATTCCAGGCAGAGGGCGAAACCTTGGGCAAGTTTCCTTACTCCACACAGAGCCTAATAATAATCCCTCCAAAACCAAAAACAATGATAAATTGGTCATTTTCAATCTACGACTGTTTGTGGGACATTGCTGTGCGCAATTGGCTGCCGCGTTCGCCCACAAATATACAGTCAATTCACTTTACAGTGCGTTCTGTGAAGCGCTTTGGGACGTCCTCCCGATGTGAAAAGCGCTATATCAAATGCAAGGGTTATTATTATTATTATTATCCTGTCAGGATTAGTACTGAAAAAAATTCTTGCACTTGCTCCCAACGAGGGAGGAAAAGTCTTTTCTATATATTCCTTAATGGTTTTGCTGCTTGCATGTCTAATCAGTTCCCTTTTAAACAATTCTGTTGCCCACTGTGGAAAGTGATTACCACAAAGGTCACTTCCGGTAATGAATCCAAATTTTTTGTCTAACATTTCAGAGACAAATGGGGATGGGAGGATTGGCACAAAGGTTCACACGTTATACATACCTTAGCAGTTTGTAATAAGCAAAGCGAAAGACTTCCTGCAGTAATACTGAGAACATGACACCAAAGATGATGAGTGTTTTCTGTAGCTGTGCATCATTTTCATTGCTAGCCTTTACAGCAATAAACCAAACTAATGAAGATAGGAGCAAGGACAGCAACCAGAAAAAGGCCCTATAATACAAATATTATTTGATTATTCATTTACAATAAATTAATGGCAATAAAACCTCAGTCTTAGTAAACAATGAATTTGTCAATAATCACAGACATGGCTAAGCAGGAGGATGGAATTCAATACTTACAAGGCCACAAGGCATTCAAGAAAGATAAAAACAATAATAATCTTTACATTTGATAGAGTGCCTTTCCACATTGTTGAAACATTGCAAGGCATTTTACAAGATTTCTGTATAATGAATGTGTATTTCGTAGATGGACACAGCAGCCAATTTGTGAACAGAAGTGTCCCATAAACAGCCAGGAGGTGAACGACCAATTTCATCTGGAGATCCAGTGGCCAGGACGGAGAGAAACTCCTTTCTCTTTTGAAATGGTGCCACGGGATCTTTAACATTGTCCACTTAAAGAGGCAGACGGGAACCTCGGTTTTAATCTCTCATTTGATGGACGTCACCTCCAACAATTCGGTGCTCTCCAGCACTGTACTGGAATGTCAGCCTATACTGTGACCTCAAAGTCCCGACATGAGGCTCCAGCACACAACTTTCTGACTCAGAGACGAGTGTGCTGCAAACCGATCCAGCTGACATTCATATACAGGAGCGATGGGAAGATAGAGAGGTTGCTTGATATGTAAAGGACACCTGTCAGGTTGAGGCAGTTGAGCAAGAGTTGTAGGATAAAATAAAATATTCTTTAGATTTGCTTCATAACAAAAGGGTTAGATTATCACTTGAGGAAATCTGATTGAGCTATTTAAGTTAAAAAGTGAAAATGAGAAGCTAGACAACGAAACCAACAATTACATTTGTATAACACCTTTCATGTCAGGAGGACGAACGAAGGCTCTGAACAACGCTTCACTCTTTCAAAGAGATTCAAAACAAGGGAAAAGCGTCTTAAAATTAGACCTAAAGTGGTTAGAAATTAGATCACGAGCCACACAACTGTGAGAATGTGGAGTGTACTGCCCCAGGACACAGTGTAAGATTGGGGGGAGATATTCCTTTCACGGCTAAATGCAGTGACTTTCACTTTATGAGTTAACAAAGGCAAAAGATTGATACAATCTAAAGAGATAACAGAGAGGACCATTGTGAAGGTATTTTTCAGTTATAACAGCACATCATTAAAGTCACTGCACCTGTTGTCCCTGACTTTGATGGTAGCACTCTCACCCCTGAATCAGAAGGTTATTGGTTCAAGCCCTATGTCTACTTTGATACTATACTGCAGATGAGACGTTAAACCAAGGCTCTATCTGCCTGTTCAGGTGGATGGTAAAAATCCCACGGCACTATTTGAAAATAGAAGGGAGTTTTTTTCTATTGTCCTGGCCAATAAGTCTCGAGATATAATTGTTCAATCATTTCACGGTTGTTTGTAGGACATTACTGTGTGCAAATTGCCTATCATGTTTACCTACAAAATACACAGTCACCACAGTAAAATCCTGTACACAACAGCAACAAAAACAAAATTACATTTGTATAACGCCTTTCACGTCGGGAGGACATCCCAAGGCGCTGGACAGACAGAGTTTCAGACCCGAGCTGGGGGTCGGGGAGCATGAAGGGCAGGGGGGGAAGCAGGGTCAAAGAGGAGGGTTTTGAGATGGGTCTTGAAGGAGGCAAGAGAGGGGGTGAGGCGGAGGGACTGCGGGATGGAGTTCCAGAGTGTGGGGGCAGAGTGGCAGAAGGCCTGCCCGCCAATAGTGCAGGAGAGGACACGGACTGCAGAGTTCTGGGTGATCCTCAGGCTATGGAGGGAGAAGTTGGGGAGGCCAACAAGCAATGAGTTTGCATAATCGGGCCTCAATGTAATGAAAGCATGTATGAGGGTTTCGGCGGCTTGCAGTGTGAGACAGTGGCGGAGGCAGTTTATGTTGCAGAGATGGGGGAAGGCAGAGTGGGTCATGGCTCAGATGTGGGGTAGAAAGGATAGTTGAGGGAGATAAAGCACTTTGAGCTATCCTCCTGACGTGAAAAGTGCTACATCAAATATAAGGATTATTATTAGAGGTTAATTACCACTCTTATAATTCTGCCTTCCTATGGGAGGTAATCAAATTAATAAACTCATTGCTTCTATTTAACATAATTTAAAATCTGCATCAAAAAGGCCATCTGTAATCTTCTGTTTAAAAAAACTATTAAACAATAATATGTTCTTTCTATCTCAGCTGATTGAATATTTCTATTTAAAAATGTATAGTGCGGGTTCACAGTGACCCACTAAGCAAATTTGAGGCATGTTAGCCTGTAGTTGACAAATGAACAGTTTTGTTTCACAAACTCACTTTAAATGAATATCATATGAACTCTTAAATGGACAAGACACAACTTAAACAGCATGTTCAGAGATGACAAGCCAGAAATTAGAGTTGTGGCCTTGACACCAACATTTGCACTGAATTTTTTTAGAGGTGAAACCTTATATGCGAGGGAATTTTCCCCTGTAGCGAAGAAAAACTATTGGGCTGGACCTAATTCTTTCAAAATCTAAGCCGTCAAATGAAGTCCCTGTGGGCATCCATGACATACAACATCTGATTTACTTTTCTGCTCTAATCCATTCCAACACATCCTGTCTTGAAAGTAATCCAGAGGGTCTAATGCTCAGAATTGGAAAGTTAAACAATTTCACTGAGAGCAGCACTGACTCTTTTGGCAGGTTTCATATGCTCAAAAGACACCACATCATCATGTTTAGTTTATCATGTGGTTAATGAGGTTCCAGTTACTCTTGACAACAAAAGCATAGCAAAGTTTATGCAACACAACTGACAAGTTATTTTTAGAAAACTCAGGTTCAACGCTGTATGCTTTTTATTATTAGATGCATATATCTCATCACCGATTAGATAGTAATGAGTGACTTTTGACACCTACCTGAGAAATAAAAGAAAGCTGTACAGTATTTTATGTGGCTGTGACTTAGTCTCTTAAAAGTACCTTAAATAGCCACTGTATAATCTAAAAGTGGATTTGAACACCACTCAACTAATCCACGTTGTAATTCATCTATTCATCTGGGATTGCAAGCGATTTAAGAACTCGATTAAACCCTAAATGTCATTCCACAGTTTATGCATTGCCAGGCAATATGAACTGCATCCAGTACCACTGTTCTTACATTTTCTAATAAAATGATCTTACCATAGGCCATTTGCTGCACTGTTAGAGGTGACTGTCCATCTTCACTTAGTGCTGAGAGACCTTCGATGGCCTTTCTAAAAGATAAAAATTACTTATCAATTATGTTCAGTAATTATAATGCCTTCTTTATAGCACTGCATCATTTACAGCTGAATAAGTGTGAACGGTAATGGGATTCCAGATTTTATATGTAGATATTGAATATAAATCAAGGAAATTAAGTTGAATTTATACAAGACATTGGTTAGACTTTAAGTACTACATGCAATTCTGTGCCTCCGATTATAGAAAGGATATCAAAGCCATGGAAACAATGCAGCATCAGCTCACACAAACGATAGCAGTGATATAAAATGATACCACAAATGATACGAGGGAAGGGAGTATATATTGATTGGCAGTATCTTGCAAGGAGCTGAAGAGCAAAGGGATTTAGGAGGGTAGGTACAGAAGTCATTGAAAGTTGCATTGCAACTGACAAAGGCTGTAAAGCAAACTAATAGGGTTATATGTACAGGAGCATAATGATAACTTTGTACATATCATTGGTTAGGCCGCAACTGGAGTACTGTGTCCAGTTACAGGCACCTCACTTCAGAAAAGATATTAAGGTCTTAGAGCTGTGCTCAGTGAAGAAGTAACCTATACATTTCTACCATGATATACTTCAGCATCTCAATTAGTGGAGTCCTGTAGCTCAGTGGTTAGAGCACTCGCTTTGCAAGCGAGAGACCTGAGTTCAATTCCAGGCAGAGGGCGAAACCTTGGGCAAGTTTCCTTACTCCACACAGAGCCTAATAATAATCCCTCCAAAACCAAAAACAATGATAAATTGGTCATTTTCAATCTACGACTGTTTGTGGGACATTGCTGTGCGCAATTGGCTGCCGCGTTCGCCCACAAATTCAGTATATTCTTTACAGTTTCTGGAAGCGCTTTGAGGCGTCCTCGATGTGAAGGCTTATCAAATGCAAGGGTTATTATTATTATTATTATCCTGTCAGGATTAGTACTGAAAAAAATTCTTGCACTTGCTCCCAACGAGGGAGGAAAAGTCTTTTCTATATATTCCTTAATGGTTTTGCTGCTTGCATGTCTAATCAGTTCCCTTTTAAACAATTCTGTTGCCCACTGTGGAAAGTGATTACCACAAAGGTCACTTCCGGTAATGAATCCAAATTTTTTGTCTAACATTTCAGAGACAAATGGGGATGGGAGGATTGGCACAAAGGTTCACACGTTATACATACCTTAGCAGTTTGTAATAAGCAAAGCGAAAGACTTCCTGCAGTAATACTGAGAACATGACACCAAAGATGATGAGTGTTTTCTGTAGCTGTGCATCATTTTCATTGCTAGCCTTTACAGCAATAAACCAAACTAATGAAGATAGGAGCAAGGACAGCAACCAGAAAAAGGCCCTATAATACAAATATTATTTGATTATTCATTTACAATAAATTAATGGCAATAAAACCTCAGTCTTAGTAAACAATGAATTTGTCAATAATCACAGACATGGCTAAGCAGGAGGATGGAATTCAATACTTACAAGGCCACAAGGCATTCAAGAAAGATAAAAACAATAATAATCTTTACATTTGATAGAGTGCCTTTCCACATTGTTGAAACATTGCAAGGCATTTTACAAGATTTCTGTATAATGAATGTGTATTTCGTAGATGGACACAGCAGCCAATTTGTGAACAGAAGTGTCCCATAAACAGCCAGGAGGTGAACGACCAATTTCATCTGACGACTGATTGTGGGACACTGCTGTGCGCAATTAGCTCCCATGTTTCACCCACAAAATATACAGTCAATTCACATTACAGTATAATCTGTGAAGCTCTTTGAGACGTCTCGAAGACGTGATAATGGGCTATATCAAATGCAAGGATTATTACTATTATAGTCCCAGAAAGTTGCAACACTGCAATAAACAACCGCAGCTTAGTTCCCCATCAAAACTATTTTGAAATGAATCACATGGTGGAAACTAAAAACAGGAAAGGATTTCTATTTTAGTTTTTCACAGCCTTAATTCTTCCTTTTTAACTTAACCCAGAGGCTGTTACTCCTCAGCAAATACTGTACATATTCATCTCACTAAGTTTGGGATTCAGATGCCTGAAATTATGATAAATTGAATTTATAATAATAATAATCCTTGCATTTGGTATAGTGCCTTATCACATCTTCGAGCGGTCTCAAAGCGCTTCATAGAATATACTGGAAAGTGAATTGACTTTAAATTTTGTGGGTGAAATTTGAGAATTTTCCACAATTCTGCCCAAATCTCAAGTATTGAAACAAATGGTCAGATAATGGTCTAAGTCTCCAAAAAAAGGTCCCTTCCCCCACCCCAATGAGTTTGCATAGTCGAACCTCGATGTAATGAAATACTCTATAAACTTCAAAACTCTAGAAGTTTTTCTGAACCTCTCCTTTTATAATAATAATCCTTGCATTTGATATAGTGCCCTATCACGTAGTCGAGACGTCTCAAAGTGCTTCACAGAATATACGGTAAAGTGAAATGATTGTAAATTTTGTGAGCAAAACACAGCAGTCGATTACACTCAGCAGTGTCCCACAAAAAGGCCTGGATTGAGTGACCAACTTATTATTTTTTTGGAAGGAATTATTACCCCCAGGAAAGTGATCCGCCAATTGACTAACAACCAACAACAACAACAACAAGATTCCATTTATAGAGCGCTTTTCACGTCGGGAGGACGTCCCAAGGTACTGTACAGTTGGGTCAGGACCCGAGCAGGGGGGAAATGGTCAGGGTGAGGGAAGGGAAGGGAGGGAGCGAGGAGGGGGTAGAGAGTCGAGAGGGGAGCTGAAGGCACGGTCAAAGAGAAAGGTCTTGAGACCGGCCTTGAAGGAGGAAAGGGAGGAGGCAGCGAAGGCACTGAGGGATGGAGTTCCAGAGCCTCGGGGCTGAGAGGCTGAAGGCCCGGCCATCGATGGTAGGGCGGTTGGGGCGGGGGATGTGGAGCAGACCGGAGCCAGAGGAACGGAGGGTACGGGCAGGTAAGTAGGGGATAGTAGGTCGGAGAGGTAGGAGGGAGCAAGGCCATGAATGGCCTTGTAGGTGAGGATGAGGATCTTGAATTCGATCCTCTGGGGGATGGGGAGTCAGTGGAGGCGAGCGAGGGTGGGAGTGATGTGGTCGTGAAGTCTGGTGCGGGACAGTACACGAGCTGCAGAGTTCTGAATGACCTGCAGCTTGTGGAGGGAGGTGCCGGGAAGGCCGACGAGGAGAGAGTTCCCATAGTCCAGCCTTGAGGTGATAAAGGCGTGGACCAGAGTTTCAGCAGCGTGAGGGGTGAGGTAGTGCCGTAGTCTGGTGATATTCCGGAGGTGATGGAAGGCGGTGCCAGTTGTGGCGCGGATATGAGGGAGAAAGGACAACTCAGGGTCGAACAAGTTCCTACTTACTTCCAGGTAAACAGAGAGTACAGAAACCTGCCCACCATTTCATCCTTGACTGTGTATTTTGTGGGCGAAATGCAGTAGCCAATTGCGCACAGTAATGCCCCAGAAACAGAGTAACCAAACTTGTATGTAACACATCATTTTACTTGCCAGATTTGAAGCTTAATCTTCTTCCCATCCAATTCAATGCCTTCGAGTTTAAAATCAACACCTGCAAAAAATGAAAGCTAAAATGAAGAAAGGTAAGCTCTGTGATGCAGTTGCTTGCTGTGCCGAGTTTTTATGTCCTTATTTTCTGCTCTTGAATGTTAAGGCAATTAAAGATATCTCAGTGGTGACACTGCCTTCATAATTACATTATAGTACCGTATACAATGAATGTATTTGCTGAGCTGGGGAGTTCATTGAATTTTACCTTATATAACAACAACTTGCATTTATATAGTGCCCTTCACATGGGGTAGGGTCCGGGAATGCTTCACAGTGACAGAGTCTGACAACGAGCCAGGAGGAGAGGGAGGTGACCATAAGCACGATCAAAAAGGAACGTCTTCAGGCAGAATTTGAAAGTGGAGAGGGAGGATGCAGGGCGGAGGGATTGAGGGAAAGAGTTCCAGAGTTTCAGGGCAAAGTGGCTGAAGGCACGGCCACCGATGGTGGAATGGAGGGCACGAGGGAAGAATAGGAGGCCGGAACCAGCTGAGCAGAGGCAGCGGATGGTGGAGTGGAGGGTAAGCCGGTTGGATAAGTAGGGAGGTGCGAGGGAATGAAGGGATTTGAAAACAAGTGAGAGGATCTTGAAATCGATCCGTTCAGTGATTAGGAGCCAGTGGAGCCTGGCAAAGACTGGTATGATGGAGGTATGAGTTTCATGCAGATGAGTATCCGGAATTAATTAATTAATTAATTGGAATTAATTAATGTATGGTGGAGCTGGGGAGACCAGCGAGGTGGGCATTGGAATAGTCCAGCTGGGTACAGCCAAGATAATAGCATGTGATGATTCAATGTTAAAGCTGTAATGATCCTATTTTCACTATTTATAAACACTTGTGAACAGTAACGACCTGCATTTTTATATTGTTGTGTCACATCAAATACTTTCAAAACGCAATACATCAATAACTTGTCAAGTTTTGTGGCTGCTTTTATTCACAGAATGTTTTAGAAGAAAGAACTTTGAGCAATGATGACTAGACAAAATAGTGCACTTCAACTTTGAAAAGAGATGACTCAGACAGAATGTTACATAGAGTTTTGCAAGATTTTAAATGGGATTAGGAAAGTAAATCCAGAACAGTACTTTGAGATATGTCAAAGCAGCAGAACAAGCTGGCACAGGTTTGCAAAGGGCAATTTCAGGACAGGCAGTAGGAAACATCTCAACGATGTGATAAGGCTCTATATCAAATGTAAGAATTATTATTATTATTACATTTAACAAGTAGAACAGGTTACCAGAAAGAATGATTGAGGCTAGGATGCTGGACTTACTTAAAATAAGCTTTATGTTTTAATGGGTGAAAGATAATGGAGAAGGATCTAGACGCAGGAGATTAAATAGGTCAAAGGACTTTCTTGATCTCAACCCTTGCTTTGTGTACATCATCCTTTTCGTAAATGTTGATTAGTTGACAAACAGGAAAACCACAGCATTGACGAGGCTTATGAGCTCACTAAAGAAAGTGACAGGACGATTGAGGAAACAGCAAAACAGAGCCTTACACACATCCGACCTACACATTCTGGTTTCTTATCTACCACACATTCGCCTGCAACAATAACAAATTACATTTGGATAGCGCCTTTCATGTCAGGAAGACATACCAAGGCATTGGACAGTCAGGGATCCGCACCCAAGCTGGTGGTTGAAGATGAGAACGAGGATTTTGAACTCTATCCTCAGGGATGGGGAGCCAGTGGAGCCGAGTGAGGGTGGGAATGATAGGGTCACTGAGCCTGGTGCAGGAGAGGACATGAGCTGCAGAGTTCTGGATGATCTGCAGCTTGTGGAAGGAAGAGTTAGGAATCCCGACAAGCAGGGAGTTGGCATAGTTGAACCTGGATATGATGAATGCATGAATAAGGGTTTCAGTGGTGGAGGGTGAGGCAGTGGTGGAGTTGGGTGATGTTGAGGAGGTGGGTAATGCAGAGCGAGCGGGTCATGGCATGGATGTGGGCGAAAACCATAGCTGTTACATGGTTGATGAACTCACCAAAGAAAGCAAAAGGAAGATTGAGGAAACAGCAAAACAGGACATTACACCCAACCGACCTACATATTCTGTTTTTTTATCTACCACACATTCGTTTGAAGAAATACAGATACTTCACTTTACATTAAATCCTGTGAAGCTCTTTAAAACATCCTCCCAACATGAAAGGCAGCATATCAAATTCAAGGATTTCTTTACAGTTATTACCTACCAATGGCTGAATTATTCATTTGATCTTGACCTGCAAAATGGGACATCAAGTCAATCTTTCCAACTCCTTGAGAGCCGATCAAGATAATCTTGAATGTATAATCCCATTCCTTCTTCGCCATTGTCTAAAAGCTCGTCCCAGCACAGGCTGCTCACACCAGAACTGCAATACTGTGGGGAAATCTGTTGTCAAGATTTGTGTAATGTTTCCTGTTCTACTGAACCTTATTGGCAGGAATCCTGACGTGGCTGTTCTCACACACCCAGTTTTAACTTATTTCTGTGCTCAGCTCTCTATCAAAAGATATCGGTTAGGTTTCTGCTAATAGTATTGTGTTGGGTTTTAGGCTTCCTATTGTAGAAAGGACATCACAGTCATAATAACAGCAGGCCTTGCAGTTGGTATAGCACCTAATCATGTTGTCGAGATGTCTCAAAGTGCTCACAGGATTTACTGTAAACTGTAGTCACTGTGTATTTTGTAAGGGAATAGCAATGTCCCACAAACAGCCACGATGTAAATTTTAACTGGGGGATTCCTAGCCAGGACACTGGGAGAAACTCCCTTCTCTTTTCAAATAGAGCCATGGGATACTTAACATCCCACTGAACAGACAGGTGGGACATTGAGTTACATTTCATCTGAAGGACGGCACCTCTGTCAAAGCAGCACTTTGCCAGCACTGCACTGGATGCCACCTTGCCTGTGAGTCTGTGAGTTCAAAGTCCTCATGTGGGGCTTGAACCCACAAATGTTTGACTTCGAGGCAACAGTACTAGTAACTGCAATGGTTGTCATGGAGCAGGTATAGTAGCAATTCACTTGGATGATAATAATAATCCTTACATTTGATATAGCGCCTTATCACGTCATCAAGCACTTCACAGGATTTACTATGTGAAGTGCAGTGACTGTGTATTGGACAGCAAGGATAATTATGTGGAAAGAGTTGAAAGGAGAGGCCTGTTTTTGTTGCAACAGAGAAGGTGAATTCAATAAAATGTTTTCCAAATTATGAACAGTTCTGATAGAGAAAGATAATGTCTGTTGAGCTATGGTAATTTGGTCTTGTTTGTTTCTTAGGTCACACCACCCTCTTGTGGCACATATTGTAATGCAGTTTTACAAGGAAAATAATAAAGATAATTGTTGCATTTTGGGAGGACATCTCATAGCTCTTTGCATGTTTTAACTTATTTCTGTAATCGGCTTTCTGTGTAAAAGCCATTGGGAAAATGTAGTGATGTAGGCAAACGCAGTGACGCAATTTTATCTGCAGGAGAAACTCTTTTCTCTTTTCAAACAATGCATGGGATCTTTAACGTCCAACTGCTATCCAGTAGCGCTAGTTTCTCCTGATATCCTTCTCAGCAATCCTCAAGATAAATTGGAAACTCTCCTACGCGATGGATGCTATATAAATGTAAGCTGTTGTTGTCGTTCATCACAAACGACTGCTGCCTTTGCCTACAAACGTACAGCTACTATGCAAGTTACCAATGAAGCGCTTTGACATGTGTTGGAGGCACTGTATTCAATGGAAAGATAATTGTTACTAGTTTAAGCTTACGCCAAACGCTGCTGAAATCCCCGTGCGTTCGGCCCCTCCTGCCTCAATTTGCCCAATGCACTTCTCATCGATCTCCCCAGCTTCGCTGTAAATAAGGTGCAGAACTCTTGCTGCCCACATACTGACCCGGACCAAACTCCGTCCCCACATCTCAGCTGCTGAACTTGCCAACAAATACACAGCCTGCAAATACCCTTTACAAAGAAATCTACAAAAACCTTTGAGACATATCAACATTATATGTGCTGTGTCAAATGTAGGGATTATTTATTATCCATCAAATTAGCAGCAGTGAGACAGAGTTTATGGAAACAGCAGGGTCATCTCATTCAGACAGTGTGTTGACGTATTGCTTGCACAGTGCAGAGAAATGAAGCAGCCGTTTCCACTTGGCAAGGAGAGTCAGCGCTCGAGAAAACACGGGCCAACAATGTTGAGAAAGTTAATAAATGAGCCAAAGAATTGTAAGAAATGAACCTTTGAGCTGAAAGGGGTTGAAAGAGTTGCAGTGTAGCACAATTGGAAAGTCACATCAACTTCATAGGCCAGCAGGAGCCAAAGAAACAAGGAAAGCTGCCTCACTGCCCGGGAATGGGTGAGCGGGTGGAGAGGGTTGGACGTTTTTGCTCTGCCCACGGCACAGAGTCAGCGTTTGTCAAAGTCACGAACGACATTCTCTCTATCTGTGACTAGGGATCCCTCTGCCTCCTCGTCCTCCTGGATCTCTCTGCCGCGTTCGACACATTGGACCACGCCATCCTCCTCGCTCGGCTCTCCTCCCTCATCTACTTTAATGGTACCGTACTCTGATGGTTCGAGTCCTGCTTAACAAACAACCTCCATTTCATCTCAGCAAATGGTTTCTCCTCCCATTCCCACCCGGTCACCTGCAGGATACCCCAGGGCTCCAACCTTGGCCCTTTTCTTTTCCGTATCTATATGATCCCTCTGGGTGATGTCATCCGCAGACACGGGGTAAACTTCCACATGTATGTGGATGACACACAAATCTACTTTGCCTCCTCCAGTACCAACTCCAGGTCCACCGATGTGCTATCAGCTTGTCTGTAAACTTCCTGCAGCTGAATATGGACAAGATGGAAGCCATCTCCAACCGCACAGCAGTGTCCCGCAAACAGTCATGAATTGAGCGACCAAATAAATTTTATTTTGAAGGAATTATTACCCCTGGAAAAGCAATCCGCCAATCAACTAACAAACCCAGGTCCTCTCACTTGCGAGGCGAGTGCTCTAACCACTAAGCTACAGGACCTGGGGTGGAGGGATCAGGGGACATACAGTAGGCCTGTATTTACAATAATAATGCTTGCATTTCAAACTACACCTTCCACATTGAGAGAACATCGCAAAGCACTTTGCAGCATTTACTGTTAGGTGTGTGTCAGCCTGGCTCAATTGGTAGACTTTTGTCTCTGAGTCAGAAGGTTGGAACTCAAGCCCCACTTGGGACTTGGAATTCATATAGTTTAGGCTGACACCTAATCTTGAGGTCTGAAATTTCACCTGCTCTTAGGCTCGAGACCATGGTTTTAAAATTTAACATCGCACAAAATGTTAGACAATTCTTTAAATTTAGTTTTTAAATTCTGTTTGACCACATTTCTTGTTAATTAATAATGGGAGTAAGCTGTCAGGAGATGGGGCCACATGATACACAGAGGAAAGTCCACCTGACAAAAAAAAAAATCATTCTTGTTCTTCTGTACAGATCAATAATAGATCTGTTCCTGTTAACAAATGCCTGGCTACATGGTGATGAGTATGAGATTTTGGATTGGTTTGGTAACATGTACTTACCTTTAAAAATGGACTTCACTGGAGATCTCTCATCTCATGAGCATCACAGTCACTGGGGGCAAGGATTCATCCTAATCAGTTCCTGTTAACCCTGCAAGTCAAAGCCCTAATGGGTAAGATGATCCTAGCTGGACAGGAATCTTGCCAGAAGTGCTCTAAATGACAAACAATGCGATTTTAACTGTTTAAACTCCAACAGTTCCTCCCAACGTGTACTTTGTGGTCCCCAAGTCTTGGCTTATACCAACCTGTGCTTTATATTCTCCACAATTAGATAAGCAGCATGCATTCCATTCCAGTCACAGGGAAATTTCCAAGTGGCAGTGGCATACAAAGGTCCAAGTCTGATTTGGTTACATGGTGAGGAGGTTCCACATGTGTCAGACGTCTGGCTAAACAAAAAGAAAACGAGCATTGCAGATTTCCTCACTTCCTAAACCACAGTGTCACTCTTACCACAATCCAAACTCCTCCGCAGATCAGCTTCCAGGGCTGATATGTGAGAATATTGGGGCAAGCTATCATATCTTACACCTCGGGGCAAACAAAAGCCAATTTGGATAAACAAAGCGATGAGAGTCAAGACCGGCAACAAGTTTGGATAAGATACAACATGAGTTCACACGGCCAGAGAATCTGCTTAATATCAAATCATTCCAAAGCAATGGATGTTTACTTTAGATGCAAAGCCAACCGAGGAGAGGAAAACAAACGTGTAGCGTGCGAAAGAATTGACAGGAGCTGGCCCGATGGCCTGAAAACTGGAGATTAGGCAGTGAGCGTGGGAGAGATGGAGAACATGCAATGAGTGTGTCAGAGGTGGAGAACCAGTGGTAAGTGTGTTAGAGAGGTAAAGAAGAAGTGGTAACAACAACAACAACAACAAAATTACATTTATAGAGCGCCTTTCACGTCGGGAGGATGTCCCAAAGCGCTGAACAGTCAGGTATCGGGGCCCGAGCATGGGGGAGGGGTGGAGTAGGGGTGAGGGAAGGCAGAGAGGTGGGAGGGAGACCAAAGGCACGGTCGAAGAGAAGGGTCTTGAGAACGGCCTTGAAGGAGGCAAGGGCGGAAGCGAGGTGAAGGGATCGTGGGATGGAGTTCCAGAGTGTGGGGGTAGAGAGGCTGAAAGCCTGGCCACCGATGGTAGGGCGGGTCGGGCGGAGACATAGAGCAGGCTGGAGCCCGATGAACGGAAGGAGCGGGCAGGTTGGTAGGGAGTCAGCAGATCAGAGAGGTAGGAGGAGGCAAGGCCATGGATGCCCTTAAAGGTGAGGACGAGGATCTTGAACTCGATCCTCTGGGGGATGGGGAGCCAGTGGAGTCGGGCGAGGGTGGTAGTGATGGGGTCGCGGAGCCTGGTGCATGAGAGTACACGAGCTGCAGAATTTTGGATGATCTGCAGCTTGTGAATGGAAGAGTTGGGAAGGCCGATGAGGAGGGAGTTCCCGTTATCAAGCCTTGAGGTGACGAATGCGTGGGTGAGGGTTTCGGCAGCCTGAGGGGTGAGGCAGTGGCGGAGTCTGGCAATGTTGCGGAGGTGGCGGTAGGCAGTGCCAGTCATGTCGCGGATGTGGGGGAGAAAGGATAGTTCAGGGTCAAACAAGACACCCAGGTTCCTGACTGGCTTAGTGAGGTTGAGTGTGCAGCCGTGGAGGCTGATGCTGCCAGCGCCTGAGGTGCGGAGGCGCTGGCGCGAGTCAATCAGGAGGGCCTCAGTCTTGCTGATGTTGAGTTGGAGAAAGTTGGCCCTATTCCAGGACTTGATGTCGGACAGGCAGTCGGTCAGGATGCCAGTAGTCCTGAGTTCTGGGTGGAGGCAGAGAGGTAGAGTTGGGTGTCATCCGCGTACATGTGGAAATTTACCCCATGTCTGCGGATGACATCACCAAGGGGGAGCATGTAGCGGGTGAAGAGGAGGGGACCGAGGACAGAGCCCTGAGGAACACAGCACGAGACAGTGCGGGGACTGGAGGAGAAGCCGTTTGTCACGACAAAGTGGAGGCGGTGTGAAAGGTAGGATCTGAACCAGTCAAGGACAGAACCTTGAAGGTTGAGGTGGGAGGAGAGGCGGTGGAGGAGGATTGAGTGATCAGAGAGGTGGAGAACAGATGGTAAGTGTGTCAGAGAGGTAGACAACAGATGGTAAGTGCATCAGAGAGGTGGAAAACATGCAATAAGTGTGGGAGAGATGGAGAATGGAGAACAGGCAGTAAATGTGATGGGAAGATGGAATATTTACCCTTGTATTTTTCTTATTTAAAAGGAATCCAATAGATCTTGAAAAAAGAGAAAGTCCTTGCATTTGATATAGCAGCTTATCACGTTGTCCAGATGTTTCAAAGTGCTTCACAGGATTTTACTGTGAATTGTAGGGATCGTGTATTCATAGGAAAAAGCAGCAGCCACTGGATTATCCCACAAATAGCCATGAAGTCAATGATCAATGTTATCTGGGGGGTTGTTGGCCAGGACAAATCCCCTTCTCTTTTCGAGGAGTGCCATGAGGTCTTTAACTTCCACCTGAACTGGGAGGCTTTGATTTAGTGACTCAATCTACCTCCAACAATGCACTGCACCCTATGGCATTGCATTGCAGTGTCAATTAATGGATTATGTCTCGGAACTCGTTTTGAAATCTGGCGAGAATACATTTTGATGTGCATATCTCATAGACAAGGCCAAGTGTAACATTAAAGACAAAACATTCTCCTCCTTGGGCTTCTTGCTCCACTTTGGAAAACTCCTCACTGATATTTCACTCAGACAATTAACAATTTCGATCAGATTAACAACTGAAGCAAATTTAGCCACAACCAAATTATCTTTGTGCCAGTGTCAGTATAAAAATAAGGCTAGGTATCTGTGTGGAAGTGCACACGAACTGGATAATATAATAATAATAATAATAATAATCCTTGCATTTGATATAGCACCTTACCACATCATCAAGACATCTCAGGGGCGCTTCACGGAATATACTGTAAAATGTATTGACTGTATATTTTGTGGACGAAATGTGGCAGCCAATTGTGGCAAGCAGTGTCTCACACTTGTGGATTGAGTGACCAAATTATTAATTATTATTATTTTTTGAAACATGTGACGGGATTATTACCCCCGGAAAGCGATCAGCCAATCGGCTAACAACTGGATTTCCACTTACTGCTAGGTAAACAGTGACATGTGGAGAAAGACTTGCCTAAGGATCCCCCCTGCCCGGGAATCAAACTTGGTTGTCTCACTTGCGATGTGAGTGCTCTAACCAATATGCTACAGGACTCCACTGATATGTTCTATTATTTGTGGATAGCATCAAGAGGAAAACCTTGTTGCGGAACTTTTATTTGGGTTTGATCTAACTTGTAGACACAGCATTCCAATTGGTGATCTGTATTTTGCTAAACAATTTCACAACATTTGGTTAATTTCACTGCAGCTGTTACAAAAGAAAGATTACACCCAGATGTTTATTTTACTTTCTGGGGGCAAAGATAAACTCAACCAGGGTCAGAATTCTACAAGACCCTGTTTTCTCTCTCATATGTTCCTCTTGTTACAGTCCTGTTCTCTCTCTCTCTCTCTCTCTCTCTCTTCTCTCGCTTCAGTTTTCTCATGGAATCTCTCCCTCACATTCTCACCGTTCAATCAATGTAGTCCATCTCTCCTGCTGTTTCTTTAACCCTCTGACTTTCCATGAGTCTAAGAGTCCGATGCAAAGAATAATTGTCTAAGCTACTCAATAAAGCATGCTTGCAATTTAATTTGCCTTGCTTCCTCCCTTTCCTTCTTCAAGGACAGTCTCAAGACCTTTCTCTTTGACCGTGCCTTCAGCTCCCCTCTCGACTCTCTACCCCCTCCTCGCTCCCTCCCTTCCCTCCCCTCACCCTGACCATTTCCCCCCTACTCAGGTCCTGACCCAACTGTACAGCGCCTTGGGACGTCCTCCCGACGTGAAAGGCGCTCTATAAATGGAATCTTGTTGTTGTTGTTGTTGTTAATCTGAAAAAATAAAATAATAAAAATTTAGTCACTTAATCCACGACTGTTTGCTCTCCCCTAATCCCCCCGGCCCTCAGCTCAGGCTCCAGTCGGGTCTGTGAAGCACTTTGAGACGTCCTCCTGACATACGAGGTGCTATATAAATGTAAAATAGTTGTTCAGAATGGCGTCAGGGTCCCCGATACGCCTATTGACACTCACTTTGTAGCTCACAGATGAAGAAGAGAGAGAGATCCTGCAGTATTGTCAGCTCACGTGTAACAATACCACAGCAACAATCCTAGAAAGATGAAGGGCGAGAAGATTGGCAGAACGGAAAGGAAAGTCGTCTAAATTGGAGTCTGCACTCAGTGTAACCGAGGAAGGAATGAAACGCATCTGGAGCAACTCAAAGCTAAAACGTTCACCAAATGGAACACACATGTCCTTCGAAACATCCGCTCAAACGCAGTTTAACTTCCCAAAAAATAGGCAGTATCACGCTCTGGACACAGCTTGGAATCAGTAACAAGTAATGCCTCGATTGGCGTCCAAAATATGGACTGGGCTCTTAGCCCATGGGTTATTAGCACAATATGCATTTTCAAGCCCAGTATATCATGCTGATAAGTCATGTGATTTCCTAATTTCAGAAGGAACAACAACAACAACAAAATTACATTTATAGAGCGCCTTTCAAGTCGGGACATGACCCACCCTACCATTGATGGCCGGGCTTTCAGCCTCTCTGCCCCCACATTCTGGAACTTTATCACGTCCAAGGTGCTGGACAGTCAGGGGTCAGGACCCAAGCATGGGGGAGAGTTGGGGTAGGGGTGAAGGAAGGCAGAGAGGTGGGAGGGCGACCGAAGGCACGATTGAAGAGGAGCGTCTTGAGACCGGCCTTAAAGGAGGCAGCCAGGCGAAGGGACCGTGGGATGAAGTTCCAGAGTGTGGGGGCAGAGAGGCTGAAAGCCCGGCCATCAATGGTACGGCAGGTCGAGCGGGAGACATGGAGCAGGCCGGAGCCCGCTGAATGAAGGGAGTGGGAAGGTTGGTAGGTCAGAGAGGTAGGAGGGGGCAAGGCCATGGATGGCCTTGAAAGTGAGGACGAGGATCTTGAATTTGATCCTCTGGGGGATGGGGAGCCAGTGGAGTTGGGTGAGGGTGGGAGTGATGGGGTCACGGAGTCTGGTGCACGAGAGTACACGAGCTGCAGAGTTTTGGATGATCTGCAGCTTGTGAAGGGAAGAGTTGGGAAGGCCGATGAGGAGGGAGTTTCCATAATCGAGCCTTGACTAGTTAGGAAATGACTAACTAGAAGCTGGATGTTTGCCCTGACCGATACAAAGGATCAGATGAGCTCTGGTGCAGTTTGAGTGCCTCTAGTTTCTAATAATATGCACCTCCCAGTTCTTTAAATGGCTTAAACTCAAATAACAGAGAATAAATACACCATTTTGTCATTGTCTTTTTGTTTCCTTAGTAAGAACATCAGAATTGCTAGACAAAAGAAGACCAAGGTCCATCCAGTTCGAGGTCCATCCAGTTCGCCCATGTCCCAAACACTAAACCGTATCCCAAGATATTATATTATACTATTACTAAAGGAAATCTATCTAATTTGTTTTTGTTTTTGAAAGAATCAACACTTTCTGCTTCCACCACCTCCCCAGGGAGCCTGTTTCATACCTTTACTACTCGCTCACTGAAGTAGTGTTTCGGCAGATTTGTTTTGAATTTACCCCACTTCAATCAATCAAGATAAAACAGCTTATCATGGTCTAGATTATCCAGTCCCTTTAGAATCGTTAAAAAATTGTGAAAGTTATTAGAAACTAGAGGTGCCTAAACTGGCACCAGAGCCTATCTGCGCCTACATTATTATTATTATTATTATGATTATGATTATTATTATCATCTGCCTGACAGCTGATAATAATAATACAGAGAGCCGCTTGTACCTACTGAGGGGATTTCCAGTGACTCACAAAGCCCAGGTAATGTGAACTTAGGTGTTGCCCTGTCATTTGAACTATGCGGGAACAACCTCATTCATCATGGTGTACTAACTTTGGATATCTAAGTCTTACGATAAACGTGGCTTCACTGTTTCCGTCACCCCAGCTCTTGCTCGCTCTCATTGCCTTATGAGGCAAAGTTCTCCTTCACTTTGCCCTTGGTGTACGGACTCTTTGGTGATAATTTTTATCCCAGCGTAATCCTACCAGGATAAGACCAACATCGATACCAGTGCCCTTTCAGACATTCTGAAAACTAACCCCAAGTGCTCAGGCAGCTTGTCGATGGCTCTGTGCTGGAGCCGAGGGTTAGTTACGAGCAGATGTCCAGCTCCACTTTGGCTTTCTCTTTCTGTCCTATGCTCAGATCGCACAGGAATTTAACTGCTTCAAATTGGAAACAGTAGACACATCTCATCCTTTGGTCTACCCACTACAAAGAATGGGAACAATCAGGAGAGAAGAGGAGGAGGCAAGTGAGAGGGGCGTGAAGTGGGAGTATAATAATAAAAATCCTTGCATTTGATGTAGCGCCTTATCACATTGTCGAGACGTCTCAAAGCGCTTCACAGGATAATAATAATAATAATAATCCTTGCATTTGACATAGCGCTTTTCACGTCTTCTAGATGTCCCAAAGTGCTTCACAGACTATACTGTAAAGTGAATTGACTGTATATTTGTGGGCGAACGTGGCAGCCAGTTGCGCACAGCAATGTCCCACAAACAGTTGTAGATTCAAAATGACTAATTTATTATTGTTTTTTATTTTGGAGGGATTATTGTTAGGCGTGTGGAGTAAGGAAACTTGCCCAAGGCTTCGCCCTTTTTGGAGTTGGTGCGGGAATTAAACTCAGGTCTCTCGCTTGCAAAGCGAGTGCTCTAACCACTGAGCTACAGGACTCCAAGGATATACTGTAAATTGGTTTGATTGTGTATTTTGAGGAGGAAATGCAGCAGCCAATTGCGCACAGCAGCGTCCCATGCAGTGAGTGACCAATTTCATTCAGGGGATTTGTTGGCCAAGACACTGGGAGAAACTCCCATGAATAGTGCCATGGGATCCTTAACAGCTAGTTGAAGAGGGAAGGAGATAGGAGACAAGGGGAGGAGGCAGACCATTGAGCCAACGTCAGCAGGAAAGGGGGGGGGGGGAATAGGAAATCAATTAAACTGGCAGGCCATTTGCACACAGCAATGTCTTACAAATAGCCAAGAAGTGAATGGTTGATTTTATCTGGGGAACTGATGGCCGGGAGAAAAGCTTTTTGAATAGAACCATGGGATCTTTAATGTCCACCTGAAATTAACAAACTGAACACGGACTGGAATCAGCGAGCTTCTGGTCTGTAAGCTACAGCTCTGTCCACTACATCACCGGGCCTTCAATTACAGAGCCCTACACCATCCAGAATTTTGCAAATTCTTAAATACAGCTTTAATTTTTGAAGCTGATTCTTTTAAGAATGCAAAAGAAACATGTCAAAAATCAATAATAAACCTTGCATTTGATATAGTTGAGATGACGCAAAGCCCTTCACAGAATATACCGTAAAGTGAATTGACTGTATATTTTGTGGGCAAATTGAGACCGAGTTCAAATTAAATCAAACTAAAATTCATAAAACGCTGCATAACGAAAGTAGATCTGAAGCCAGCTGGGATTTCTCCCTATGTACTGTATTCATAAACAAAATCACTTATTAAAAATCAATAGGTTACAAAAGCATTGAAATCCACAGCACAAGACAGCTATTTGTATCTGATGTTGTCTCATAAATTTATTGTCTGAGACGCTCAATACCGTTTAATACCAGTAAACGTCACCCTGGGATTAGCACCTCGCTGCGTACCACCTAAATCACTTGACAGCTGCGAGTATCTGACAGGCCTTCGGAGAAATGTTATATTACTGCCTCCTTCCCAGTATTCCACGTGGCACTCACAGAGAATGGGTGATAGGTTAAATGGTCCATTCTTTAATCTCTTGACTTTCATATATTCTTAATGAGCCTTCCATCTCCATTTGGTTCACAATCGTTGATTCACTTCATAGCTTGTTTGTGGGACATTGCTGTGCACAAATTGGCTGCCGTGTTTGCCTGCAAAATACACTGTCACTGGATCCTCTGAAGCACTTTGAGACGTGCTTCCAATGTAAAAGGCACAATAACACTATAACTGCCCCACCATCGCCAGCCGGGCCTGCATCCCTTCTGCCCCAACACTTTGGAACTCCATTTGCCTCAACCCCACCATCCCCCACCCCACCGCCTTCTTCAAGGCCGATCTCAACACCCTTCACTTCGACCGTGCCTTCGGTCACTCTCCTACTCCCACCTTCCCTGCCCTCCACCTCTCCTAACCCCAACCCCCGTCTCAGGTCCAAATCCTTGACTCTCCAATGCCTCTCAATGTGAAAGACTCTACAAATGTAATTTGTTTTGTTGTTGAATTCCTTCAAAGCTTCACAGAATTTTATTTAAAGTGGGTCCCCAAATGTTTACCTTCAGGCAAATATGGTAGCCAGTTTATGCACACATGCCCCACAAAGAGCTATGGAATGAACAATCAATTTTATCTAGAGGATCGTTGGCCAGGACACCAAGAGAAACTCGCAAATCAAGACTAGATGGTTTGTGTGGAGAGAGACACCAGGAAGGACAGGTTTGATGGCCTCTTTCTGTGCTCTAAAGTTCTATAACTAAATTCTCAACTGTTTGTAACTATTCTAACATAATTTTTATTTTCCAGTGTCTTTTTACTCCCGTCTTCTTGGCTCCCAACATGGATTTCGGGGGTGGGATCAACTTGGATACACGGTTTTCTTCAGCCAATAAACGATCGACATTGTTAAGATTGACACATCGCTCGGATTTCATCCGTGGCACAGCAAGAGTTAAATCAATCCATTGGATATTAAAACAGGAATTAAGGTAAACTTTGCAATATAAAATGAGTGTTCAAAGCTATTTATTGTCAAAGGTGCCGTCTTTTGGATGAGACTTTAAACCGAGGTCCCGTCTGTCTGTTCAGGTGGATGTTAAAGATTCCATGGCAACAACAACAACAACAAGATTATATTTGTATAGCGCCTTTCATGTCGGGAGGACGTCCCAAGGCCCTGGACAGTGTACAGCATTTCAGACCAAAGTTGGGGTCAGGGGGGAGAAGGGTGGGAGGGAAAAGGGGGTGACCAATGGCATGGTCGAAAAGGAGGGTTTTGAGGTGGGATTTGAAGGGGCTAAGGAGGGAGCGAGGCGGAATGATTGGAGGATGGAGTTCCAGAGGTTGGGGGCAGAGTGTGGAGTCCTGTAGCTCAGTGGTTAGAGCACTCGCTTTGCAAGTGAGAGACTGGAGTTCAATTCCAGGCAGAGGGCGAAACCTTGGGCAAGTTTCCTTACTCCACACAGAGCCTAATAATAATCCCTCCAAAACCAAAAACAATAATAAATTGGTCATTTTCAATCTACGACTGTTTGTGGGACATTGCTGTAAGCAATTGGCTGCCGCGTTCGCCCACAAATATACAGTCAATTCACCTTACAGTGTGTTCTGTGAAGCGCTTTGGGACATCCTCCTGACATGAAAAGCGCTATATCAAATGCAAGGATTATTATTATTATTATTATTATTATAGTGGCTGAAGGCTCTCCCGCCAATGGTGGGGTGGGAGGATCAGGGGAAGTGGAGCAGGCCGGAGTCGGCTGAGTGGAGGGAGCGGGCGGGTTGGTAGGGGTTTAGGAGGTCACAGAGATAGGGTGGGACAAGACCATTGAGGGCTTTGTAGGTGAGGACCAGTATTTTCAACTGGATCCTCTGAAGGATAGGGAGCCAATGGAGTCGGGCGAGAATGGGGGAGATGGGGTCACGGAGTTTGGTGTGGGAGAGGACACGGGCTGCAGAGGTCTCGATTATCTGTAGCCTGTGGAGGGAGGAGTTGGGAAGGCCGACAAGCAGGGCGTTTACATAGTCGAGCCTGGAAGTGATGAAGGCATGAACAAAAGTTTCAGTGGCCTAAGGGGTGAGGTAGTGGCGGAGTCGCGTGATGTTATCGAGGTGAGGGAAGGCAGAGCGGGTCGTGGCTTGGATGTGGGGAAGAAAAGACAGTTGAGGATCGAACAAGACACCTGGGTTCCTGACTGGCTTGGTGAGTTGAAGTGTGCAACCATGGAGGTTGATGTTGCCAGAGCCTGAGGTGCTAAGATGGTGGTGTGAGCCAATCAGGAGGGCCTCTGTCTTGTTCACATTCAACTGTAGGAAGTTTGCCCTCATCCAAGACTTTATGTCCGACCGGCAGTCTGTTAGGACAGCAGTGGTCCTGGAGTTGAGGGTAGAGGCAGAAAGATAAAATTGGGTGTCATCTGCATACATATGAAAGTTGATCCCATGTCTGCGGATGATGTCACCAAGGGGGAGCATGTAGATATTAAAGAGGAGAGGGCCAAGGACAGAGCCCTGGGGGACGCCAGACGTGACAGTGGAGGAACTGGAGGAGAAACCGTTAGAGGAAACAAAGTGGAGACAGTGAGAGAGATAGGAATCAAACCAGGCAAGGGCAGGTCCGTGAAGATTAAGTAAAGAGGAGAGGCGGTTTATGAGGATGGAGTGGTTGACAGTGTCGAAGGCAGCAGAGAGGTCGAGGAGGACAAGGAGGCAGAAGGAGCCCTGATCACAGATGTTCAGAATGTCGTTAGTGACTTTGACCAGGGCTGTTTCCGTGCTGTGAGCAGCGCAGAAGCCGGATTGGAGGGGTTCAAAGATGGAATGGCAAGAAAGAAAGGAGCGGAGCTGGGACGCGACGACGCGTTCCAGGACCTTGGAGAGGAATGGGAGGTTAGAGATGTGGCAATAGCTGGAGAGTAGGGATGAGTTCAGGGAAGGTTTTTTCAGGATAGGGGTGATGACAGCTGTTTTTAGGGGGGTTGGAACTGAACCGATTGACAAGGAGAGGTGAATGACGTCGGACAGGAGAGAAAGTGGAGCTGGGAGTTGAGGAGAGATGTGAGGATTGGATTGAGGGAGCAGGTCGTGGGTTTGAGTTTGCGAACAATCGCGGAGAGGGAGGAGGGAGGAGGGAGAGGTAGGGTCGAAGGAGTATAAGGGGGATGGGTGATGTGGGGATGGCTGTGGGCGGAGCAGAGGTGTCTGAATGTATCCCCTCGATTTTGGTTTACAGAAAATCCAGCATCTCCTCACAGTTGGAGCTTGAGGAGAGGATGGGCAAGGCGTGGCAAGGTGGACAGAGGAGATGGTTTGTGTTGGAAAAGAGAAGCCGGGGGTTGTTCTTTGCCTCCAAGATAACCTTGGAGGAGAAGGAGGATTTGGCAAAGCGAGAGCACAGCAGTAGATCTTGGTGTATTTTTCCACAGCACAATTGGAAAAGAGAAAGGAGTTTCTCCCAGTGTCCTGACCAACAATCCCCCAAATAAAATTGATCACTCACCACATGTTTTTTTTGCCCGCATATACACAGTGACTCCATTTCACAGTAAATCCTGTGAAACATTTTGAGACCAAATTATTATTATTATTAAATGCAAGGATTATTATTATGAAGAGAATTTATAAGGCTAAACACAAATAGAGATGATCGGAACCTGCACCTAACACATTGGTTCCTGAGGGCTGCCAAAGGAAGGAAAGCAGTCAGGGATGAACAATATAAGGTCAGGAATGTTTGCAGGAGGTTTTGCCTGATATGCTTTTGGGGGCAAAGAAGAAAGTTTTCTCAGGAGCTGTGTGACATCCATGATAGCGCGGATCCCAAAACAATACAGCAGGGCGAAACGTTAGACAAGTTTCCTTACTCGACACACCTCTGTTTACCTAGCAGTAAGTAGGAACCTGTTTGTTAGTCGATTGGCAGATTGTTTTTCCGGGGGTAACAAACCTATCAAAAATAAAATAATTGAATAATAATAATTTGGTCACGTCAATCCACGACGGTTTGTGGGACACTGCTGTGTGTAATTGGTTGCTGCGTTTTGCCTCCAAAGAATACAGTCAATTCAATTTACGGTATATTCTGTGAAGCACTTTGAGACGTCTTGAAGACGTGATAATACGCTATAACAACTGCAAGGATTATTGTTATTATTATTATTATTATGTTTCTAACACTGCTGTGTTGTTCTGGGTGCTTTAAACCTTATTAGAAAAGTTGCATTTTTATAGGGTCTTATCTCGTCTGGAAACGATTGATTTAGAGAGCAAACATTTTGTTGTGGCTATGGTGTATGAGGCTAAAACACTTGACTCATTTAAATAACAGCTTGGTTGCTGTAATCGGAGGATGGTAAAGTGCTTAGGATTAAGTGGAAGATCAAATGGGCTGAAGAAACTTCTGTGATTTTGTGACAAGTTGAATTATCATTTTATCTGGACAATACAACAGCAGCAACAACAACAACTTGCATTTATAGCTTACCCGTCATGCAGGGTAGCATCCCAGACCTTGACAGTGGTGGAGCACAATGCCGAGCCAGGGGGAGGGGGGAAGTGACTGTAGACACGGTCGAATTGGAAAGTCTTCAGGTGCGACCTGTAGATGGGGAAGGAGGGAGTGGGACGTCAATAACATCACAGAATATTTCACATCCACATTACCAGGCAGACAGGACCTCGGTTTTACAGCTCATCTTAAAATACCACATCTCCAGCAATGCAGTGCTCAACACTACACTGGAGTGTCAGATTAGATCAGTATCCCAATGTGGGGTTTGAACCCACATCCCACTAACCCAGAGGTGAGAATGCGAACAGCTGAAGCAAGCTGACAGGGTGCAGTCATTTCACATCACCCAAATGCATTATTCTGATTGGAGAACTGCAAAAGTTTGAAAGTGGAATATATTTACCAGGAAAAGAATTTATGTTTCAAAAGACACGCCAAATGACCTTGTACATGAATTAGTCATACGAAGACAGAGCCAAAAGATTAAAGGCATAATGTTTACAAAATTGCAGACACTCTAAACTTCGCTCAAAGAAAATTTCAACAGATTATAACATGCTCCAAAAATCTGAACACAACACAGGAATGAAGAGTTAGCACAGAGCAGAACAGGTATTACTCAGAAATTATAATAAATAAACAAACCATACAGCTAATAACCATATAAAATTCCACAGTCAATAAAGCATCCTTGTATTTTATATTAATTAATCGTGGCACTTTTCAACTAAAAACAAACGTGAAATATCCACATTAAATTCTGTGAAATAAAGCACCACACACTCATCGCTGTATAAACAAGTAGAAAGACAAAACCATAAGGAGGCATGTTTATAAGAAATTTAATATACTTCAAAGCAACTGAGAAGTGGAATTCTCTGCCACAAACTCTTCTTACCTCAGTCACCAAATTAGCTACATAATAATAATAAATAAGAATCCTTGTATTTGTTATAACGCCTTATCACGTCTTAATTGAGACATCTCAAAGCGCTTCATAGAATACTCTGTAAAGTATATTTTTGTGGGTGAAACACGGTAGCAATTGCCAATTATGTACAGCAGTATCCCACAAACAGTTGTGGATTGAGTGACCAAATTATTATTAATAAATACATTTTTGAAGGGATTATTACCACCCGGAGAAGCGATCCGCAAATGGACTAACAACCAGGTTCCTACTTACTGCTAGATAAACAGATGCGTGTCAAGAAAGGAAACTTGCCCAATTTTTCACCCTGTCCTGCTGGGAATCGAACCCAGGTCCTCTCGCATGCGAGGCAAGTGCTCTAACCACTATGCTACAGCACATGCCTGAAAGAGAAAAATATTAACGGGTTAAGTGAGCAGGAGAGAGGAAATAAATTATATTAATAATAATCCTTGCATTTGATATAGCGCCTTATCATGTCTTTGAGACGTCTCAAATCGCTTCACAGAATATAGTGAAAAGTAAATTGACTGTATATGTCAATTTACTTTACAGTAAAGTAAATATACTTTACTTCATTGCGCAAAGCAGTGTCCCACAAACAGTCGTGGATTGAAGTGACCAATTTCTTATTATTACTTTTTTTGAAGGAATTATTACCCCCGGAAAACAATCCACCAATCGACGAACAAACGTGTTCTTACTCACTGGTAAACAGATGTGTACGGAATAAGGAAACTTCCCCAATATTTTGCCTGCCTGCCAGGAATCGAACGCAGGTCCCTTACCTTATTACCATGTCAAAATGTCTCAAAGCACTTCAGAGGATTTTTACTGTAAAGTGTAGTGATTGTGTATCCAGCATCGGTGGACTAGCTTTCAGCCATTCTGTCTCCACCCTCAGGAACTCTATCCCAGAGTCAATGTTGCCTCACCTCATCCAATGGTTGTCTCAAGATGTACCCCTTTGACTGCTCTTTCGCTCATCATTCCCCTTCCCATCTCCTTTGATTCCCACCCCTAGCTCGGGTACCCAACCGGCAGTGTCAAGCACTGAGACATCCTTGAGACATGAAAGGCACTATATAAATGTAAATTGTATTTTGTAGGTGAACGCAGCAGCCAATTTGCACACAGCAATGTCCTACGAACAGCCAATGACCAGTTGTTATCTGAAGGATTGTTGACCAGGGATTGTTCCTTGTTCCTTGATTCGATAACAACTTTTAAGAGAGTAGATAATTATTTGGGGAGGACAAGTTTGCAGGGTTGTGGGGAGAGAGCGGGGGAGTGGGATTGGTTTGGGTAGCTCTTATCAAAGAGCCGGCACAGACACGATGAGCCGAATGGCCTCCTTCTGTGCTGTATAATTCTATGATTCTATGATTCCTTGCTCTTTTTGAATAGTACTATGGGATCCTAAACATTCACCAATGGTGCATGTGGAGAAAAAAGTAGCATAGATATAATGAACCAAATAGTCTGTTTTGTGCTGTAAAATTCTATGAATCTTTGCCCTTTTTCACTGACGCTATTTTCACTTTAGGGATTGAATACCTGACAGTCAAAAACTGGGGGGATCTATTGTGGTAAATGTGATTTATGGGTTGCGAATATCGGATTGTAGTATTCACGGCCGACAAGTTACAAATCTTAAGATGGCAAAATTCTAGGAGGATAAAAGGCCAGTGAGCAGAACGGCAGCTTGCTCATGGGACCACTTTCTACAAGATTCTGTGAAATATCGCTTACACCTCTGATTTATGGGTATGTTTGAAAAAGAATTATTAGTCACTCAAGAATGTGCTGGCTCCGCTGCCTGGAACATTATAAAACACTTGCATTCCTTCCTTCTGACTTTGGCGTCCTTCGATTGTGAGAAATATCACAGCATTCATCCACCGACGTGCTGTGTTATTTCTATTTTTATTTCTGTCGGGCTAAATTGTCTAATGGGAAAAAAAATAGGAAATGGATTAAAATCTGTGTAAAGATGGGATTGAAAGTTTTTGTGAGAAAAACACATGTTCACTGTGTTAGCTTGTGTTACTATCATTTAAATTCCCCTGTGGTGCCCTGCACGCTCCAAAACTTTTAACCTGTTTATTTTGCAGGCTCAGGCTCCTTGACATCCTTCTGTTGTCATTGCTGTAGTTTTACTGGTAAGAAACGTACCATTTTATTCTCTATTAATCTTTGACAGGGGCAAACAGTTCTGTACCTGTGTATTGCCTCTATTCACATTTCCTATTCAAGTAGTAGCCCATTAGGTGGTTGAACATTTCACCCACAAAATATACAGTCGATTCACTTTACAGAATATTCTGTGAAGCACTTTGAGATGTCTCAAAGAAGTGATAAAGCACGATATCAAATGCAAAGATTATTATTACTATTAAGGTACATAAAAAGGATCCAAATATTGTACATTTAGCAGGGCAATTAAGTGCCACCACAAAGTGTTAATTCTATAGGCTGGAATATAATATCTATGACTACGGTCCTAAATCAATACTTATAACCTTCAATTCCATTTTTATGCAGATTTTTACCATTTCCTATATTTTCATTGCCAATTTGTGGAGTCCTGTAGCTTTGTGGTTGGAGTGCTCGGCTCACAAGCAAGATGACTTTATTTCATTTTTATTATTATTACTCCACAAGTTTCCTTACTTGTGTGTATCCAGTACTTAACAGTATATTCTTTTAGGCTCTTTGAGATGTCTTGAAGATGTAATAAGGCGCTATATCAAATGCAAGGATTATTATAAAATGTTTCCCTTCCTCCTCTGCTGAAGGTCTTTGATTTATTTGTTCTTCTCCTGAGATACAGTTCTAGGGACACTGGGTGTCCTCCGTTGCCTTGCCCAAATGGTCATTACGTATATGTGATCCTTACTATCAGTAGGGTGTCCATATCACAGCTGAGCCGGACTCTGTCCTCACCCATTTTTGACACATTTATCTCCAGCAGGAGTCACTGCATGCCAATGAGGAGCAGCAATCCTGCTTGTTTTCCCCTTCACAACCCACTGACCCTGAGGCCCAGAACAATACAATCCAAATGTAACTTTATATAGCGCCATTCACGTCATGAGCATGTCCCAAGGTGCCTAACAATCCTGGATTGGGACTGCGGTCATCTGGGGGTAGGATAATAATCCTTGCATTTGATATAGCGCCTTATCACATCTTCGAGACGTCTCAAAGTGCTTCACAGAATATTCTGTAAAATGAATTGACTGTATTTTGTGGGCGTAACGTGGCAGCCAATTGCGCACAGCAATGTTCCACAAACAGTCATGGATTGAATGACCAAATTGTTATTAATTTTTTTACAGCTCATATATAAAAAAAATTTTTGAAGGGATTATTACCATCGGAAAAGTGATCTGACAATCGACTAACAACCAGGTTCCTACTTAATGCTAGGTAAACAGGGGCGTGTGGAGTAAGGAAACTTGCCTAACCCTGCCCAGGAAACAAAACCATGTCATCTCGCTAGCGAGGCAAGTGCTCTAACCAATACGCTACAGTACTACATGTACGATGTAGTACACACAAAAATAGTCACTACACTTTATAGTGAATCCTGTGAAGCCTTGTAAGACATCCTCTGCATGTGAAAAGCGCTGTATCAAATGCAAGGATTATTATTAGTGGAGTCCTGTAGCTCAGTGGTTAGAGCACTCGCTTTGCAAGTGAGAGACCTGAGTTCAATTCCAGGCAGAGGGCGAAACCTTGGGCAAGTTTCCTTACTCCACACACCTAATAATAATCCCTCCCAAACCAAAAACAATAATAAATTGGTCATTTTCAATCTACGACTGTTTGTGGGACATTGCTGTGCGCAATTGGCTGCCACGTTCGCCCACAAATATACAGTCAATTCACTTTACAGTGTGTTCTGTGAAGCGCTTTGGGACGTCCTCCCACGTGAAAAGCGCTATATCAAATGCAAGGATTATTATTATTAATTAATGAATTGATAATTGTTATTGCCCTCTTTGGCTGTGATCAGTTAATTCAGCACAGATCTGTAGATGGAACCCGGGACCTTCCCTGGTCTGTACGGGATCTAAATTGTGAGATTCGTAAAATGATTTGTAGGTTGTTTTTTGATAATTCACCGAACGGTCAGGCATTCCAACCAACATGTCACTTGGTGGTAATTGGAAACTTGTACATGTGACATTGTACCAAACCCTGGTAGGCAGAGTATTTAAATATATAATGCAGCATATCAGCCCTCCCACTATGCCATGCTTCTATTCTAGAATTCTATGCCCTGCTTTTTGGACATCATTAAGCAGAGTCTTAGGTCTTTCTTGCAGAACAGCAATCAGAGTAAAAAAAAAGCCACCCGTTTCTCAAACTACAAACTTGCTCCTTCAGCGTAAAATAAGCTACATTTTTTGAATGCCGCAACCAGGCTTTGACATGCTGAAACCCGCAGTGCAGGATATCAGAGCTCAAATGGCTTTACCACCTGAGAAAACATGCGTGAGAATGCCAATTTTGTACAGTGACCTCAGTCTGTTGCAGCAACGGGTCCCAGATATTATTTTCTATTTTAAATGTTAGGATGCTCAGCATCGGCCGCCGTAAGAGACAGGACCTTCTGTTACTTTAACAATTTTATCTGATGTTGCCTAATGAATTTACAGTCTCAGAAGCCTGACATCGCTTAATACCAGTAAAAGTCACCCTGGGATCAGCAATGTACAAACTAAATCACTAGCAGCTGCAACCATCTGCCAGGCCCTGTGATGTGGTGTGTGCCTGCCTCCACCCCACCATTGTATGTGATGGGACAATTGGATAATTGGTCCAACTCCCTTTTCCAGAAAGTTTATTAATCCAATGGTATATGGTAAAATGTAATTTAATTATCTTTAATTAAATTACTCAGTATGGAAATAACTAAATTCCCCATGTAGATTAACTTGCGGAATATAAGAAGTGTGTCCAAGTTCTACATGAATCTGAGATCCTGGGCATGCATGTGAGCTGGATTTTGTGGTTAGGACAAAAGAATGGTCATTCACTGGGTTCTTGTCTCATCGCTATAATTTGATTAAGAAACAGGAGCATAAAATAGCAGAATCAGAAAAGCATCAAGTAAATCCGGAACAACACTTTCTGAGAGCAGGAGAAGAAGACACAAGTTAAGGATTGTGAAGAACAGAAACCAAGACATATTTATTTACACAAAACTTAATCAACAGAAGGAGTGGCTTAACTGGAAGGATGGCTGAGACTAGGATACATGTCGCATTTTAATAAGATGTTGAAATGGAAAATTGGTAAGGTTAGGATTTGGGAAAAAAGAGATCAACAACAACAAACAACAACAAATTACATTTTTATAGCACCTTTCATGTCAGGAGGATGTCCCAAGGTACTGAACAGTCAAGGATTTGCACCCAAGCTGGGGTTTGGGATCAGGAAGGGTGGAGGGTAGGGAGGGTACAAGGGTGACCGAAAACATGGTAAAAGAGGAAGCTCTTGAGACAGGTCTTGAAGGAGGGAAGGGACAAGTTGACGGGTTTGTGGGATGGAGTTCCAAAGGAAGGGGACAAAGAAAATGAAGACCTGACCACCGATGGTGGGACTGGTCGGGCAGGGGACATGGAACAGCCAGAGTCCACTGAGCGGAGTGAGTGGACAGGTTGATATGGAGTTAGCAGGTCACAGAGGTAGGAAGGGGCAAAGCTGTGGAAGGCTTTGAAAGCAAGATTAAACTCTGTCCTCGGCGGGATGGGGAGCCAGTGGAGCCGGATTAGGATTGGGTGATCAATAGACCAAAGAATCAAGATCTTCCAAACCTCTTGTGATCTTGTAATATCTTGCACTAAAGGGGAGAAATTCCACCTGGGTCTCCAGATGTACTTCATGTAACATTTCAAAGCATTCAGATCTTGCCAAATTCTTAATTACAACCTTAGTTTTGAAACCAGTTTTCTGTAAGATCTTTCAAGAACTATAAAAAAAAGCTTCAAAGTTAATACTGAAAATCAACAATTTGCCAAATTCTGGAGAGTGGGGGAGATGGGGTCATGGAGTTTGGTGTGGGAGAGGACATGGGCTACAGAGTTCTGGATTATCTGTAGCCTGTGGAGGGAGGACTTTGGAAGGCCGACAAGCAGGGCGTTTGCATAGTCGAGCCTGGAGGTTATGAAGGCATGAACAAGAGTTTCAGTGGCCTGAAGGGTGAGGTAGTGGCGGAGTCGGGTGATGTTACGGAGGTGAGTGAAGGCAGAGCAGGTCATGGCTTGAATGTGGGGGAGAAAAGACAGTTGAGGGTTGAACATGCGAGAGGGACTATATAAATATAAATTTGTATTCTATTGCATCGATAGAGAGGAATCAACCCAGCTTTGGTTGTGTGAAATGAAAGGGAACAGGGAATTAATTCTGTATCATTTAAAAAAATGAAAAAGTGGGATTTAAGCAGTTCTTGACGTACTGTATTAACAGAAGAACATGAAAGGTGCAGTCAGTTTACCAATTAACGGCTTATAGCTGGAATTGACAAGGTTTTGCTTGCAGCAATAAAGCACAACAGCTGGTAGCATTCTTGCCTCTGGGTCAGAAGGTTATGAGTCTGAGCCACTCGTCAGGACCTGAACTCATAGTCTAAGATAACATTCCAATGGGATTGAACTGCATTGTCAGAGGTGCCTTCCTTTGAATGAGATGTTAAACTGAGGTCCCGTCTACATGTTCAGGTGGACGTTATGGATCCCATGGCACAATTCGAAAAGAGAACGTAGTTTCTCGCAGTGTCCTGGCCAACAATCAAATAATATTGGTCATTCACTTCATGCTTGTTTGTGGGACATTGCTTTGTGCAAATTAGTTGCCCCAGTCACTGTAAAGTGCTTCACAGTGTATCCTGTGAAGCACTTTGAGACATCCTCATGACATGAAACGCACTACACTAAATGTTAGGATTATTACTATTATAGCACTGGGGTGATGTGGAGAGTGATTTATGTTTCCTGCTTCTCATCACTTTGCTTCGGGGCTGTTACAAAACCAACATCCACTTTCGCTCTGAAGTTGAAGCCAGCTACACCCTTCTAAAAGTTAGCAGTAATAATTCAATTCACATTCAAGTTTGGCTTTAAGAGTTTCACAGCTCAGTGTGCATGACACCGGATCTGAAATTTCAGTCCTAATCCCAGCGTCTATCATGTGTTTTCCTAGCTCATCAAAGAATGCAGTGTTTACATCAATAATAATAATTCTTACATTTGATAAAGCGCCTGACACAAAGTCTCAAAATGCTTCACAGGATACAGTGTAGCAGTGATTGTGTATTTTGTTCTGAACATAGCAACCCATTTTCACCCAGAAATGTCCCACAAAACAGCCATGACATGAATGACCAATTTTATCTGGAGGATTGTTGGCCAGGACACTGGAAGAAACTCCCTTCTCTTTTCAAATAGCGGTGTGGGATCTTAATCGTCCACCTGAACAGACAGATAATAATATTAATAATTTGATGTAGCGCTGTTCACGTTTTCTAGATGTCTCAAAGCGCTTCACAGAATATACTGTAAAGTGAATTGACTGTATATTTGTGGGCGAAGCGCGGCAGCCAATTGTGCACAACAGTGTCCCACAGACAGTCGTGGATTGAAATGACCAATTTATTATTGGTTTTTTTTTCTTGAGGGATTATTATCAGGTGTGTGGAGTAAAGAAACTTGCCCAAGGTTTCACCCTACCAGGAATCAAACCCAGGTCTCTTGTTTGTGAGTCGAGTGCTCTAACCACTGAGCTATGGGACTCCACTTGATTTAGGATGTCAACTCCCAACAAACTATCACACCCCCAGCACTGCACTGCAATGTCAGCCTAGACTATGAGTTCCAAGTCCACAAGTGCGGCTTGAACCCATTACCTTCTGACTCAGAGGCGAAAGTGAGATCAACTGAACCAATTTGACACGTACATGTGAACATCTCACCTGGGACTGGATATTAGATGCATGCTCTGCCACAAAATTGTCATTATGTACACAAAAGCAGTTAAAATAAATGTGCTCAGTCATTCACCTTCCATTTTTTAATCAAAAGTGTTTTACTTTCTTCTTTGAGGTTGAGAAGAAACATCATAGCTATTTAAAGCAATGCACTCTCTCTTCAGGAAACCATAATCTGTTGGTTGCAGAGACCTATGATTCTGTAACAAAGGCTGTATTGAGTGAATTGTGCAGCTCATCTCTAACTAAACATTCCTTCCTGCCTCGATGTACAATAGTTTGACAACAGGAACAAATGTCTTCTTTATCAAAGTGAAATGTACTTGCCTACAAATACACAGTCGCTACACTTGGGTGGAATTACCTGTGAAACAGTTTGAGATGTTTTGACATTTTCGGCACTGGATCAAACAGCAGGGACTATTTTGCTTTTATATTATATTTATAGAGATACAATGAGGAGCTGAGCAGCTTTATTTTGACATGTGCTTCGCATTTTAACCTTGATGATGTCCTACACTGTAGAGACAGAGAAATGGGAGAGGGTCATTCGTGCCATCGAGCCTCTGTTGACTAGGACCTTCATCTAGATTATCAATAAAAAAATAATTCAAGTTGCTGAGATTCTCCTGCTACGCCATGACACAATGATACAGTAACATCACACTTCACACTTCATTTCACCTTGTGAGGTTGTTCACTGGTATTTCTTTGTAGGAATGGTGAGGCTCTTATCTAAAAATGGATAGTTTTTTTTCAATAACATTAATCACATTTGCCAAATGAGACATTTACGTAATAATTTATTTTTAAAATTGTAGAGCATTTTGGTATTTTTTTTCCAAAGCAACCTCGATAAGATCAGTTTCCATTTGATCTTCCATTGTCCTAATTCATTTTTAATAAAGTCAATTTCCTCTATGATGTCCAATTTAGAAGCATGTTCAATTTAATGAAATTGTGGAAGATGTTCTATAGGGTCTGTTTAGAAACAGGGAGGCCTGCATCTTAGCAGAGGTTCACCAGCAACACTGAGTGCCATTTCAGTCATTTAATGCACATCATTGGGTATAAAGAGGAGCACTTGCCTCGCAACCAAGAGAACCCAGGTTCAATTCCCGGCAGGATGAAACACTTGGCAAGTTTCCTTACTTCACATGCCCCTCTTTACCTAGCAGTAAGTAGGAACACAGTTGTTAGTCGATTGGGGATCGCTTTCCGGGGGTAATAATCCCTTTTAAAAAAATGTGGTCACTCAATCCATGACTCTTTGTAGGATACTACTGAGTGCAATTGGCTGCCATGTTTTGCCCATAAAATATACACTGAATTCACTTTACAATATATTCTCTGAAACACTTTGAGGTATCTAAACACTGTGAAAAGGCGCTATATCAAATGCAAGTATTATTGTTATTGTTACTTAAGAGCAAGTTTTACACACTGCCTTATCTATTCACCGTTATCAAATTGGTCTGAAATGGGGGATCGAGTTAAATCTTGACGTCCTGAAAATTGACTGATTTAATATTAATAACCGGGTTCAAAAGTGTATTAAACTTGTTTTAAACAAGTGCGCTGTGAATGTGGACTTAACATTGTGAAGTGTGTCTGCCTTATATAACTGGTTCTATATATTTTTTTGCTCCTCAGTTTCCTCTTCAAATACAGTTAAACATTGACCAATGTCAGGTCACTAAACCTAAAAAGATCGCTGGGTTTGAACAGACCTGAGGTTAGGCCAGACCACAGCAGGGCCTTTAACCAGTCATTGAAAAAATACTGGTTTGTATATCTTATTTGACTATCTATATTTTATTTTCCTGACCTGTTTTGTCACACTGAACATGTTGGAAAGTCTGAAGAACATTAAATAAGATTCTATTCCTTTGGTAAACCAACAACACTAATTTATTGTTAAACATCGAATGGTAAAATATTTGATATCATTATTGATTTCCCAAATGTACTTTTGACCTGTACTATAAAGCCCAATGATAGAATGTATCATGACAGGATGTGTCAGCCTGGCGCAGTAGCTCTGTGAGTCAGAAGGTTGTGGGTTCAAGTCCCACATCGTGACTTTGAAACACATAGTCTAAGCTGACACTTCAATTCAGCGCTGGGGGATGTGTTGCATTGTCGGTAGTGCCATCCTTTGGATGAGTCGTTAGCTCAATTGGCAGCACTTTCGCCTCTGAGTCTGAATGGTCGTGAGTTCAAGACCCATGACAGGACTTTGAACTCAATGTGCAGGTTGACACTCTGGACTGGGGGAACCCTACAATTGTTGGAGGTGTTGTCTTTTTGTTGAGACATTAAATTGAGATCCCATCTGCCTGTTCAGATGGACATTAAAGGTCTAATGCCACTATTCAAAAAGAGAAGGGAGTCTCTCCTGGTATCCTAGCCATCAATTTCCCAGATAAAATGGATCATTTCACTTCATGGCTGCTTGAATTGGCTGCAGCGCTCGCCTTCAAAATGCACAGTGAAGTGATTTGAGCTGTCCTCCCAAAATGAAAGACACTACATCTCATGCAAGGATTATTATTATTATATAAATACACACGTAAATCTGTATGGAAAAGGTGACTCAAGGGAGAAGGGCTTTGAGTTGAAGGTACTTGGTGGGTTTAAATGTCAAGCACGGAGCCAAAAATGGTGTAAACTCGACAGCTGAACCAGATACCACAAACTGCTGTAACATAAGCTGTCAGATCAGTCCGCTCGATCTACAGATCAGACGGCATTGACACACATGTTTTGAATTTAAATTACAGAGCCATGGCTTGGCACACTGCCGCATATTGGTTAAGATGATTGTAACTCAAGTCATCTTTACTTAAGCTGGGGATTTAAACTCTCCTGTTACACTGCAGTGAAGGGTAGCCAATACATTCACACATACACAGATGCCAATGTAGCAACATGAGAGTTCCTTATTGGCACCATCTGTAATGTAAAACCTGAGGAACATTGACGAGGGTCTTCTGATTGCCTCTGTCAGTCCACTTACATTCATATGATCCCAGAGAACCGACTGTCCAAATGTTTAGGGTAGTTTTCGTGTAGCCAGGCTCTCTCAATAGCCTATTGAGTAAAAGGATTTGACTTTAGCTCACGGACAGCTGATGTGGAACTCTCAAGCTTGGCAGCCAGGTTCTGGAATGATCCTAAAGGAGAACAGAAGCGCTTGTACAGGCCAGCCAATCTGAAATACCAGCTAGTGGTTCTGAGGTTCCTTTGCAAGGTCAATGAATTATTTATTGCTTCCAACTTAGATTAATCATAAAATCACACAACAGGTTTAGACGAAGGGCCTTTAGCTCACTTGATCTCCAACACCATCCTTACCATCTTTCCATCAATTGTATTGGAGTTGAGGTACAGATCAGCCATGATCTAATAGAATGGCGGAACAGCCTCGAGAGGCTGAATGGCCTACTTCTATGTTTCCATCACAGCATCAAGCTTTTGAAATGAGGGTCCTGGCCTTGATTATGCTTGTTGGTAACCTGTCCCAGCTGTTGATTAACTTCTGAGGTAAATAAATATTTCCTGGTTTCTGCCCAAAAATTGCTCTTCACAACCCTGAACCAATGTCATGGTGTCTGTGGCTTGGTATCCCTAAAATATTGCTCTAGGTTTGCTTTGCCTATCCCATATACAAAGCTGAAGTGCATTTCTTGCTATTACTCAAAATTCATCCCTATTGATCCATAGTGACCAACTGAATGAATGCAGTACCCATCCATCATCAGAACTTGCTCCATAAACATATAATAGAATTTAATAATATCAAAAATTGTAAGTCAGAAAATGTAATTAATTTTGCCTAATAGCTAGGACCATTGGCACCAGTGAGTTAATATACAATAACAATAATCCTTTGGTATTCGGTATAGCATCTTTCACATCAGGAAAACGTCCCAAAGCACTTCACAGGATTTCACAACAATGTCTCACAAGCAGCCAGGAGGTGAACAGTCAGTTTATCTGGGAGGTCAATTGCAGGATCTGTGAGAAACTCCCTTCTCTTTTGAATTAGTACAATGGATTCTTGCAGTATTCACTTCAACAGGTAGATGGGATTTTGGATTAATGTCTCATCTAAAGAATGGCATTTCTTTCAAGCTCCCCTGGCACTGCACTGGAGTGTCAGTGTGAATTTATGCTTCATTGTTCACGTACTTTTCCCTTAAACTAAAGAATTCCTTAACTGTATCAGAAGTCAGTGACTTTGGAAATGACTCCATCCAGGCATTCCTCAGTGTACAATCATCAATTAATCCATATTATTGAGTCTTAATACTGAACATTTTCAAATTGAGTTACGTGGATTCAGAGAGGGACTGAGGGAACAATTTAGTTTTTTTACTAATTGAGTGAACTAGGCTCAAGCAGTGAAAGTCAATTTCTGAGCCCGAGGAGAAGTAAGTGCGGATTTTGCCCCTTTTCGACAGATCAAAAAAGAATGTGAAAAATGATTTACATTGAAAAGTATTTTTTTCACAAAATGGCAGCCAATTGAGTTCCAAAAACTTCAGTGAGGAGACACCACATTGTGGGACCGATGCTGCTACCTTGTGACCAGTTATAATAATAATAATCCTTGCATTTGATATAGTGCCTTATCACGTCTTCGAGACGTCTCAAAGCACTTCACAGAATATACTGTAAAGTGAATTAACTGTATATTTTGTGGGCGAAACAAGGCAGCCAATTGCACAAAGCAGTGTCCCATAAACAGTCGTGGATTGAAGTGACCAATTTATTATTATTATTTTCTTTTTGAAGGAATTATCATCCCTGGAAAAGCAATCCGCCAATCAACTTATAACCGTGTTCCTACTTACTGCTAGGTAAACAGAGAGAGGCGTGTGGAGTAAGAGAACTTGCCTAACGTTTCGCCCTGCCGGGAACTAAACCCAGGTCTCTCGCTTGCGAGTCGAGTGCTCTAACCACTGAGCTACAGGACTCCACTTGGTGGTTAACATTAAATATCACAAATTCCATTCCAATTTTTTTCTGGGATAGCTTAATGCTGACAATAGTTTTAGAATGCTGCAAACTTTCTCCCACAGAAGTAGGCATAACCCCACATCCCCCACCACGCAGAGTCAGCGAGTCGATCCCGCAGATGCATAATTTCTAATTGTGGCCATAAATATTATTTGGCCCTCAGACAAGCTTTCTGAATACATAACAAAATCTTTGAGTGTTAAAATGCGCACAATTCCCACGCTGCCTTCACAGGAGTTGCTTTTTAATAATAATAGTAACAATGGTCAATCCTTCGATAATCTAGTAAGGTTGTTCCTCGGCTTTTAAAACACAAAACAAAAACAAACAAAAACAGAAGAGAATTCAAGTTTTAGGATTGACCTCATCTTTGGTGGGTATTTAGGTGGCTTTGTAGACCAATCCATATGGAAGTATCTTTCTGTCTGATTGTTGCAGCGCTTACGACAAAATACATTTGCACAAAAGATTTCTGTGCCAGTGTGAAGTAATAGCATGTAGATGAACTGAGACTCATTCAGAGACAAAACGCTCGAATCTAAATAGAATTCTACAATACCTTTTGTACATAAAATGTAGCGAGCGACATTTCTACTGGGTTCTCGTGAAGTCATGCCAGCTTTGGGATTCATCGCAGTGCCCACACATACAAAGCAGCATTGTTAGTAAACACAGCTGGGCATGTCTTTCGTCAACCAACCACTTCTTCCTGAATTACCTTCTTCTCACTGCAGCTCCCAACATCTGAATGAGTATTTTGCATCTGTCTTCATAAAAGAATAGGATGCAACCAATACCACAGTATTAGAGGAGAGGGTAGAGAAATTGGATAAGATAAAATTAATTGAGAGGAGGTACTAAAAAGGTTGATGGTGCTCAAGGTAAATAAGTCACCCAGTCCGCATCGCAAGGAGGCCTCAAAGGATAAACTCCCAAAATGTAGTGGCTGTGTAATTTGCAGGGGAGGGGTTGGTGCATGAGGGGGACGGGATATTGTATGAGGGGGAGGGGTTATTGTATGAGGGGGAGGGGATGGTGCATGAGAGAGTGGGGTTACTGTGTGGGGGAAAGGGTTACTGTGTAAGGGGGTTGAGGTAGTGTATGGTGGAGTTAGTGCATGAGGGGGAGGGGTTAGTGTATGAAGGAGCAGGATTAGTATATGATGGAGAGGGGTTAGTGTATGAAGGGCCAGGGTTAGTGTAGGAAGGGGAGGGGTTAGTGTATGAGAGAAGGAGGCAGTGTACGAGAGGCAGATGTTGGTGTATGAGGAACTCTCACACCATCAACAACAACAAGATTCCATTTGTATAGCGCCTTTCACGTCGGGAGGACGTCCCAAGGCGCTGGACAGAGTACAGCATTTCAGACCCGAGCTGGGGTCAGGGAGTGAGAAGGGTGGGGAGGGGAAGGGGGGGCCAATGGCATGGTCGAAGAGGAGGGTCTTGAGGCGGGACTTGAAGGAGGATAAGGAGGGGGCGAGGTGGAGTGACTGGGGGATGGAATTCCAGAGTGTGTGGTGGAGTCTCCGTAACTCGTTGTTGAAAAAATGCGATGCCATTAAAGGAATAATAACGACAATATTACTCGCATTTGATACAGCACCTTATCATGTCATTTAGACGTGTCAAAGCTCTTCACAGGATATACTGTAAAGTGTATTGACTGTGTATTTTGTGGGCTTAACGCGACAGCCAATTGCACACAGCAGTGTCCCACAAACAGTTGTGGATTAAGTAACTAATTTTTTGGGGGGCGAAGGGATTATTAGCCCAGGAAAACAATCTGCCAATTGACTAATCACCAGGTTCCTACTTACTGCTAGGTAAGCAGAGGCGTGTTGAGTACGGAAACTTGCCTAAGGTATTGCCCCACCCGGAAAAAAGAACTTATCATCAAATCATTATTGTAATTGTTAGTGAAGTGGGGAAATAAGTAATCAACAACAACTTGCATTTATATAGTGCCCTTCACGAGGGGTAGCATCCAGGAACGCCTGATAGTGGCGGAGTCTAACAAGGAGCCTGGGGGAGAGTTTGACTTTCTGGGACCATTTTTTGATACTTTTTTACAGCAAGTTCCCCTGCCCTGCTCACGGAATTTTTTTTACTTTTACCAGAAATAAAGGCTGAATGTGAGACATGACATAGGGAAGCCTTGGACCTGCCATAGCAACAACAGCAGTTTAGTGCTGAAGGCTCCCCATTGTTCCAGGCTGCTGGCTGGGAAATCGCTAACACCATGCATCTCCCCATTGTGGACTGGCACGGCTTGGCCAAACACAGGCTGGCATTGTGAGCAGCGCACATCCACTTGAGTCAATCGCGGACTGCTGTGAACTATCATCGGGCAGTGCGTTTTCTCACAGGCTGATTCGACTGTGAAATCCAAATTTCAATCTCATCTCCTGAAATACACAGGGGACTGGGTGTGAAATTGTGCAATGCTTAATAATGCATTACAAAATACCACACATGTCAGCCTCAGAAGGCGTCCCGGAGACTTGCAGGCTGGAATTGCAAATAGCAGCATCTCTGTTCTTCTGAGGACCTTGATGTCAACCCAGTGGGAGACAAGAAACCAACGATGCCTGGCGAAGACTGGGGTGATGGGCGTGGGGAGTTTTGGTATGGATGCGGGCAGCTGAATTTTGGACATGCTGGAGTTTAGGGATGGTGAAACGAGGGAGACCATCGAGAAGGGCATTTCAAAAGACTAGGCAGGAGGTAACAAAGATGAAAATAAGGGTTTCGGTGGCATTTGGTATGAAATAGGAGTCAAAACAGGTGATGTGGCAGAGGTAAAGAAAAGCAGTCTTGGTCAGCGAGTGAGAAAGGAGAGGTTAGGTTCGAATTAAAGTTGTGCACTGGTTTAGAAGGTCTGAGCTGAAAAAGTGAGGAGACATTTGCTGGCATTAAGTTTTCAGAAAACAATGATTCACACCTTACTAAAGAATCTCAGTTTTGTCTCGGGCTACTGTTGTAACAGCTGAAGATTACTAATAAAATGGGTTTTGCTTTAAACATATTTTGATTTTGTTTTTGTTAGCTGGATGTCTGACATCCATCACTATGCTTAATTAGCTGCCCCGTTTTTGCCCACAAATATACAGTAAATTCACTTTACAGTATATTCTGTGAAGCGCTTTGAGACGTCTCCAAGATGTGAAAAACGCTATATCAAATGCAAGGATTATTATTATTACACTTGGAAATTCCAGAGATAAGATTGTTGGAATGGAATGCACACTCTCTCCCTGCAGGGATACCTCCTGCTTACCTAATGCTTACCTAATTCCGGAAGGTATTAGGCACTAGTTGGCAAGAGCCAAGGTTTCGGGCCCCCAGTGTGTGCTGCTGAGGTCTAACCAGCTAAAACCTTACCATTGATATCACTGTCCGTCAAGCCTGCCCGCTGCTTGTCCAGCTAGGACCACTTGACCCATTAGGGCTTTGGCTTGGAGAATTAACAACAGCTGAGTGGGATGAGCCAAGTTAGCTGTATTGACATCAGCAGTGCACTGGAGTACTGTGGACCCACCTGGCTCAGGAACCGGACCACTGAGACTGCCACAGAGGGCTGGCTCAATTCCATTCTGTTGATAAACATGTCATCTTGGAGTCGGCTTTTATGATTGAATGAAATCAAAAGTACATACTGAAATCAGGTTCTGTCCAGTACCTATTTGGTGCTGGCTGATTATAGCTAATTCATAACAGCTAGGGACTAGCTTTTCAATAATTAATCAATATTCAACACAGAAACATTGCCCCCACAATTGGAAATGTGACAACCGCAACAAAATTACATTTATACAGAGCCTTTCACATTAGAAAGACATCCCAAGGCGCTGGACAGTTAAGGGTTTGCACCCAAGCTGGGGGTTGGAATCAATAGGGGTGGATGGTGGGGGTGGGGTGGAAAATTGACCCTTAATTACTGACAAATACACATGTATATTATATGTATATGTATGTGTCGGAAACTTAGTCAATCAAAACGCTATTAAGTCAGGCGCATTTGATTGACAATATTCAAAGGTAAAACTTATTTAGCAAAAGAACAAAAACAATCATTGAACGGAGTCTGAATGTTTTTGGTATTTAGGATGATATTCCATTCCCTTGTACTGTGGAGTGACAGGATAAAGACATCCCAAGAGAGCTTGGCATCTGAACTGAGACATTGAGCTGAGCTGTAGGAAGGCACTTTCCTCATGGAGAGGGTCAGGAGGAAGGAGTGTAGGCTGCCTGTCAGTGTCAGAGTAACCATGTTAGAACAAGCAGAACCTTGCTAGACCATCATTTCAATCAAAGGACTCTATGGGAATGATTAGAAAAAATTGCTCAGGAAAGGAGCAGAAATCTGGGCTTAGACCCTAAGAATTAAATACAACTTTGCAGCACGGAAACATGACTTTCAGCCCAACTGGTCCATACTGATGCTTATACTCCACATGAGCCTCCCCTTCCCCCCACCCACTCCCCGTTCTTCATGTTTAGGATTCCAGTGAAGCCGTTTCCCATTTCTAAAGTCTTTATCTTATTCATGTACATCATATACAAGTTTATACAATTATAAATACAGATTATATCATGTACATATAAATATTGATAAATATATAATATATAAAAAATCAGATGAGCCATTAAACAGAGTCTGCCTGTCCAGGTGAACAATAACAATCCCACGGCACTATTCAAAAAGAAAAATTGTCCTGGCTAACAATCGCCCAAATAAAACTGGTTGTTCTGTGTCTTTGTGGGACTTTGATTTGTGCAAATGGCTTCCATCCACAAAACACAGTCCCACTTTACAATACTGATAATAATAATCCTTGCTTTTGATATATCTATATCACCTTATCACATCTTCGAGATGTCTCAAAGCACTTCACAGAATACACTAAAAAGTGAATTGACTGTATGTTTTGTGGGCGAACCTGTGAAGAGGTTTGGGACATCTTCCTGATGTGAAAGGCGCTATACCATATGTAAGGATTATTGTTATTTATATCTGGTTATGAATGGGATTGAATGCTGTAACAATAAATGTGTTTACTTTATAAATGAACAGCATTAGGAAAAAGATTACCTACCGCAGCCCGTGTCTTACTTGCTCTTCAAATGTAGCTCATTGTCCACAAACAGATCTGGTTACTTGGTGCATGCACTATGCAGTTCTTAAAAGATTTTTCCTTTCCCCTGCCACCCGTCCCAACCCCATCCAACATGAAGAGATTATCATCTTCCCACATGAAGACTGACCCTTGCAAAGTACTTTATGGTTTCAGGCCTTGCTACAAGGGTGGAAACGCTATCTGGGGAATCCAGTGAGAAGTCAGCAAAATGCAGAACACAAAAGGATTTCAGGGTTTCCGTTCTCGGGAGGTTGATTTGCTCATTTTTGCTCACTTTCCCTTCAGAGACTGAATACACCAAGACACCATGTGACAGTGGCTTGTAGATGGTCTGTCTACTGATGGAACAATCAGGCTGAATGGAGGTGAACTGCTTTTCTTCATTCCGTACCTTTTGTACACTTTCTGCAACTCAAAAGCCCATCTGACAGCAGGTAGATTTCCTGTTATAAACGTACTTCACTTGTATTCACCTAATGGACAGTCCTCGCCCAATTTCTCTTGATCAGACATATATCAAGACTGCTTATATGGAAAATCTAGCCCACACTTTAGAAATGTTCCTGGAAAGGCAACTACTAAAAATGAATATCCTAGTCCTACACTATACAACAGCATTTGGATTGCCTCCACATGTGATACACTGAATCTCTCTCTGATACACAGGATCATTTAAGGTTAATGTAACGGAGTGCTGTGCCACGCGGGGTGATTTCAGGTTAATGTGACAGGGCTTGGCTACATCAGGGATCATTTCAGAGTGACGTAGCCAAGATACACACCCAGGGACTCATTTGGTCCTTTTCAATTTATGGCTGCATCAGAAACCATGCCTAATCTCTGCAAGTGCATCTCCCTCATGGTGTGAAGCTCTTCACTGACCTGACCAGGAATCAGCCCACTGTAAACAGAAGAGTGGTACTGTAAACATACAGTAACAAACATCACTTGTTATTTTTAACCACTGGAGTTCCAGATTACACAGCTCTCATTTGTGGGTGAGCTCCAACTCCCATGGAGAGAAACCATCAAGGACTCAGCACTTTATACGCGAATAGTCACCATTCAGATTAAGCTGCATCTCTGGCCTTTCTCCCGGATTACTCCAATTGATGTGCAGTGACATGTTTACAATGATTAATTGCCACTATCATGGTTAAAAAAACAATCTATATAACATATTTTCCTCAGGTAGCGTCTCAGAACACATAACAGCTGTTCAGTGTCAGTCAAACAGATGTGATCCCAGGAGGTCAATATAGTGCAGTGATCAAACTGGTGTGTTGCATCCATCACAAAATAAATATGCAACAGATACTAATGCAACTGGGTACTGAACTATAATCTCTGGGCACATGTTTGAAATACGATTTGATAGTGGACTGCTCTCTAAATTAATAGGGGCTCTCACACACTTAACTGCCAATTCTAAAATTATGTGGGTTTGAAGATTTCAAATTTGAACCCACTTTCTGAATAGAATTTTTTTTAAAAAGATACCCACGGCACGTACTAGCAAGGAGTTACTTAAATGAAACTTAAAACACAGCCAAACATTTGAGTAGATGCGGACAAGTTTGGATGAGAAATGCACAAATAACATGATGGTGACAAAATATGTGATGGATGAAAAGTACAGCACAACAATTTGAAATAAAGTTCAAAGGCATCTCCAGTCTTTAAAAACCGCAGGCGTTTTGAATGTGGATAGAGCATCAGAATCTCATTTAAACCCAACTTTCCATTACGTCCAGCAATTTCCTATATGGGAGCTGTATCCTAATCTCAGCCCATTAACCCAGACCAGATGTTGATTACTCTGTGTAGATACTTCCTCGTGTCAGTCTTAACACATGCATTTAACCACCTTGAACTTGCGTTCTCTCTCCCTTCTGCGGTGTCAGTCTACACTCCAGCTTTCTCCCCTCCGCCCCTTACAAAAAAGGGCTGCGTTATTGCTGCCAACTGCACTTTGGCGAAATCAATAATACTTGCATTTGATATACTGCTTTTCACATTGGGAGGATGCCTCAAAGTGCTTCAGAAGAGACTGTAAATTGTAGAGACTATTTTGTTGGCAAACGCAGCACCTAATTTGCACACAATGTCCCACAAACAGAGATGAAGTGAATAACCAATTTTAACTGGGGGATTGTTGGCCAAAACATCAGTGGAAACTGCTTTCTCTTTTAACAATAAGTGCCATGGGCTGTTTAACATCCACTAGAACACGCTGACAGGACCTCAATTTAACATCTCATCTGAAGGACGGCACCTCCAACAGTGCAGCCCTGACATGGGGCTTGAACCCACAATCTTTTAATTCAAATAGGTGAGTGCTACCGACTGAGCCAGGCTGACGCTGATGAATTTGGTGCAAATGATGGGTGAATTGGAGATTAGGAACCATTTTAGTAGAGAAGATCTATGTAAAGGAATGTTACAGTGATTGAACAAAAATTCAAAAGAACTCCCACTCCAGATATAGTTTTATTCCAAAGTTTAATAAACCGTACAAATAAAGAGCTTACATAGGTAATTGCATAGGATAAAGGGGAATTCCAAGGACATTCATTGGAAGAAGGAACAGTGAGAAGGATAAATGGTTGTATGTTTTTTTTAAAAAAAACTCCCCAGTCTGTTCCAAAATCACACCCATGACAACTGTGCAGGTTTTCATAATTCAAAAGACTCTCATTTCGACAGGCTTCCAGATGTTACTCCCTCCAATGATAGAACTAGGCCAAGATTTCTGTTGAGAGATATCCTAGAGACACTTTTATTGAACACGTTATAAACTCAATACAGAATGATAGCACTGGGCCAGTCACGATACAATACACTCCCATTAAATGGTCCCACCAGGTCAGAAAAGCTGGCCTTCACCTCTTCCCTCCAAGCTTTGGATTTTGCCACCGCCAAGGTTAATTAAAAATTGAAACTGGACTAAATCTGGGAATTTTGAAGGCAAGATGAATTGCTCATTTTCCTTTTGCACAGGTTATCTATCATCTGGTGCAAAGTCAGGCAGACTATTTCAGACATGCACTTTTGGCAGCTAGCTCTTCAAAAATGTACAGGAAATATAAATTTTGTTTTAACCATGCAAGAGAGAGCGCGAGACAAAGAAAAAAAAGCTTGTTAGGAATGGAAGGCCACCCCCCCCCCCAAAAAAAAATTAAAAGCAAAAAAACTAAAAAGACAGAACAGAAACAGCTAACGTGTCTATGCCGTAAAAGGTCAAAAAGCCTAGCTAGTCAATGGAACAGAGACGAGGGGAAAAAATATTCCAAACAAATAGACTTGATCCCACCCTGCAAGTTAAGGTTAGATTCCCCTCCCCCTTGGAAATTTACTTGTTTCAATACAATGAGCCTATATTAATGTGTTCTATATCCCCACCCTCCCTCCCCTCTCCCCCCAATGTGTCACACTTTGGCCGGTGGTTTGCAGTGCTTACACACAGACGCTGAAGCACCATGGGCACTTGTGGCATGTAAAGCTTTTCTGTTGGTTTTACCCCCCCGGTTTAGAATTATTATAAATTGTTCAGCTCCGCCAGAGTCTGGTTAAGCATGTCATGAATGTTCAAGTTTTCTTCTTTAGCTCGGGCCAGTTTCTCTATTGTTTCAAGGAAAGAAATGGGGTGGGGGGGGGGGGGGGGGAGAGAAAAACAAAAAGAACAAAGTCACATTTTAAACAGTCTTCTCAGCTGTTCACAAGACAAAAAACAGTAATAAGCACCATTCTGCTATACGGTTAATATACACAAATTGCACAAAGAAATAACAGCAGGCGATTTGTTGCTAAGTAACAATTGTCCATTTACTTTGTTACCAAAGAAATTTACTTTGTTGGCAAAGAATATAAGTCAACATCTGTTACAACTATCATCATGATCGCATGGATTTGAAGACCTTTGTTTCAGCAACATTCTCCTCACAGCCGTAAAACACTTGATAGGTAATGGATATCAAGAACCGGTACCCATTTGTAACTACTGTCCAACCCTCTCTTTCCCGGCTTAATGCACTGACCGAGACACACAAACCAGAAAAGCTTCAGCTGAATTCCCAGCCAGAGCTAACCAGCAGACTTGGTTGGATCTCCCACCTGGTGGTTGTTTCTCATATCAGTGCAGGGTGACAGTGTGGATTCAACCCAGCTCCACAGTCAGCTCACCATCCCATTACTGGTTGCCAACAGGGGACCCACATTACTCAGGTGCTTGCACTTTACTTCTGCAGGCTTTTGAGGCTATTTTTTAAAAAAATAACACTGGGCTTTGAAATATATTTATATTTTTAAAAAATCAAAAAGCTCATTTAATAAAGATTTTGCAGTGTCAGAATTTTAGTGGAACCCTTTCTCTTTTCCAATAATTCCAAATTAATACAGAACAGAAGAACTTGTTAGCTTTTTGAGAACCACATTTAACACCCACAGAAGGTACAGAGATGATCCTGCCTCAAAACAGTAGCTACTTTAATTTACTCCACATTTTATCTACATTTGTTTCGGTGAGAATATTCTTACTTTGGCTCAAGAGACAGAACGACAGAATGAAAAATTATAACCCGCTGTTAAGTCGGCAACTCTTTAAATATCTGCAGATTATCTTTTTTTNAAATATTTACAAAACTAGACATGCAAAATAATGCTATGAATAGTTTCGAAAGGAAAGGAAGAAAAGTCGGAACAACATTCCTTGAAATTAAGAGCCAGGCAAGACCTGTAGAGTTGGCTCTTTGGAAAGTCCAAGGTAAAGCAAGTCAGTTGTTAAGTTCATTCAGGACAACCCTCAGCTCATTATTGAGCAGGCGGTTTCGGTCCACCTCCTGATGGAAGCGTCCTATAGACACAGCAGCATCAGTGACAGCAGAGTGAAAGAAGAGAGAGCAGTGTTAGTCATATGTAAAAGGTCAGCTTGGAATACGCAGTACAGAAAAAGACACAGAAGGGAAAGTGCATCTCGGATGCAAAGAGCAGAATTTTAAGTGAGCGATTCTATTACAGAGAAGGTTTCAGTCTTGAATCTAACATGACTCCACACTCGAGATCGGCTGGCAGTGCAGTAGCATCTGGCCCGGTTTCTGAATCGCAAAGGGTTAAGTGCGGAGGCTTGTCTTAATGTGTGTGGTGGAGGGGGAAGTGGGGGGAGGAGGAAAGAAAGAGGATAAATAATGAAAGGAGTCAATCCAGCCAACCAATTTTAATTTAGCCAACCAACCCAGATGACAAAAGCAGACCATTCTTCTCAACGGAGGGCTGAAATTATGTTGGTGTTTCACGTTGCAATTTTGGCAATGAACGATTAGAATGGGGTGGAGGGAGAGGAGAGAAATCCAATTGGTGGCCAACATGACTACACCAATCAGAATTTCAGCCCACAGGTCACAGAGTCTTATCCCGCCCCTGTATTCTCATACAGAAAAACACACTCAGGACATAGACTTGCCAGATGGAAACAGCGACATCCTCTCATGTTAATCCAACTCGCCACACTCAGAAATAGCACCTCTTTCAGCAGTACAAACCAATAGGCTAAGTAAACTGGCCATTACTAACTAAATCACTCATTAATCTTCAACTAAACATGTTCCCAATCTACAATTGGCCTCAGTACCCTGGGATGGGAGCTGGTGGATGAACGACAATGGGTCAAGAGTTCTTGCTCCCAATCACTATCCAGCAACATATGACGGACGAAGCAAGGAATAGTCTTAAATGTGAAGCAAATGGAATATAGGAACAGGAATAGGCCATTCAGGCCATCAAGCCTGTTTCGCCATTCTACTAGATCATCAATGCACTACACTTCCTGCAAACAGGGATCAACCATCGATGCTGCCCAGCCCAGGAACACTGAGAACAATCTGCGCGTGGCAGCTAAAATATTTTTTAAATACAATTATGCAAACTGAGCAGGAATAGCAAGCCAAGCCACTAATTAAAGTAAGGTGAGTAACTAAAGAATAGCAAGTAATTAAAGAATAGCCAGTAAAGTATTGCAAGGAAGAACTGCCACTGAGATTTATCCCATTAAGCTTCCAGGACTTCAAAAGCACTCGTCACAAAGTCAGGTATACCATTACAAACCTGGGCAGCTCATTGAACAAAACATGGGATTCTGTACAAGTTTCTCCCGCCCCCTCGCTACCTAGCAGTATGTTTAAGCTTTGACTATTTCCATGTGTTATAATGGGACAGCTTGTAATAGTTATAGAACACTGTTTGCTATATTACAGTAATGCTACTTTGGGCTGGAGTTTTGAAAACATGGCCTTTTTAAAGCTAGTTCTGAGATACACAATTGATAAGATTGTTCAGCTTTCAGCAACCAGGTGCCCAACACCACAAGATTGAAACAGGCCAAATATCCTACCATAACCCCGGTGCACCTGTTCCCCTTCACTTTTGAGACTGGACAATTCTGTCATGGTCAACAAACAATGGCCATAATTGGACCATAGCAGCAAATCAACCAGTGGAACCATCAAGCAAATTCTATCCAGCTAGAATTGAGATAAACCATAAATTGAAATGCTGACATAAATGTATCTTTTGTAATTAATACGGAATGCAAAAGCATCTTCAACTCTAATGGAAAGCAAAGTAAACTTAAAAGTTGAGATTTTCATTGCAAAATAACATTCAACAATAAAATGTGTCGCAAAACCATATGAATTCAAGAAGAGCTTAAACAAAGAGAGAAAATGAGGCAAAATAAAGAGGAACTGAGTTTTATTTCATAAATGAAGATACAAGACAAAGGATGGAAACAGCAAAAAGAACAGAATGAAATTAAACTCAAACTCTACTGAAGCATAAAACATGTGGCGACTTTAAGGCAATGGTACAAGGTGCAGCATTAATGCAATAAGACCCAGCTTGCTTTAGTCAAGAAGCTGCAGAAAGTAACATAGATTTCTACCAAAGTTCATGCAGTCATTTACTATTCTGTCATGCCCCACATTTCATTCTTTCCACTGACTAGCGTTACGTGTGGGTGTATTATCAGCCTGGCAAACTCAATGTACATCAGTGCTGATGCCTGCTGCAAGTCTTGAGGTGGAGGTTTTTTTTAAAAAAAGCCTCTTTTACCCGTTGCGTAGTAGAGGTGCTCTCCCACTTCTACAAAAAGCCCTTACAGAGGGAGGTAATTTATAATAACCCGGATCCTCCAGTTTGTGAGGCAAACGCGCTAACCACTACGCAACGGGACTTTACGATTATTATTATTATTATTATAATAATAGACATGGGAAGTGGAGCAAGATGAATTAACCATAATGTTAGAGATTTGAATGGACTCCTGTCACAAATATACTGTTCAATTGCCGCACAACCATTAGGCGAATCAAGAATGTATGAGCACCATTTAGGTCCAATTATAATACTGCGCATTGTACCACAGCACTTTGGCCACTTTAAAATCAGCAAGGGAGAGATCAGCGAGAGAAAAGTCTATCTGGTCAGAGATCATTCTGTGTAAAGTTTCTCCAAGGCTAAGGAAAGAAAAACATACGAACAAACAAAGCTTGCAGAAGTTACTGATAAAGTTGAAGAATAAAACAAAATTGTTTTTCCTTTTTTTTAAATAAACAACTTGCATAAAATTGTTTCTTGAATCAACTGCAGCTTTGAAAGTTACAGTTTTGACTTTAATAACCACCTTTTTCTATTTATTACACATGTAAAACAATTCCTAAGTAGTGCCTTTTTGAAGCCTTATGGCACTGTGTAACTTGCTGTGAGGGGGTGGGGAAGGGAAGAAAGAGATGAAAGACAGAGAAATTACAACCTCAGATTTTATAAATATTGATACAGATCCAAGCTTTCCTTTCCCCTCCTTTTTCCAGATTTTTTTAAAAACCCAAACCATAATATTGAAGAGATTGTCCCGATCAATTTTTTTTTGCAAATTACAGAAACTTAATAATTCTGGAGATTGGGGCTAAATGGACAAACTGCTGAACTCAGGACAGTTCATTCAGCATTCAATCTTAAGAAATGAATGAACGTCAGCCATTAAGAGCTTAATTTAAACAAGTCACCGCAACCCCCATCCAAACTCTTTGAAGCACAAAACAGCAAATTGATACACAAAAAAGGAGAGCTTAAGACCTGAAGCAGTACTCGAACCAGATTTCCTGGAATTATGACCTTTCTGCCCGATGCCATAATTGAATTGTTTAAAATGAGCAAAGATATAACTAAGGGAAATGCAGAAAGCTGAGGGGGGGGGGGGGGGATTGAGGGAGGCAAAGATGGCCCTTTAAGCACGCTGGTGAATTGTATCTTATACAGGGTGGTTTACATTGATGTGATATCATTGAGGGCATTGTCTAGCTCTTCACAGATTCCCTTGCACTTCATTTTCTGAGTGTACACTTCATCTAGCGGAGGTCAAAGCCAGAGTACAGAGGTGAAGGAGCAGCAAGATAAAAGAGCGGACGGAAAGTCGAGTCCAAGGTGCAGATGGGGGGGAAAAAAAAGTCCAAATAATGTGGGAAGTCCAGAAAAGGATGGAAGACGGGAAGAAGAGTGGGAGCGTGGGATGGCGTGGTACAGATGGAAGTACGGAAGGAAAGAAAAAGAGAAAAGAAAATTAGTGAAAATAGACAGAAGTTTAAAATAAATCGCATATCAGATGACAACAACAACAACAACAAGATTCCATTTATAAAGCGCCTTTCACGTCAGGAGGACATGGTTTAAAGTCTGTTGTGACTAGTGGGCCATTGATATTTCTTAACTGTATCTGCTCTCGGGTGAACACTAGGCTACAATTGAAACACTGCTTGCCTTTGTGTTGGTAAACTGTGCTGTGCCTATTTACACTGCATTGCTAACTCCCAATGAACAAAGCAGATACCTATGCATTATTAGAACACTTAAACCCGCAAGCACTTCAAAACAGAGCAGCAAGAGAAATGGGGCCACAAGAGCCACCTATGCAGGTAATGCAATACATTTATGTAGTGCTTTTCACATCAATGCAACGTCTCAAAAGAGCCAAAGGCATGTAAAGGGCCAAATACTACAGCATAGCAAAATTAGGTTACTACCAGCAGAGGCAAAATATCCGCTTTTAAAGGCATGGACACAGTCTCGTTAATGTTGTTGAAAGCCTCCGTAGTAACCCAACAAAAACAAACATCATCTTAATATACACGGCAAGCAAGTTAGCCAGGTAACCAAAATATTCTACAAAGTTAGCTTGCAGGCTGCAGGCAATCTCAAATGACAGAGACACACGAGAGGTTCTGATGCACAGTCAAACAATTCAAGCTACAAAGGTGATCTGAAGCTTCAGTTAGTGCTGGACATGCTCCTACCCATGACTCAGGGCAAGCACTTCAAAGCAAGCATCTCAAACACCAACATGCAACTTAACAACTTTCATCGTCTATTAAATCAACAATAGCTAGCTGCTGATTTAGGTCCAGCGCTATATCAAAATGCAAGTATTATTATTATTATTTATTATTTGTTTCTTTAAGATAAAAGGGTAGATATTACAATATTTGGTCACCCTGTATAATACAACCCCATTATGATTCTCCCACCTCTCCAGTATAGCCTGGTGTCACCTGTTGACTAAGTGTAGTAGTTTTTCTGGTCTCTAACACTGGCTTGCTAACTTATTAGATTATTTCCACCCCCCCACTCAGATCACTCACCTCCAACCCCTCCGGTCAACAGACATTTGAATCTCTCTCCCCCCCACAAAAGCACTGACTCATCTATAGGAACCCCCAAGCCCACACCCAGCGCTAAGGTCATTTGTAGAATACCCCAGAAGCAATTAGCTGACTCACTGCACTGAAAGGATGGCAAACTTTCCCAGTCTTTTTGGCTCTGTTTTGCATTGGGTGGTGAACTGAGTCAACTCAAGTGTTTATTTAAAATGCAAATTGGATTCACTTAGCTGGAAGATTCCTTTCATAAACACAATTACCTCCCAGGATTATGCATTGCTGCTGAGCCTCGGGTCAGTTTTTCTTGGTTACTGTACTGGCCAATGAACAGTATACCCATCTAAGCAAGATTGCAAGACTCCAAATAGCAAGATAGCAACACATTTTTATAATGGTGAAATAAAATTCATAATCAAGCAAAACTATACAACCCAATGACTTAAAGCGGGATCCATGCAATCTACACTTTTTCCGCGAAATGCCATTAGGCTTTATACAAATCAAAGAGGATGTAGCTCAAAAAGCATTTATTGTCATGTTACGACAGTCTAGAAATCTGCTATAGTGCAAAGTCACAGAAGGCTTTAATCTATTTATAGTCAGTATTTATAATTCATTGTTCCAAAGTACAATGCTTCAAGTGTTTCGTTAAAAAAAAATCACTGTTTTGAAAGCTGGGTGAGGGAAGGGAAAAATTACCAGCACCTAAATATATATCACTATTTCCTTACACATTGGGCATTAATTCCCTATCATAAGCTTGGATTCAATGCAACTTGTAATACTGTTTATCCCTGTGTCAAATTACTGAAACCTAGAGATACAGTTCTGGAATGATAAAAGCCACACCTGGCAATGTCACTGGACATATATTTTAGTGATTTCTCATTGCCCAGATAACATAAGCAGGAATTGTGATGAAGGCTAGGAGATAAAGTGCAGGCACACATTCCAGACTCCACTACAGTTATTTGGGCATCAGGAAATACAAAAACAAATCTCTATATTATTCTGATGACATCAAGAGGCTTTGCACATTCCCAAAACATCAGAAGCATCCTTTGAAAGTCTGGAATATGACAATACCTTCAATTTGAAAGTACAATTCTCAAGTCGCAATGCAGACATCGTACCAGCAAACGACTAGTGAAAACTATCTTCCAGTTCAGAATATTTTCCTCCTTTTAGCATTGGGGATGCTGCTGGCGTTTTAACCAGTACAGTTCATACAGTCATTGCAAACAATGACTGGCAAGCTTCCCACTGCTTTTCCAGCTAAGACCACCCTTAAGGCTTTGGCTTGCAGGACAACAGGATCAGGGCGGGAAAAATCATCATTCCCCCTGAAAGTAATCTATCCTTACAAGTCCTGCTGATGAGTCAGGCTGGCTGGCCTATTGTCAACAGTGGCTTGGAGCAATGTAAATCTGCCTGGACTACAAGACCACCACAGAGGGGAGACTTGATTCTGACATTCCATTGCCAGATATGTCACTTTGAACCCAACTACATTCCAAAGTGACCCCGCTCACATCGCTCACCCGCCCTCCTCAAGCAACATAGTAATTCATTAAACCTCAAACTGACCCTGCTCCTGAACCTATCAGGAAGGAATATCAGAAGCACACTCTGTAGACAAACAAGAACATCTCGGAGAACGTGTAAATATGAAATATTACCTTCCAAATCATCAATCGTCTTCTCCAGTTTCGCTACAGATCTTTCAGCAAACTCAGCTCTGGTTTCAGCCTGTAAACGAGCAGGTCATTAAAAGGATTTATTACCTTGGATCAAATTTCATTTCACTCATTGACCAGGGAGATTTTCCCCGATTTCGCACTGCACAAATTGAGCTCAATGCTCCCTTGGTAACCACAGCCCCCAGCGAACACCTGGTCAGAACAGTCAAGCTTATAATAGGATTTTGTTTGAACTACCAGAGTCAAACATACTGAAAACATTTATGTTGTTGCAGGTGATTTCATTTTCCTTCCCCTCCCAAACATCTCGCTGTGACCCACATACTTCATTCAGTAGGCACATCAGGTGAAACTATGCTAACGAAGACTAACAATAAGAAACACCATTAAATTCAACAGGCTCGTATAATACTTGTTTTGAGTGATCTTCCAATGCTTAAACAGCCCCATCCCAGCATTAGTTCTGGGATAAATCTTGTTAGTGCCAACAATTCCAGTCTCTCACCTCTTTTAGTTTTTCTGCTAACAGCTTGATTTCTTCTTCATATTTGTCTTCTTTTACAGAGTACTGCCAGTGAGAGAAACCAGCAATGTTGGTTAGGAATTAGGATCAAAACGCTCAACAAAAGTACAGATGATTTAGAGATTAAGAAAACAAAACAGCAGAGGATCGTTCAGCAGCTAATGCTTTCTGAATCCTGCCGAACATGGGCCAAATTCAATTGGAAAAAATAACATCCCAAAGAGACATTAACGCTGGACTCTCTGGTAATAGTGGGGGTGGGGAGATAAAGAAAGAAATGCTGAACCAGTCCTGCTTAGACAATGCAACCCCCACACACCATCCCCCCCATCCACAAACACACACTCTCTTTCCAGTCATCAAGCTGCCTTTCAAAGTGAATCCATAACAACAACAAAATTAAATTTATAGAGTGCCTTTCACTTCGGGAGGACACCCCAAGGCACTAGACAGTCAGGGGTCAGGACCCGAGCATGGGGGAGGGGTGGAATAGGGGTGAGGGAAGGCAGAGAGGTGGGAGGGAGACCGAAGGCACGATCGAAGAGGAGGGTCTTGAGACCAGCCTTGAAGGAGGCAAGGGAGGAAGCGAGGTGAACAGACTGTGAGATGGAGCTCCAGAGTGTGGGGGCAGACAGGTTGAAAGAACAGCCACCGATGGTAGGGCGGGAGACATGGAGCAGGCCAGAGCTCGCTGAACGGAGGGAGCAGGCAGGTTGGTAGGGAGTCAGCAGATCAGAAAGGTAGGAGGGGGCAAGGCCATGGATGTCCTTGAAAGTGAGGACAAGGATCTTGAACTCGATCCTCTGGAGGATAGGGAGCCAATGGAGTCGGGTGAGGGTGGGAGTGATGGGGTCGCGGAGCCTGGTGCGTAAGAGTACACGAGCTGCAGAGTTTTGGATGATCTGCAGCTTGTGAAGGGAAGAGTTGGGAAAGTTGATGAGGAGGGAGTTTCCATAATCGAGCCTTGATGCGATGAATGCGTGGGTGAGGGTTTCGGCAGCCTGAGGGGTGAGGCAGTGGCAGAGTCTGGCAATGTTGCGGACAGTTCAGGGTCAAACAAGATACCCAGGTTCCTGACTGGCTTAGTGAGGTTGAGTGTGCAGCCGTGGAGGCTGATGCTGCCAGCGCCTGAGGTGCAAAGGCACTCGCCCGAGCCAATCAGGAGGGCCTCGGTCTTGCTGATATTGAGTTTGAGAAAGTTGGCCCTCGCCCAGGACTTGATGTCGGACAGGCAGTCGGCCAGGACGCCAGTAGTCCTGGAGTTGAGGGTGGAGGCAGAAAGGTAGAGGTGGGTGTCATCCGCATACATGTAAAATTTATCCCATGTCTGCGGATGATGTCACCAAGGGGGAGCACGTAGAGGGTGAAAAGGAGGGGACCGAGGACTGAGCCCTGAGGAACACCGCACAAGATGGTGTGGGGGTTGGAGGAGAAGCTGTTTGCCGCGACAAAGTGGAGGCGGTGTGAAAGGTAGAACCTGAACCAGTCAAGGACAGAACCTTGAAAGTTGCGGTGGGAGGAGGCGGTGGAGGAGGATTGAGTGGTCCACAGTATCAAAGGCGGCAGAGAGGTTGAGGAGGACGAGGAGGCAGAGGGAGCCCTGGATACACATGGTCAGGATGTCATTTGTGACCTTGACCAGAGCAGTTTTCGTGCTATGGGCAGCACGGAAACCTGATTGGAGGGGCTCATGGAGGGAGTGAGAGGAGAGGAAAGAGTGAAGCTGGGAGGCAATGGCTCTCTCAAGGACCTTGGACAGAAAAGGGAGTTGGAGATGGGCCGGTAGCTGGATAGCTGTGTTGGATCAAGGGAAGGTTTCTTCAAGAGGGGGGGGGGTGGGGGGAGATAATGGCTGTTTTGAAAAGGGTAGGAACAGTGCCAGATGATCGGGAAAGGTTGATGATGTCGGCGAGTAGTGGAGCAAGGAGATGGAGCTGGGATTTAAGGAGAGGGGTGGGGACAGGGTCCAGGGAGCAGGTGGTGAGCTTCATGGAGGATATGGTGGTGATGACAAAGGAGGGGGTGGCAGGTTCACAGGTGTGGAAGGAAGGATGGGTTGTGGTCAGAGAGTGGGTGGGGCTGGGAGGGAGTAGAAGTTTGGAGGGCAGTGGCAGCTGAGAGGATTCTCTCGATTTTGGATTCGAGGAAGTCCAGCATTTCCTCACAGTGGGAGACAGAGGAAAGAATCTGCAAGGTGCGGCGGGGAGGGCTGGAGGAGCCGGTTGGTGGGGGAGAACAGGAGTCTGGCGTTGCCCTTCACCTTCAGGATTAACCTGGAGTAGAAGGACGATTTGGCCGAGACGAGAGCGGAGCGGTAGGTTTTGATGAGGTCCAGCCGGACCGTTAGGCCGGATTTGAGCCAAGTGCATTTAACAGCCCACACCTGGCCCTTGAGCAAGCAGAGGTGGCTGGTGAACCAGGGTGAGGATCCTGAATAGGAGGCATTTCGGGAGGTGAGGGCGGCAAGGGCATTGAGCGTGGTGGAGAGGGTGCTGTGGAGGAGAGTAAACACAGAGGATGGCTTGGTGCAGGAGGTGGGCCAGACGGGGAGGAGTTCAGAGGACTCCAGGGCAGCGGAGAGGGATTGCTGGGAGATCTTCTTCCACGGGTGGTAGAAGATGGTGGTAGGTTTGGAGGCAGTGAGGAGATGGATATAGGAGTTGAGGGAGATGAAATGGTGGTCAGAGGTGGCCTTGTCCAGTGATGGTGACATCCGAGACACTGAGGCCCCCGTGAACCTGGGTAGCAGAGTGATTGTGGAGGGAGAGGTTGAGGGAGGAGGAGAGAGGAGAAGTCTGAGGAAGTGGAGCAAGAGGGAGTGAAGTGGAGGTTGAAGTTGCCTAGGATGATGAGGCGGTTGGAGCAGAGGCAGAGGGAAGCTAGAAAGGTGGAGATGTCAGAGATGAAGGTGGGGGAAAATTTTGGGGGGCGGTAAATTAGGAGAATTTTTAGTGAGAGATGGGAGGGATGGCAGAGGGTAAGGTGTTCAAAAGAGAGGAATGAGCCAGCATTGCAGAGATAGGCTACGGGGAGGGCGGAGAGAGAGGACAGAGCGGGAGAATTGCAGGGAGGGGGGCATTTTGAGGGAGGGCCAGCTTGGGTCAAGGGCGGCAGCCAAGATGCGCACGTTAAGACGAGAGGCGGCGGATTAGTGGGACATTGTCAGCCTGCAGGAGGCTGTGAGGGCTAGAGGTGAAAGGTGAACATGTAGGTAAAGGGTGGAGGTGGTGGGGGGGGAAGATGATCATAAAGTGAAAAAAAACTCTTCCACCCCCCAAAAAAAATAGATAATCCCAACAAATTGCCAGATTTGTGGAGTCCTGTAGCTCAGTGGTTAGAGCACTCGCTTTGCAAGTGAGAGACCTAAGTTCAATTCCAGGCAGGGCGAAACCTTGGGCAAGTTTCCTTACTCCACACAGAGCCTAATAATAATCCCTCCAAAACCAAAAACAATAATAAATTGGTCATTTTTAATCTACGACTGTTTGTGGGACATTGCTGTGCGCAATTGGCTGCCGCGTTTGCCCACAAATATACAGTCAATTCACTTTACAGTGTGTTCTGTGAAGCGCTTTGGGATGTCCTCCTGACATGAAAAGCGTTATATCAAATACAAGGATTATTATTATTTATTATTATAGATTTGGTAACACATTCCATGGCTCAGACAGACATGATAGGGTGGGCTGAAGACAAAACAAGCTGCTACAATAATCAATGGAAAGTTTTCAAGCAAAGTTTGCTTTAAAACTTTCTGTTTAGAAAAGAAAATTCACTGCAGCAAAGAAAGTTTTTTTTTAAAAAAGTTAAGAATAGAAAATGTGTTCGATGGGATGCAATTCACTTTGAAAAACTTCAGCAAAAGAAAAGACCCCTCAAAAAAATAAGGGGTCTCACACGGATCTGGATCAATGTTTTTAAAACAGCAGAACCAGGTGATGTTTAAAACATCTCAGAATGTCAAGAGATAAAACAAATGTTCCACATTTTACAATATAAAAAATTTAAACAGTTTCTTTTAAAAAGACAAGACATCGGTTCATTGCAACACAATGTACAGTATAACAAAAAAGTGGAAGATGGGAAATTAACATTTTAGCAAGGTGAGTGGTCTATATTAGCTCTGCAGGCAAATAAAGCAAAGGTATCCCTATATTCAAACTCAGCCCATTGAGTCAAGTCACCAAATGGATTTTTTTTTTTAAATAAACTTACAGCCTTCGGAGCTGAACTCATTGCAACATGATAGAGAGAAAGATTTCTGATGGACAAAAGCAAAAGTCCATGCTCAGTATTGATTTATAGACTTGACTTGGTTTGGTGAAGGGCCTCCTCAGGATACCATAGCTTTTAGAGAGCGGTTGTGTACAGAGTGGAAGCGCTCCTACCTTTTCAGCCTGGGCTTCCAAAGACTTCAGGTTGTTGGTGACATTTTTCAATTCTTCCTCAAAGTCAGCGCACTTACTGTACAGAAGACAGTTTGGGGGTGGGAAAGAAGGAGGTTGAGAATATGTAGAAAGTGATTAGATAGTAGAAACCCATAGCAACCTAGCAGGCCTACCTCTCTCAGAATTTAGGCCCAATGTGGCTCCACTGTTTAGGCATTAAGGCAGTTTCTCGCCTAAACAAGGATGTTTCTAGAACATTGGGTGGTCCACTTACCTGGTCTTCCTTGCAAAATCTGGACAAATACTCGGTTAACTCAAGTTTGAATCATAGATCAATTGCTACACTGAAAACATTTGCTCAATTAGTGCATTTCAAGCAATGGAGAAGCCACCATCTCCTTACAAAAAGGAACTAGTAGGTCCAAGCCTACCTCAAGCATTGAAGTCATGCTCTTCTACCTCAGGATTCAGCTGCTATGGGTCTCCATTGGAGGAAAAACAACACACAAAACTAGAAGCAAAGCAAAAAGCAGCGGCAGCAGTAAAGTTGCAAGGGAATTAGCTTTGTATTTTTCTCAAAAAAACCACAGGGAAACAAAAGGTAATGGATAGAGGAAACAGGAAGTAGTTAGTGGATTGCTGAGGAGCAGTACCTCTTCCTCTGAGGCCATTAGCGATTTCAAGGTCTGGTCCATTATTCTAAGCTCCTCTTCCAATTGTCGTGCCCGACTGAGTTAGTCCACAGTAAGGGAGTAGAACAGATACAAATCCCAAGGAGTATTCAGCATGCAATTCAAAAAGGGGAAAGAAAAACCATGTGCCCACTATCGTTAGTGTATTCACCAAATGGTATTTGTGCACAGAATTAAGTCAAGAGAATTGAAAGGTTTTACCCTAAACCAGATCCAGACTTGTGTACAAAATATACACAGGGTCTCTGCAATCCGCACAAGTTCATTGTTCAATTCTATTTCATCTACCACCCACCCTACCTCCTTCATTTCATCTGACCTGTCCGTTCCCTCCATAACCTGTAAAGGTTATGTTTTTGGAAGGGAAACACAAAAATATTGCTTATGCAGCCCACAGATATTTCTCAAATACGGTATCTGACTCTCAGCAGCCAAAAGGTTGGACCCTGAAGGTTAAAGTAACCCACATAGAAATAAGGGACATGATCTTGTCCAGATTGTTAAAAAAAAAGTTCTGCTCCTTTATTGGCAGCTTTGAGGAAAAACAATCTTTTAAAATACCTTGAATAAAGGATTGGATTGCTAGCTTTTTTAAAAAGCACGCAAAAGCAGTTCATGGCTAGATACAAATTGGACTAAAAACTGGTGACTTTTGACCAGAATTTTATGCAGCAAGCTTTTTTTAAAAAAAGAAAAAGATAGTAAAAGCAGTTGAACAGCCTCTATGCTGCAGTTGCTACAATCAGAGGCTATTGTAAATACTGTTCAAACAATGAGATGAAATAGACTTTGAACCCAATAAAAAAAACTTGGACTGTGCAGAATATTGTGTCTCAGGTTTGGTGTAAGAACGATTTCAATCCCTGTCCAGGAGTGTTAGATTAACACTCCCAACAGTCTCATAAACCATACATGCAGAACAGTCATATGTATGCGAGGCATATCCATTTCCCTGCAACATGCGTTCAAATCGATCAGCTCAGCTCCAATGTGGTGTATCGCCACGTCATTTGGGCTGGCATTGTTCAATCACAGGAGCTCACTGTAACCCAACAGGAAAGGCATAAAACCGGTGGTTGAATGGGTTTCGCTCCCACAAGCACTGGCTGCTTATATTTTACACAGATCAGTGACTGACTGGGAGCATGCTTCAAGGTCACAACTAAAAACAGACTGCAGATGATGCGAGAAACCACATAAACAAAGTTCAACTGGTTTAACCCATCTGCTCGACTCTGAAGCATTGCTCTTTTGCATCACACTCCAGCCTGTGCTTAATCCAATATAGGTTACGTACGCATTGAACAATCTCAGGTTAGAAAGAATAATGCTGGCAATGCCGCAAATGGTAAATAAATCAACAAAATTAAAACATTTTAAGACTTTTTACTCTCATCAATTCAAAAACACTATTACAGTTTCTTGGCAGTCTTGGGCAGAGGAACTGGGGGAAGGGGAAGTTAATAATAAATAAACCATTACAAAAGTTAGTAATTAAAAAAAATGGGCATGGGGGTGGGGCATGGGGGGGAGGAAGGGAAAGAGAAAGGCAGAAAGGAAAGGCAATGTCAAGGTGAGAGCCACCTGAAATTGCAGCCCTCTCCCATCAGACTGCCCTTGCAAGAAGCCTGCCCCTGCACCTGGGCAAAGTTGACCAGTTGTAAGCCACATAATTTAGCACATCATTTTACAGTACCTTTTATCACATTGAAACACCATCACATTGTTATACCTCAAAGTGCTTCACATGCAATCCGTCAAGTGCTGTAACTGTGGTTAATGTGTAGGCAAACACTGCAGTCAAATGCAGCAGCCAACAACAGGCAAACAGGCAGGTAAGATTTTATTCTTTTTAATGTCTTGTTCATCACATCCCTGCTGTGTATTGAGAGGGGCTCAGAGTTGACAGATTCCTGTGGCCGTGTCCAGCAACAGTTACCATAAAATAGTGAAGAGGTGGGGAAGAGTCAAGTGACATGGGGACATAGCATCAGATTGTTAGCAAGAAAAAAAGGTTTGTAGGAATATCACTTGGGTATGGAATTCCTCACAAGCACAAGAGTGTATTGGAGTGGGATCATTAAAATCATTCAAAATGGGAATGCAGACACATTGAGCAGTAAATACTGTGCAACTTGCATTTATATAGCATCCTCCATGTAGAATAGAGTCTGAGCGCTACATAGCAGCAGGGTTGGATGCCGAGCAAGGGAGAAGGGGCGTTCAGGGATATGGTGGAGGAACAAAAAGGTGGAAAATGGATTACCTTTTAATTACAAAGAACAAGATTATTGCATTAATAATAAACACTGACAGATGTGGCATAGACACAAACGGGCTTAATGGCCTCCTGCAGGGTGAAAAGTTTCTCAGAAAAACAAAACGACAAAAACTTACACTTCTGACACCTCTGCACGATCCTCAGCTCGCTCCAGATCAGCTTCCAGAATGACCAGCTTACGCGCTACCTGTAAGAGAGCAACCAGGCGTAACTTTAAACCACATGTTCGACAACAACAACTTACATTTACACAAGGTAGCGTCCCAGAGCACTGGACAGTGGCAGAGCATCGAAGTTAAATATTAAATATTACTGATACAAGCACCAACGCAGCATGCACAGTAATGAATAACGTGGCACCCGACGTGAAATTAGAGCGGTCGGTGCGGCTGTAAGTAGGCAGGTCACCTCTTCATATTTGCGGTCTGCTTCCTCAGCGATGTGTTTGGCCTCCTTCAGTTGCAGCTCTTGTAATTCCATCTTCTCTTCATCGCTGCGGGATCGGCTTTCAATAACCTTTATTCCTCTGCAGAAGGAAAGCCATGTCCATCAACAACTAAACTTGCATTTACATAGCGCCTCTCGTGCAGGGTAGTGTCTCAGATAACTTGACACATATGGGACCATTAAAGCAGGTTCCTGAAGCACTACTCCCCCCCCCACCCGGCCAACCCAGAGACAGAACTGGGCTCACGGCAGCAATTTAACAAATTGTGTCTGAGAGACCAACAACCGGAGGCACAACTGCAAAATGGACACAGAGAGCCTTTCACTCGTATACACACAGTACTGGGAAAGGGACAGCCATTAATACTGCCCCATCAATAGGCACTTGTGCGATCGTAGCCTCAAGTAGCCACAGATTGCTGGGTCTGAAGAACAAGGTCTCCATTTTGATTCATCTTTGATGAGCGCGGGAATCAGAACACCTTATTTATTCGCTCAATCTGCCCGCGCCAGACTGGCTCAGAGTGAGATTGGGGTGGGGGAGAAGAGAAGGAAGGGGCCACCCACTGGAACCCAACAGCATAAAATTGAATCCTGTAGATGTTGTGTAGGAAGAAGAGGGCGGGATATAAATAGTAAGGCTAAAAATAAGTTTAAAGACTTTCTAAAGCTTCTGGTTCCGTCAATTAACTCAGCGGAAAAAAAAATAAAAGTTCACACTAAGGTCATTGTTTTTCTTTTGCTCAGAACTAGCTATTTGCTTCCCTCCTCTCTCTCTCTGCTTATCCCCACTCCCACAGGAGGCTTAAGTGAGTCAGCTAAGTGCAAGTCACAATGGCTGCCAGCATGGTCGTACCGTTCACTCTCATCCGCTTGCTTCTCAGCCTCCTCCATCTTCTGCAGGGCGGTGGCCAGGCGCTCCTGGGCGCGATCCAACTCCTCCTCAACCAGCTGGATACGTCTGTTCAGGGAGGCCACATCCGCTTCCGCCTGGACAAGAGAGAGCAAATCAATGGTGGAGAGTCACAAGGTGGCCAATTGCACCTGAGCGGTAACACAACCTGCCCTGCCACCAACACAGTAGGTCAGCACTGACATCCTGTCGGCTGCTGTTGTTAATGTCAAGGGTATTAATAAAGAGGTACTTCCCAACAAAAAAAACTTCTCTGTCTCCCCGTAATCTCTTTCTTCTTTATTTGAAGAGGGCCGCAGGCTAACACCTGTCCGACAAACTGGCAGATTGAACATCGGCTTTGCTCATTTCTGTCGAAGGACGGCACCTTCAGCAATGCAGCTTCCCCCCAGCACTGCACTGGACTGTCAGCCTACACTAACCATGACGTTTCAACCTGGGTCTTGAAACCCAGAATTTTCTGATCCCAAAAGGGAAACTTGCTTACCAAGTGACACACTTCCCATTTTTGAAAAAAAANTTACATTGCGCAAAATGAATTTTGTTCTAAAAGCTTTTTAAAAAAACCTTTCTAGTTCCACTAACGTTACACGTCTAGACTTTTTTTTAAAAAAACGAGCTGCCAGCAACCGCAAGCAACCTTTCTGATTCTCTCAGAGTGTAGGGCAAAGCTTGGTATTAACCTTGAGCACTTGACTAGGCTAAAAACTTAAGTACACAAGCCATGTACAACAATGCAAAGCACGCTAAAGAGATTCAGGTGCAGACAAAATAATGGCTGCTCGGATTCAGAACCTGTCCTATCCCAGCTTCCCCCAGTAGCACAACTTCTTCCAATCAGTGTGTTGGGTCCTCCCATTCCCATTCAATGAGAGCTGTTCAGTGTTTCCTTGCACCTCAAGGTGCAAGCGATAAATTCCTGTTGAAGGAATTCAGTGCTGACAATGTTCAGGCATGAAACAGAAGCAGACATGAGTGTATTGCACAAGCATATTAGAGGACGAACTGACAAAATGCTTTAAAGTGTTGGTTTACATCAGCAAACAGGCGGACATGGGCGAGGACAGGCTTTCCTTTATAAATGATGCCCCACCACAATCACCCACTCTCTCCCCCTCACAGATATGAGGATAAGGCAATAGGAGGCAATTGGGTGCCAGGAAAACTAATCCAGTCGTGTGTGAATGGAGAGAAGAGAAAAGGAGTTCAAAGAAACTCAGTCGGAGAGAAGAGGTAGAGAATGCAAAAGCATAGAACAACAACATTTCATTTATAGAGCGCCTTTCACATCGGGAGGACGTCCAAAGGTGCTGGACAGTTGGGTCAGGACCCGAGCAGGTGGGAAATGGTCAGGGTGAGGAGAGAGGAGGGAACGAGGAGGGGGTAGAGAGTCGAGAAACAAACTTACTCCAAGTGAGACACAGTGAGTGATACAGCACAGAAACCAACTATTCAGCCCAACTAGCGTTTATACTCCACACAAACCTCCGCTCCTCTCACTCCGCTTTCCTATACCGTTCTCCCTCATGTCTTTACCAAGTTCTCTTCAATTCTATTTGCAATATCTGAGGCTATTTGCTTCAACCAGTGTTCAGCAGGGAGTTCCACAATCCCACCACCCAGTCATTCCTCCTGAACTCCCTAATAGATCTATCACTGACTATCTTATATGCATGCCCTCGACTTGCAGACTCACCAAAAAGTGAAAACAGCCCATCAACATCCACCTCATCAAATCCTTTCGATGACCTTAAATGCCTTAGTCAACCACCAGTCAGCACAAAGCAGCTGTTATCTGCAAGTTACAGAAATCTAGACGAGAGAGACTGCTCGATAAGCCCACAGTCAAATCAATGGTGGTTTCACATAGGTAATGGAGTGGTTTAATTACATGGTAGGATGTTAGCAAGTGCTTTTGATCACGTTGTAGGATTCAAATTCCAGTCTAGAACTTGCCCACTCCCAGCAATCCCATCCTCAGAGCTTAACACTGTAAGATGCCCATCCAAGCTTTCAAAGATACCACCCTGTACAGTGCTAAAAATCTAACAACAAGTTGCATTTATATTTATAAAATCCTTGGCGTGGGGTAGCATCAGGCAAAGCTTGACACCGAGCTGGTGAGAGAGGTCTTTGAATACGGGCTTTGGACCAGGATTAATGCCCATTTGGCATCCAAGCAAACTACATTGTTTCAATAATCACTTCCTTCATTGTGAAACACATCCTTGTACAACACAATGCCCTTTGAGAAACAGTATTGGACAGAATCAGGTTTCTAGAGGTCGTGGATTTCAACAAGATTATAATATTTGCAGTCTGTAGTAACTTCAATATCAAGCTATTCCGCTGTTGGTTTGGTTCATTAACTACCCAGAGTAAACCCAAAGAGATAGAAATCAGGGAGGCTTCCAATCCGGCTTCCGCGCTGCCCACAGCACGGAAATAGCCCTGGTCAAAGTCACTGATGACATTCTGAACATCTGTGATCAGCGCTCCCTCTGCCTCCTTGTCCTCCTCGACATCTCTGCTGCCTTCGACACTGTCGACCACTCCAACCTCATGCACCGCCTCTCCTTACTTAACCGTCGCAGACCTGCCCTTGCCTGGTTCGATTCCTATCCCTCTCACCGTCTCCACTTTGTTGCCTCTAACAGTTTCTCCTCCAGCCCCCGCACTGTCAAGTCTGGCGTCCCCCAGGGCTCTATGTTTGGCCCTCTTCTCTATAATATCTACATGCTCCCCCTTGGTGACATCATCTGCAGACATGGGGTCAACTTCCACATGTATGCGGATGACACTCAATTCTATCTTTCTGCCTCCAACCTCAACTCCAGGACCACTGCTGTCCTGACAGACTGCCTGTCGGACATCAATTCTTGGATGAGGGCAAACTTCCAACAGTTGAATGTCAACAAGACTGAGGCCCTCCTTATGGGCTCACGCCACAACCTTAGCACCTCAGGCTCTGGCAGCATCAACCTCATGGTTGCACACTACAACTCACCAAGCCAGTCAGGAACCCAGTGTCTTGTTCGATCCTCAACTGTCTTTTCTTCCCCACATCCAAGCCATGACCTGCTCTGCCTTCCCTCACCTCTGTAACGTGTCCTCTCCCGCACCAAACTCCGTGACCCCGTCCTCCCCCATTCTCACCCGACTCCATTGGCTCCCTATCCTTCAGAGGATCCAGTTCAAAATCCTGGCCCTCACCTACAAAGCCCTTAATGGCCTTGTCCCACCCGATCTCTGTGACCTCCTAACCCCCTACCAACCTGCCCGCTCCCTCCATTCAGCCGGGTCCGGCCTGCTCCACGTCCCCCGATCCACCCGGCTCTCCTAGTTTCAAATCAATACAGATTGCTTAATCCCGATTCCCTTCCTTTTTTCCATTTCCCTTCCACCTCATGGTTGTGTGCAAATTGGCTAAAATGTAGTCACTACACTTTACAGTAAATCCTGTGAAGTGCTACAAAATGTCCTCAAGACCTGGAAGGTGTTTTATCAAATGAAAAAATCATCTATGAGATCGCGTGAAGGATTTGTACAAAGATAGCCTCATCTCCCATAACCTGCTTGGGCTATTTATTACTGATCTTATCCCATATATGTGAGGTACAAGAAAGTAAATTAGATCAAAGATACGAATTTCAGCATGGGAGTGGGGAGAGAGGAGAAAGTGTTAATAATGCCTCAAGCAACAGGTCGGATAAACATAGGAACCTCTCCAGTATAATGTGAGTGCTGGAAACCTGAGAAGCTCTAACTCAAGTAAATAAGGTCAAACAACAACAACAATTACATTCGTATAGCGCCTTTCACGTCGGGAGGACGTTTATGAATGGAAGACTTGGCACAAGCTCCAGGCAACGGGCACATTCCTTGTACATCCGCTGTGATAACGAGGCGTTTCTCAAGTCCGCACAAATTGAGCAATGAACTGAAGGAGGGGGGAGTAATCCCAACAAACAAATCATATGGGTAGGACCACAGCAGAAGTACTGGTCAGCCAGACACCACATGGCACTGTTTAAAGTAGCGTGAGACCAGCAACAGGAAACCCATCCCCTCCCCCAAACACTCCACAGGAATAAGGCTCCAGCCAGAGGCAAATACCATTTCCAGAGGCATCACATACCCCACCCATTTTCCTTGTAGCTCATTTCAGAGATTCCTTAGGACCATGAGATTATCATCAAAACAGGTGTGGTGTTGGAAGGCCCAACAGAGGGGCAGAACAAAAGACAAACAGTCAGAGACGTGCGAACACCAAACACCCTCAAAACAGAATCTGAAGGCAACATGTGGTGTTTAACATATATTAAAAAAAATCAATGGAATCTGTAACACATGTAAATTGCCATCACACAAGAGATCTCTGAACTGGCGCCCCCCCCCCCTAAAAATACTCCCCTGGTATTTAGTGTGAAGCCCTCCACTTCCACCGAGCACTATCACTATAAGAAAATCACAACTAAAAGCCTCTTCGCTGCACCAGCCCCTTCCATTTTCTCGGTTTTAATTGGTTACTAAAATACAAACGATGCATTCACTGAAAATTAGAGTGCTCATGTCAAAATAATTTTAGGTCTCAAATTAGTTGATAGAACAACTCATCTGTAAACTGCAGACTGAATTCCAGCTGGTTAGTTTCTTTCCCTCCCTCTCGAACTGTCCTCTTTCTACCCCAGAAGATCTACACTATCAAAGGCAGAGGAGAGAGAGACAAAAAGGAGAAAATAGGGGAAAAGGAAAGATGCAGAAAATAAAGATATCACTGAATGCAAAATAAAAAGATTTGTCCACCTTCCACCCCCTGTCCCCATTAAGTGTTTTTTCCTGTGGCATTTACTAAATACAGTACAAATGACCTCATTCAACACCAAAATGCTTTTAAAAAGGCTCGTGCAAGGCTAAAATATTACTGGAATAGATTAGAAGCCTCAGGGTCAAAGTATGCAGCAGGGTTGTGAAGCACATTGTAGGGTCAGTTTACCAGAGTCAGTCTGTCCCCAAAATCCCCACCCAATTCTCAATAATGTTATTTAATCATCCCTGCATTTAACATAACACCTTCCACATCAGGACGATGACTCAAAGCGATTCACAAGATTTCCCATAATCTACAAATTTGGCACAGTAATGTCTCACAAACAGCCATAATGTAAATAACCATTTTTTTCTTGGATCTGGGGGGTTGGGGGAAGGCAATTTTTGGCCAGTATACCAGAGAAATCCTCTTCTATTTTCAAACATTGCCGCAGGATCTTTAACATCGCCTGAGCAGGACCTTGGTTTAATGTTCCACCCGAGGGACGGCACCTCTGACCACTTTGGTTTGCTTAGATTAAAAAAAATCCACAGGATATAAAAAAACTACCCAAAAAAATTCTAGAATTCAAACTTGATTCCACCTTCTAATGGATATCTGTGAACCGACTGGTTCTAAACCAAACAAGAGCAGCTGGTGCTCTGTCAGCATTGCAGCAGGAGAAACATTCAATGATCTTTTTGAGTTCAAGTAATAATGGCTGATGAGAAACACACAAGACAATCCCGAGCATTGATCAGCAGATTTGGGATTGCAAGCAACGTGCCCTTTGTTTGCTCGTGTGACTGCAGTCCAGTATTGTGCCATTATTTGGCTTGCGATCAGCATCAACTGGTTTCTTTTAAAGCAACTCACTTGAAACGTTTTTTAAAAAAACATATATTTCCACATGCTCCCAGCCACCATCTCCAAGGTCACTTTCCTGGCATGGATCTCGAGCGATTTCACAGGCCCAAGTGATTGATATTAGCAAATAAATCCTGCACTGTCTCAAAAGCCTTGTCAAGCCAGGATTTTTTCAATTCCAACGTACAATCGGGGGAAATGCGTAATTTTCCATTCCTTAGCTAGAACACGGGACCAATATTGTTGACATTGACCGATGTTTAAATTGCAGGTGCTGCAAAGTTTGGCTCTTCAGTGTTGAGAGGTGTTATAAAGCTGTATAAAGTTTTAAATGGGATTGAAAGAGTAAACCCCGAACAGTTTAGGATGTACCAAGACAGTATAACAAGAGGACATAGTTTAGGGTTGCAAAGAGTAATTTTAGGACAGACACCAGGGAGTTTCTCTTTATTTAGAGGGTAATTAACGACTAACAGTTTGCCAGGAAGGGTGGTTGAAGCCAGGACACTGCGGGTGGGTATTCGGGAGGGATGAGAGTATTCTGAAATGGAAGGCCCTTCTTCTTCCAAACCAATATTGTGAAATAGTAATCTCTCTTGTCCCCAGTGCTGAGATAGTGGATTTCATTCATTATACATTGGAAAAGAACCACAGAAGTGACACAATCTGGAAACACTTTGGGCTGTAAACGATTCCATTATATTCTGGCTGCACAGTTTCCATGCTTGAGGTGCATTCACCTCTCACTGGCATTAATTAACCCATTAGGAAATGCTGTTTCTTTAAAAGAATCAACCTTGAAAACAGTTTAAGTCAATGGCATTTGAACAAGAACCTTCCAGTTGGACGTCCGGTCGATGTGCTGAACTAGCCGGGAAGTTTATTCCTCTTGCTCACAGCAACAGGAAGTCAGCTGTGGATTACAGCCAGTCAAGGAAGAGTACTTTGGACTGAGATGTTGGGGAATTTCACAGCTACTCAAGGATTACAGAAACAGACGGCATCAAGTGATTACGTGATTTGCAATCCTGCAACGTCTATTCCTGCAGGTGATATTCTGCTACTTCACAATACTAAAAGTCAGTAAAGTCCATAACAGTGCAAACAATGCTGGAAGTGATGCTCCATCACACTTGTGTCCTTCGTGCAAACTTCCCTCTGTACAAAATGGTGCATGGCATTTACCTAAGTCTTTGTAGAATGTTGACCCATCTATTGAGTAAAATTTTTCTTTCATTTTCCAGTGGGTATAGTGTAATCTGACCAACTCCAATTAAATATTTACACATCAGCCTGGCTCAGTTGGTGAGCAGCACTCTGGCTCTGAGTCAGAAGGTCATGCGTGGGTTCAAGCCCCACATCAAGCACCTTGATATCACAATGTAAGAGCTAGAGAAGCAATGCACTGTTAAAAATTGCCATCCCTTCGAAGAAACGTGAAACTAGGGTCCTGTCTGCTTTAGGTGTCTATTCAGTTGGACGTTAAAGAGGGCATGGCACTAAAGAGAAGGGAGTTTCTCCCTGTGTCCTGGCCAACAATTCCCCAGGCAAAACTGGCCATTCATGGACTTTGTTGTGCACAAGTTGGCTGCCGGGTTAGTCTACATAATAGCCACTACACTTTACAGTAAATCGTGCGAAGAGCTTTGAAATATCCTCCAAACGTGAAACATATCAAATGCAAGGATCATTATTCAAAGAGAGAATAATGGCGATCCTTCTTGCCTCAGTAATAGCTGTTGGTAAAACACATACACATTCGTTTGTTAGGTTGATTGAAAGTCAAGCAAATGACTCAGTAATAAAAGGTTTGTGAGGCAAATATAGGTTTGTTCACCGGGTACACCCTTAGGTGGAATTTGTTCCACTGATAAAACTAATATCCTGCTAGCACTGCTGCCCAGGTTCGACATATACAGATATCACGTGTCCAATAATCTATACAAGATCTTGGTTCATTATACGTTATTCAATAGCGGAAAGCACCGGCAAAGCAGTTTTAGAAACTGCTGCTGCGGATTCTGCCTAATTTATAAATATCCTTGCACTTGATATAGTGAGGATAATTTGCATTATTGCAAACTCCGAGAGTGCAAGGAATATGTCTAACTCTGGTTTACTCTCCACCAGTAGTCTGGAAACACCACCCAATCTGCTGGGCTGAAGACACAGGAAACAATGGCATCTCTGTGTTCTCTTTAGCTGCAACAAAACGTGCTGTCCAGCTAAATAAATCATCCAATTCCCTGTGGGTTTTGTCGAGTAAGCCATGGAATGCCAAATGTAGCAAATGTAACCTCCCTCATTTTATTAGTCTCCCTGTTCAGCTGGACGCAAAGGATCCCATATCACTAAAAGAGAAGGGAATTTCCCTCTCCCAGTGACCTGGTCAACAATCCCCCAAATAAAATTGGTCATTCATTTCATGGCTGTTTGTGGGACACTGCTGTGTGCAAATTGGCTGCAGCATTCACCCACAAATAGTCACTCTGCTTCAAAGTAGATCCTGTGAAGCGCTTTGGGATGTCTTCCCAATGTGAAATGCTCTACCAAATGCAAGTATTATTAATTATTGCTTATTTTTNCCTATTTGGACACCACGCAATTAAGAATTCAATACACCACGCATCTAAAATGTAAATCACTCCATCATCACATCAAATCCTTTCAGCACCTTCCCCCTTGTTGAATGCCTCTTCTCTCTCCCCTCTCCCCCATCATAAAACTTCAGGTGCTGACTTACTCTACAATCCCACTGGTGCAGTCAAGCAGAAGAATTCCAAAAAAGCCGTAATTAAATTTGCTGGAGGCAACCGATTAAACAAAAGAGACACTGATATTACAAACGAGGTCAAAGCTACTAAGCTAAGCAGTGACTTCACAAATAGAAAGCGGGTTTCTGTTAACATTCATACAGCGTACAGACAGACAGATAACTGCCATATTTTCAGCCCGGGGGGAAACCAAGACGGAAAAAGGTTAAGAGAGAATATTATGAGGGATGAACAGGATTTGTAAAAACAATAATTTTTTTCCGGCACAGAAAGCCATTCAGCCCATCGGACTTGTACCAATGGGTACAAGGCTGCGGCCCTCCTGATTGGCTCGCGCCAGCGCCTCTGCACCTCAGGCTCCGGCAGCATTAACCTCACCAAGCCAGTCAGGAACCCAGGTGTCTTGATCGACCCTCAACTGTCTTTTCTTCTCCACATCCAAGCCATGACCCGCTCTGCCTTCCTTCATAACATCGCCCGACTCCGCCACTAACTTATCCCATAGGCCACTGAAACTCTTGTTCATGCCTTCATCACCTCCAGGCTCAACTTTGCTAACGCCCTGCTTGTCAGCCTTCCCAACTCCTCCCTCCACAGGCTGCAGGTAATCCAGAACTCTGCAGCCCGTGTCCTCTCCCGCACCAAACTCCTTGACCCCATCTCCCCCGACTCCATTGGCTCCCTATCCTTCAGAGGATCCAGTTCAAGATCTTGGTCCTCACCTACAAAGCCCTCCATGGCCCCACCCCTGCGATCTCCTAACCCCCTACCAACCCGCCTGCTCCCTCCGCTCAGCCGGCTCCAATTTGCTCCACATCCCGACCCACCAGCCCCATCATTGGCGGGAGAGCCTTCACTATGCCCCCAACCTCTGGAATTCCATCCCCTAATCACTCTGCCTCACCCGCTCCTTAATAATAATAATCCTTGCATTTGATATAGCGCTGTTCACGTCTTCTCAACGTCTCAAAGCACTTCACAGAATAGACCGTAAAGTGAATTGACCATATATTTGTGGGCAAAACGCAGCAGCCAATTGCGCACAACAGTGTCCCACCAACAGTCGTGGATTGAAGTGATCAATTTATTATTTTTTTTCTTGAGGGACTATTATCAGGCGTGTGGAGTAAGGAAACTTGCCCAAGGTTTCGCCCTGTCTGGAATTGAACCCAGGTGTCTCGCACTTAAAGCAAGTCCACTATTGTCCTGGCAACCAGGACTGTCTCGGTAGAAGAATCCTCTGCAACAGGATACCTGGATGTAGGATTCCCAGGTAAGATAGCTATAGACTTTAGGAGTAAAATTACAATTTAAAAGGCAAGGCTCCAGTTTGCAGTCGCCGCTTCCAGGCTAAACACATCAGCAGCCACTTGGCCTCCTGTCAATCATAAGGGTGGCTCTATCTACATCCGTCATTACAATTTCAAATGGGAAAATAACTTCCTAACCAAAAAAAGAAACAAAGTGTTTGCTCTGAACAATCCTTAGCCTCCTTCAAGTCCTGCCTCAAGACCCTCCTCTTCGACCATGCCACCAGCCACCCTCCTTCCCCTCCTCTGACCCCAGCTCGGGTCTGAAGTGCTGTACACTGTCCAGCGCCTTGGGATGTCCTCAACAACAACAACTTGGATTTATGTAGCGCCCTCCATGACAGACGGCGTCTCAAGAGTGCTTCACGGTAACGGATCCCGGAGCCGAGCCAGGGGGAGGAGGAGGAAGGTGACCAAAGGCGCAGTCGAAAGAAAGGTCTTCAGCCGAGACCTGAAATAGGAAGAGAGGGAGCGAGGCAAAGGGAGTGAGTAAGGGAATTCCAGAGCCTCAAGGCGTAGTGGCTGAAGGCATGGCCGCCAAGGGTGGAGCGGAAGACTCGGGGGACGAGGAGGAAGCCAGACACGGTGGAATGAAGGCAAAGGGCACTGTTTTGAGGAGAAAGGAGGTCAGAGAGGAAGGGGGGTGCAGAGGAGTGGAGGGATTTGGAGACAAGTCCTCCTGATGTGAAAGAGCTATACAAATGTAATCTTGTTGTTGTACCAGATCACCAGACCAGCTATCAGTTTAGTCCTATGCCTGTCTTTCCCCCCTCCCCTTCACCCCATTACCACTTTATAGTTCTCAAATATTTGCTATATTCCAGTAATAAAAAAAGGTATTAGTTCAAGGCAAAGATCTAAAAAGACCACAAACTTCAGCGAACAGGAAAGAGTTGACAGAGAGAGAGAGAGAGAGAGAGAGAGGTGTGTGAAGAGCAGACATGATACAGCAACCAGAGAGAGAGCGAGAGAGAGAGACATACACACGTTCCATACATCATAGTGAACACTTTCAGGCATGTTTCACCATTGTAGTCAGAGCAAGTTTTCACAAATGAATTAAGTTAATGCAAGTTGATTGTCAGACCCTTGTTGACAAACTGGGCAGGTGAGATTCCTAGAGTTCCTCTTTCCTCCACCCACCAAAAAGGCGCTGACTCTTTGCTACACACATACAGTGAAGCCTGACTGTCTTCCTCCCTTCAAAATGGCAGAGAGAAAACAAATGATAGAGAAGTTCAGACTCCATTTTCATGGGACAAATGACCGCATTGAAATCCTAGCCTTTCTTTGGATCTCACACCATGGACAAATAACTCCAGTACAAGGAGGAGAGAGATTCCAATGGGACAAAGTTATCCATGGGTTCCAGCATCTACTGCTAACACAAAAGCCAAAGAAACGACACAACCCTCAACAGTCACCCCAGGGTTTAAGAGAGGACACAAGGTCAATGCACAACCTTCGTGTCTTGGGTAAATGCACCGGGCTACCATTGCTGGGAAAAGGCAAGCGATGAGAACAATTAAGACAGGATTTTTTTAAAAAATCTTTCATGTAAGTGGATTTGATTTTATAAGCAGTTTATGAACACTCCCGACAAGAGAAAGCCATGCTACAGAAGTTTTTTTTCTAAAAAAAAGTAGCGGTAAGTAATTTGTAACACGATAAAGCAATCTAAGCACACACACACACACACACGTTTCTCCCCCTCTCATCTTCCCAGGGGTTGGGTAGGGGGAAGGCAAGAAGGAAGATAAAGGGGCCGGGGGGAAAAAGTATGGTCGAGAAAGAAATGCCAAACTGTTTCCGCAGAACCCTTCGCAGTGTGAACCTAAATATTTAATCAAGTTAGAGATGAGATGACAAGGACAGAGAGACACACCCAGAGCCGTGAGACAATTTTTACGTCAGCTCAACACAGCCATTCAGCAGAAACTGGAAAGTACCCTGAAGCAATGTTCCAGTTTCATTAACAGCACAAAATGGTGTTATTCTGCATCTTTCAACATTACATCACGGATCACACCTTGCAGAAAAATGCACTCACTGCGCTCTTATTTGGCGCACACACACTTCCCTACTATCTCTATGAAATTTTAATTAGAAGGTTTAACAAGCTGTCCAATTAGAACGAGGCTGCAGTGTTCTCTCTACACGAGAGCTCATTACCCATTTCAAAAGACGTGAAGACTGGAGTTTCTATACATGCAAGTTGCTTCTTTTGTAGTGAGGAATTTGCAGCCCTGAAGAGGCTGGATTTCTTTGGATGGGGGGGTGGGGATGGGAAAAAGCTGCAATTCAACTCAAGCTGCATTCACTATTCCAGACATTACCGTTTCCTTCAGCAGGGCAATAGTGAATAACAAACCCTCCATCAAATATAGTGCCTGCAACATATTGAAGCTCCTCAAAGAGTTGCAGAAATAATTGCTGTTAATTGCAGTATCTATTTTAGGCAAATATACAAATGGCGCCTGTCCACAACGTTTATTACTTTAGATTCTCAAGCATTCAGAATTTGCAATTTTTTTAATCCCCATCAAGGGATCAGTCAGTTATGTAGAGGTTTGGTGCCTAAAATGGTATCAGTTTTCAGACAGTGAGGGATCTTTCCTTTCTCAATAATAATTTTGCTGGTTAATTTAAAAAGATGGTCATAATTTCCCAGAGTTCTACAAACCACGACGGTCTCAAGTCCTACAAAGTCTGAGTTAGCTGTTCTCAGCTGGGAATGAACACCACACTTGGTTTTATAGGCCGTCTACATCTTTTAACTCAATGGCTATGGCTGTTTGTGGGTGGGACATTGCTGTGCACAAATTGGCCTCTGAATCTCACCTGCAAAATACACAACCGCTGATCTTTATCTACAGCATGTCATGTTAAACACTTAAGAGACATCCTCCTCCCGCTATGAATGGCGTTCCACCAAAATGTAAGAATTATCTAAAGTTGGATGAATGAAGATCTGGAATCTGTACAGTAGCAACTCTGGTTACTAAAGCAACAAGTTAGGCAGTTATTACTGATTAATGGGGTGGGGGTGGGGAGACGAAGGAAGAGAGAAAAAGGCTAACCAGATCAAGTTGAAAATAAGATTTGCATTAAAGAAATCAGTGAGTTTGGAGCAAGGGTCACACTCAAAACCTTAACTTTGTTTTTTTTCCCCTTTTGGATGCCAAGGATTTAAAATATTTTCTGCCTTTATTCTATTTAAGAACCTCCACTTGCCTCCGAAGGAGAGCGAAGGCACTCAACTTTGTACAGCTGTGCTGGGTTGTCACACGTGTGCACACAGATGAGTCCCCACAGCCTGCACACAAGTATACAGGTATACTGTACTCGACCAGCCACGATGCTCACCGCAATTTGAGTGTACTCCCTGCACTGGTAGCCATTTAGCCAGCACTGACACTATGCTATCCTATATCCAAGCAACAAGCAAACCACACGTAACCCAAACAAATCAGTGTGGAAGACGCTGCAAAAATCCTTCCCCGAACTGGGGAATATAACAGCCCTAAATAGCTGTCCACGTGGCAGTATGAAGTCATACATTCTAATTGGAACCTGAAACTGCAATGGTGAGCAGCCACTGCCAAACCCAAACCACCAATTTAATAGAAATACCAGAACCACTTATTAAAGTGCGAAACTCTAGAAAGGCCCAAAAGAAATAACCGCCGCACACAATTGCTTTATTATTCAGCCCAGGCCGACGACAACAGGAGGCCCGAGGAAAGTGGCCTGCAAAGGCGATTGCACTCCCATCACAGAAGTTTGAAATTACAACTGAAGAGTCCCTCAACTCGTAGGGTAGGAAAGCCACAGCCACTCCCTGCAGCAGGAGATAAAAGAGAAGCAGGCTTATCATTGCAGCCCAGCATTTCCTGCCACAACCACACAAGACCATCTGTGTTCAAGCACTTCAAAAACAAGCCACTCAGGCAGATGACTCACTGCAGCTATTGATTACAGAAGGAGCTGCCATCACTGCAAGGGATGTAATGCAATATAATCATTCTTGAATTCATTTTTTTTGGTCTGCCGGATGTCTGACACATGCAGAAAATCACCACCGTGCTTAAGAGTATCCCAACAAACCTGAGAATTCCAAGCATCCCACCTACACATGGAAATCCCAGAGATAAATTGTTGGAATGGAATGCGCACTCTCTTCCTGGTGGGACACATCCCACTTACCTAATTCCAGAGAGTATAAGGCACAGGTTGGCAAGAGCCAAGGCGTGGGGAGAGTCGGGGTACTGCTGGAGTACTGCCATCGAGATATCTAAAGAATTTTGCTAAATTTTTACTGTACAATGCAGTGACTGTATTTTGTAGGGAAATGCAGCAGCCCATTAGCAACCAGCAGTGTCTGACAAACAACCACAAGGTGAATAATCCATTTATGTAGGGGATTGTTGGCCAGAACAATTCCCATCTCTTTTCAAACATGCCACAGCATCTTTAACATTCACTTTAACAGACAGCCGGAACTTCAATTAAACATCTCATCCAAAGGATAGAACTTCCAATAATGCAGCGTTCACTCCCCCCATAATGTATAATACCAGCCCTAAAGATGGCGAAAAAAACCTGGTTACCATGGCAACACTATCTCCACTACCTAGAGTGCCCACACTGGAAGGCCCTTCAAAGTCAAAGAGACTGCAGCAAAAAGTCAAGTCCTCACATCAACACCACTTCACTAGATAGCAGACCCCTCATTTCCACCGTCACACTAAGCACACTATTCTCAACGGCAATTACTCCCAACAACACAACCCACTCACCAAGTGGAGAACACTTTAGATTGTACTCCAAAAAGCATCAGGTCTGTCCACAACACCCCCATTGCTCAGTCATTTAAATCACTGCATTGCACACCTCACCCTTCAATCCTCCACCACCATTTACTGATTGGAAGCCAATTAAGTTGAATGGGTTGTGCTGGGATATTTCTCCTCCTCCCCCCCAACATCTTCAATCAGAAAAGCAAGGAGTATGAATACAAGTAGAGGAATGTAAAAGGGAATTAGATAAGCACATGTGGAGGAAGGGTATAATAGGATATGGGGGTATGAGCAGAGAATTGGGATTCAGACGGTTTCATTGGAAGAACAAACACTGACATGAATAAAACAGGGCTGGTTGGTCTCCTACGGAGTTTTAGATTCTGCAGAATACATGAAACAGCTCTGCACGAATGCTTGTTCACATGCAATGCCTGATCGACCCCTCAGGTTAATGAATTGCAGGTTAAAGCTGTCCTACCTCTAAGAACTATAACATTATATACCCTTCATTGTTTGCTTGCACGAATATTCTGAGAAAGAAAAAATATTTGAAAAAGCTGCTCCCAATTGGGCCAGATTTCACCTTCCACAGCAAGTAAAAGTTCTTGTAAGTCAAGTTAAACCTGTTACAGATAACACTGCTCAGCACGGAGCAGAGGCTTCTCAGGAAATTGCATTTGGGGTCTCTGGTTTTTGCTGAAATTAGGTTTTCTTCACAAAGACAAGAACTACATCAGGGAAGGCATACGGAAGGAAGAGAGGGGCTCGAAGGGGTGTGGGGAGAAGGTAGGGTGGTGGGACTTCAGTAATCTTGTTCTGTGAGTTGGTGCAGTCTCGATGGGCCAAATGGCCTCCTTCTGCGCTGTAGATTTCTACATTTCCATGTTTCTAACCAAATATATGCTATTGACCATTTCCCCCAGTAAATGGGTCCACACATCAAAGCGATTTCAGCCTCCAAAACTCAGCCTGTGACTGAGGTCCCTTTCAATGACTATTATTAATAGGCAATTAAAGAGGCTAACTAGACAGGACTGGGGCCGCAAACAAACCTCAGAATAGCTTCTTCTCAAGTAGCATATTACCAAGTCTGCTTGATTTAAAGAAATGCAATATAGTCTATTTACGGGTGGAAGGTGGAGTGGAAGAGAGAAGGGTAGAGAGAAAAAAAACATATTGAGAAATATTAAATTAATTTTGAACTAAATAGTTCCGAAGGCAATACATCCAAAACCAGCAGTTACTCCACAGTTTCAACAGGATTTCCAAAAAATAAGATAGAAACAGAAACGGAAGGAAATATCTTTGTGGAGTCAGAACTCACTCCACAATGATATGGGTCATCAGATTTGTCTGGCAATGCAACAGAGGATTGACAGCACTCTTGAGAATAAACACTGGTAACAATATCTCAGCCACAAAGTGCTAACACCTCCCTACTCTAGAACAAAAGTATCTAAGATGTTACTGGTTCTATTACTTCACAATTAGAATTATAGGGAGCAGTAGAAATTCTTTCCCACAAATATAACGCCCTAGGAATGAAGGTATGTGCTCGTTCTAATAAGCATGCATATAATTCATTCCAAAATATGTACCTACTTTATTGCTAATTATTTAATCATCCGAGCATTTGAATGCCAACAAAAACTGCTCTATTTCCACACTGCACATCAAACTAGCAGAAACAAATCTTGGTGGATTTCTTGGTGGATTGAGGAAGAGTTCCAAAACTTCGGGGCATAGCGGCTGAAAGTGCAGCCACTGATGGTGGAGAGGGACGAGGTAAAAGCAGAAGGCCAGAGACTGGCAAAGCACCAGCCTCCAATGCCCCTTTCATAGTGCAACTTTGCGTTATTCAATGCTACAACTGCAGTACAATCGATTTTGAGCCTCACATCAATAACTGCTGACTGCCGGATCCACTGCAGCAGATTCAAACCTATTTCAACATTAAGACAACCAGATGCTCTTCTTGGTCCTGAAAAACAGTCGGCATGCATTCAGCTATCTGCACACATAGAGTGATTCGGAACAAGGTACATAAACCCAACTTGCTTATCTACCAGAGACAAATCATAATCATCTTCCAATTTGGTAAAACGCATTTTACATCAGGAGGATGTCTCAAGGCACTTCACAGGATTTACTGTAAAGTGTAGTCACTATATTTGTAGGTAAACACAGCGGCCCATTTGCACACAGGAACGCCCCACAAACCACCATGAAATTACCAGTTTTACAGATTCAGTAATATCAAAGGCCCAAAATACATTGTACACAGCTCCTCCGATCGGCCAGTGAGCAGACATTGACCAAGTGCAGCAATACATCTCATGGAGACAGAAGGTTAAGGGCTCAATTCGCAGTATGCATCAAATTAACTCTCAGCTGAGGTGTTACAATTGGTGTTGGAGCATCTAAATTGGGAGTGAGAAGGAATAGCTAGGGTTCTCACCAGCAATATATCAGTGTTAGGGAAGGAGTGGTAGGGATTATACTTTTAACCCATTAGGCCTTTATCATGCAGGATCAATAGGAGCCACAGTGCTCCCACTCACTGGTCTCTCTCTCCAAATCCTGACAACAAACCAGGCTGATTGGTTTATTATCAGGGTGCCTTGGACTACTGCTGACCCATCTGACTCAGGAACTGGATTATCGAGGGCTGACTTGATCCTGGAACATTCCGTTGCTGGTCACGTCACCATGGAACCAGCTCAGCCCAAAGATCACCCTTTCCTCCTCCACCATCTATGGAGGAAAGGAGCGCTCACTCACCCCGATTTTGCAAGAAGAACTACAAAGGAATTTAAACTATTTTCTATGGCTCACTTCAGAGATGTGAAAGAGGCACCCCCTCCTTTCTTTCTGTTTCTGGCAATCAAATATAGCATTTTCCTACTAGCCAGGCTGATCTCGGCAGTCAGACAGCTTTCTATAATTATTAACCAAGCCACACATTCCTTACCCAGGCAGACAGGAAACCTAGCAAAAAAAAGAACCCAAGTCCTCAGGCTCCCATGGCTAAACTGTTTTACACTGAAACATTGAAAAAAATGGATATAGATCCTAGCATCTCACCTGGCTTAAAAGCTGTTCTGTTCACAATTTTAATATACTCAGGATCCCAGATGGTTTACTAAAGGAGAGGAAAGCGCGAATGAGCAGCTGTGGCTTCTGAAAACAGAGTCTCCGACCTTCTTACTCCATAACTCACTACCCACTGCTTCAGCTCGACTGGCTCTGGCCTCCTGCTTGTCCCTCGTGCCCTCCATTCCCCCATTGGTGGCCCCACTTTCAGCCACTACACCCCAAAACTATGGAATACTCTCCCTCAATTCCCGGATTGACCCCCTACCCTTCCCCATCTTCAGGTCACACCTAAAGATCTTCCTCTTCGACCGTGCTCACCCCCTGCATCGTGCTCCGCCATTGTCAAATGCTCTGGGAGCGTGGAGAACGTTACATAAGTGTAAGTTGTTGTTGCAATGGACCTATCAATATTTATAATAATCCTAACATTTGTCACGTTGGGAAAGGACATCTGAAAGCACTTCATGGGAATTACTTTAAAGTCTAGTGACAGTGTATTTTGTAGGCAAACTGAGATATTTGGAACTGTCCCACAAACAGCCTCTGAATTTCACTGAAGCAGATGTTCATTTACATTTGGTGAAATATTTGCGGGGGCACAACTCGATAGCGCAAAAAAAATCAAGTGCTAAAAACATTGATGGCTTCACATCAAACGCCAGTCTATAACACCTAGTTGTATTGGCCAAGGGGACAAACTATTGTCCTTCATCCCCAGGAACTGGTTTGTTGCCAGAATACCAATTACCATAGCAACAAGACTCACTTCACTAAGTTTGAATTATGCTTTTTAATTGATCACTACCAATGGGACACTGCCTCTTCGAAACAGTGTTCACTTCACAGGCACTGTACATTAAGTAATAGTCAATTCACTTTACAGTATATTCTGTGACGAGCTTTGAAATGTCTCAACCATGCGATAAGGCACTATATCAAACGCAAGGACTATTATTATGGTTCCCTTACTGGTCACTATTCAGACACCCCTGCTGGAAAGTGTGTTTATTTGGAGCAATGACTGGATTGGTTTCTGTGCAGTAATCCCAACCCATTTGCAGACCCTAAGAGGTGCTTCAACTCCTGGCACATGAAAGGCATCTACAGGCTCTTGCAACGTTAAGCCAGTGGAAACCTTCAATCCCTTAGGGCTAAACAAACCAAACTTGAGGTACAGCAGAACACAGCCTCATATTTAAACAAACTGCTTGCAACAGACTGGGAGATATATAGCAACAAGAACAACGTTACATTTGTATAGCACCTTTCAAGTTGGGAGGACGTTCCAAGGCACTGGACAGTCAAAGAGTTTCGGACCCGAGCTGGGGGTTGGGATTGGGGAGGGTGGAAGGTGGTGGGGGGGGGGAAGGGAAGCAGGGAGACTGAAAGCACGGTTGAAGAGAGGTCTTAAGATGAGTTTTGAAGGTGGCAAGGGAGGGGGCAAGGCAGAGGGACTGGGGGATGGAGTTCCAGATGGTGGGGGCAAAGTGGCAGAAGGCCCATCTGTGAGAGTGGCAGAATGCCCACCCTCCTTTAATAGTGGGGCAGACCTAAAAGATGGGACATAAATTGACACATACTCTGTATCTACTTGGTCAAATAAATGCCACAGACCCAGATGAATGTCAATAATAAAAATCTACATGACATTCCAATTAAAACACCACATTAGCCAAGAGCCACAGCACCAAAGGGTGTCTCCAAACTCCTTTAATAGTGGGACAGACAGTAACTGCGGCTACAACCTAGTCTTTTGGTCTCTATTGGGTTCATTTCCGACAATCTAAACACCCAAAGCAGTTATTTCTTTCTCTGCCAAGTACTGAAAACCCACCAGAAAGGCGCGTTTCATTGAAGATGGATTTTACGGAATGATGCAGTTCAGTGGCAAATGGAAGCCAATTTCCTTTTTGTAAAGTTGGCAGCTGTGCTGGCGATAAAGGAATACAGCATAAACCTCAGAAATTCAATGACGGAAGAAAAAAAATCAGAAGGTCAGTGACTAGAACCAACCTCAGAAAATAGCTTGCTTTGGCAAGGATTTTAGTTTTGTGAATGATTTTGTAAATCCTGCTTCACAATACTTTCGGTTGAAGTCCATTCTTGTGACAAATGACTCGCACAGACTTATGACTTGGGTGCTCCACCATCGGCGGTCAAGTTTTCAAGCGCAATTTCTGCCCCCGCTGTCTGGAACTTCAAGTCACCCCTTTCCTTGCTTCCTTCAACGTCCACTTCAAGACCTTCCTCTTTGACCTCGCTTTCAGATACTTTCCCCCTCACCTCAACTGCAAACCTAGACTGTCCAGTGCCTTAAGAAGTCCTCCCAATGTGAAATCTGTTATACAAATATACAAACACCTTTCACCTTGGAAGAATGTCCCAAAAATGCTTCACAAGATTAACCCCAAAGATAGTGCCTATTTTGTAGGCGAACACAGCACCCAACAGCCATTGCACACAATGTCCCACAAACAGTCATGAAGGGAATGGGTAATTTTATCTAGGGGATTTTTGGGCAGAACACCAGGAGAAAGTTGGGTCAATCAAGCCCTACATCTGGACTCGAACTCAGAGCCCAAAGCTAAGAGTGCAGGACTCAGCTCATACCACACTGTCAAGACTGACCATATTTGGATCAAACGAGTCTCTCTGGTGGGGTCATTACTGTAATTTTAGTTTTAGTGTTTAGAAACGTGGACAATGAAGTCAGCGGGTGAACCTGATGGCATCAATAAACCAAGGCCCTCCCTGCCTGTACAGGTGGATGTTTAAACGTTTAAACATAGCGCTGTTTGAAATGAAAAGGATTGTGTTCCAGTCAACAATTCTTTTTATAAATTGGTCGATGACTTTATGGCTGTTTGTGTGACTTGGTACATTCTGTTAAGATTAGCTATGATCTAATAGAATGTCGGAACAGGCTCGTAGGGCTGAATGGCCTATTCCTATTCCTATGCAGTGCACAAAATGGCAGCTACATTTGCATATAAATTCAAATTTCTACACTTGACAGCAATTCCCTGTGAAGCACCTTGAGATGCTTCAGTGTTAAGTGCTACATCAAATAAAAGCCAGAAAGATGCAGCTTTTTTGGTGGGAGTTGGGGGGGAGGGAGGGGGAGTCTGAAACATACAGAAACCCACTGTTATGCTTAAAGGTATATATCCAGAGTTTCACATATCCATGCCACTAATGCATAGAAATTATCTGCAAATTAATGCATGCTCTGCCCAGAGGTCTGCCCTGTAGTCCCAGAAAGTATTAAGTGCAAATTGGTACAGTGAAGGATCCCAGACTTTGTGTTGGGGCGCTGCTGGAGCTAAACCAGCTAAAACTGCATAGCTTACCATTGAGAACATTGCCTGCCCAGCTAGGACCATCATCAGAACCTTGACTTGCTTGGTTAACATGACAGGGAACACATTAGATTAAAAGAGGCAACAATGGATAGTTTCCTGGCTTGTCAGCGCTGGGCTCTGATCCATGAAATAAAACGTATACCTCTATTTTATAATGAAAGCAATGGGAATTGAATTTACCCTAAAACTAGAGAGAGGCATCTGTCTGTCAGTCAATCAGTGACTGAAACGCACAAGGGGGAGAGAAGCTATAGCCAGCTGCATTGATAGAACCACAGTTGGCAAGCACGACCTCCTCCACTTAAACAGAGTATTCTCTGGCTGTTTTATGGTGAGCCAGAAGAACTCTGTGCTTCCTCAACTTCACTCTGGAAGCACAAATTCTTTTCTGGCACTCTTAACTCTTTCAATCTTATCCCCTGCTACGCAGTTCTACTTCAGAGAACCACGCTCAAAACACAGCGTGGGTTGAAACCACTCCGGAACAGGTCTATCAGTGATTGCATCTCCAGAGAAACTAGTGAGCCCAGTCTGAGGTCTCCACAAGAAAACCCTGGACCTGATCATTTGTGCCTCATGATGACACAAGCAAGTACAGTACTTTATGGAGCTTGCCAGCTATTAGTTTTCACATTACTGTCTCCATCGCATCTGAACAGAAGTCAATTAAGTCAACTGATACAAAGTAAGAGACTGTTGCACTGTAACTGATTCAGGCTTCCTATACTAATTCTCATTCTGTCTCTTAAACCTGTCCCTTCAGCTCACTGAGGTTACACTGTCCACAAACACATGTAATCAAAATGCTATTGGGTGCTCGATGGGAGCATTAAACGCCAAGATAAAACACAATGGACTGAATGCCTCTCACCACACTGTTCTCACTAAAGCTAACTGGCCCCTTTCCCCAATTCAAAATGCACCTTTAATCTTACAAACAGGGTAAAATAATAATAATCCTTGCATTTGATATAGCACCTTTCACATTGCTGAGACGTCTCAAAGCGTTTCACAGGACATACTATAAAGTTGATTGACTGTATTTTGTGAGCAAAATGCGGTAGTGTCCCACAAACAAGCATAGAGTGAGTGACCAATTTTATTTGGGGTATTTGTTGGCCAGGACAACAGAAGAAACGTCCTTGTCTTTTCAAAAAGTGCCATGGGATCTTTACGGTCCACCTGAACAGACTGATTGGACCTTGGTTTAAAGTCTCAACCAACGGACAATCCAGAATGAAGGGCAGTCACCTTCTCTTGACTACTAGAAATCTGAATGAATATGCAGAGTTCTATATATTAACTAAAAAAATCAGCTTTACAAAGATCATAGTTATGCTGACCAACAAACTAGAAGCGCAAAACCATTGCTTCTAGGTGGTCATGCTACAGAACCAAATGGAGCATTACACTACATTTATTAGAATCAGTGCAAAAAGTCACACATCGATACTCAACAAGTACAAAGAGAAAACAGTCACTGGTTAGAACAGAAGGCTAGTAGGATAACCCATTCACTAACTTTTAGTATCAACCAAACTGAAAAGATGACTTTTGATCCCGCTGAATATTTCTTATGCAACGCTGTATATACTGAACATCAGAATGGTCATAAATAAACTTTACCAAAGCAAAAAAGTCCTGTGAAACCAAATCAATTTGTTTATTAAATGTAGGAGGCATCAGTAAATTTGACACGTGCACATAAACATGCAGCTTTTCCCAGGACAAGGAACAGTAAATAATTATGCTCACTCAGCAACAGCTGGAAGAGTATGGAACAGCAAAGCTAGACTCTAGTACACAGTACCTCAAAGCCACTCTCACTACAAAAAAAGGGGTGGAAAAGCGATTACACTTAGATTCAGTAATAACTTTCAAAAAGGAATTTATATTTATCTGAAAAGAAAAATTTGCAAGGCTATGGATAAAGAGCAGGGGAGTGGGACAAGTTGGATAGCCCTTTCAAAGGGTCAAATGACCTCCATCTGTGCTGTAGGATGAGATAACAAGCTTATAGCTCTTCAATGGTTTGGTTTGTTAAGTCAATGTCTTGCATGAAAAGGAGCAGTGTACAAGATCCAAGGTTCAATCCTCAGTTTACATTACATCAACTCAGTGCCAGTTATCTTATCGCAGCAGTGGAGCAGCAGTAAAGGTACTACCTTGCTTAAGGAAAAAAGGATTACAACATTCTATTCCCCAATGTTAGTAATCTGGTAGAAAGTGCCTTGTAGGAGAAAGACAAACTAATGTGTGAAGCAACTAATAATAATAATCCTTGCATTTGATATAGTGCTTTTCACGTCGGGAGGACGTCCCAAAGCGCTTCACAGAACACACTGTAAAGTGAATTGACTATATTTGTGGGCGAACGCGGCAGCCAATTGCGCACAGCAATGTCCCACAAACAGTCGTAGATTGAAAATGACCAATTTATTATTGGTTTTGGAGAGATTATTATTAGGCGTGTGGAGTAAGGAAACTTGCCCAAGATTTCGCCCTCTGCCTGGAATTGAACTCGGGTCTCTCGCTTGCAAAGCGAGTGCTCTCACCACTGAGCTACAGGACTCCAGTCTCCAGTCCTGTAGCTCAGTGTCTTGGCATTCTGCTTACTATCAGAAATGGTTGAGCTTGGTTATCCAACACGTGGTCAACTAGATTCACAAGTCTGTGTAATTACTTCTCCCATTCAATGACTTCCTAAGTGTACTGTACAATGGAAAGAATCATCCCAAGCCAGTCAGTACACAATGATTTGTGGTTTGGAAGGTGCAGCATCCCATATCCTAATTACATATTTGTAAACTGCAACCTCTTCTACCCATACAGGAATCAAGTGAATCCTCTCAAAGTCCGTCTCCCCCCCCACCCCTTTAACCCAGAAACGTAGTGAGCAGTTAATGCCCTCAACGCTGCCCCAGCTGGGATCAGACAACTTAAGTTTGTGTTAATGTGACAGACCGAGGAATGAATTTTGGATCTTGTATACTGTTCTTCTCACACAAGTACTTGAACTCACATATTCTACGATTACACTCCAATGCAGTGTGCATGGATGTGTGTGTGGGTGGAGTGGGGGGAACTCGATGCCAGACAAGCAATCAGATAGGACAGAAAGTAATGGAATCCTCATCCAAGGAATCCTAGCTTTCGGTGCTCTTTGCAACATCAAGAACAGTTTTCAAATTCCTCAACTCTACGGCTCATTATTTGCTTTGCTGTCCTTCCCCACTTTAAAAACCCATCTCTCTGATCCTCTCTAAATTCCTTCCACTTCTTGCTTGGTGCCAACCACTCAATTTCTTCAGTTATCCCCAGATAAATAGTATAATAGAAATGTAACATGTTGCCTTTGCAGTTGGGATAACAAGCTTCCTTTAGCAATGCACTGGAGTGTGACAACGGACCACAGATAGGGAATTCTTTTGGGTGAATTTACCTCATCTCAGGTGGGGCAGCAATTGAGATATTGTAAATGGCCCAAATACCCCTGGGCTTGCAAGTGGAGGTGAGAATTTTTTTTAAAAAAATGCTGCTCACCATCCTGGAGCACACCATCTGCAGCAATGAATGCCTTGGTTGACATTCCCATGTTAAGGATGAAAACTCTCACAGGTAGGACTTGCGTGAAATATTAAATAGGATGAACTTTCAACACCATTGAAACTTTGCCAAGCCCAGGTCGTCACCATGCCAGGGGTGGAAAAAAAGTTATTGGCGATGAAGTTATGAAGAGATGGCCCTCACCTCGGTGTCAGCCTGCCTCGGTTAGCAGCCTCAGAGTCTAGATTGACACTCCAGTGCATTGGCAGAAGAGTACTGCATTGTTAGAGGTGTTGTCCTTCAGATGAGACCTTAAAGTGAGGCCCTGACCACCTGTTCAGGTAGATGTTAAAAGACCCCATAGCACGAATCAAATAGAGAAAGAGTTTCTTCCAATCCCATGGCAAACAATCCGCAGATAACATTGGTCACTGACTTCATGGCTATTTGTGGGACGATTCAATAAGGCACACTGAATATATGGCATAACATAACATGTAGGAGCAGAAGTAGGCCGTTCGGCCCTTCGAGCTTGCCCTACCATTCAATCATGGCTGATCTTCTAATCTAACTCCAGCTAATAACCTAAGCTGCCTTATCCCCATATCCCTTAATCACTTTTGCAATAAGAAATCTATCTATCTCAGTCTTGAATATGTTCAAGGACTGAGCGTCAACAGCCCTTTGGGGTAGCGAGTTCCATACATTCACCGCCCTTTGAGTGAAGAAGTTCTTCCTCAACTCAGTGCGAAAGGGCTGGCCTCTGATGTTAAGGTTGTGACCCCTGGTTTTAGTTTCTCCAACCAGGGAGAAACAATCTCCCACTATCTACTCTATCATGCCCTTTGATGATCTTATCTTATAGGTTTCTATAAGATCCCCTCTAATTCTTCTATATTCTAGAGAATATAGGCCCAAATTGGTCAGCCTATCCTCGTAACTCACCCCCTTCATCCCTGGTACTAACCTAGTAAATCTACGCTGCACCCCCTCCAAGGCAAGTACATCCTTCCTTAAATAAGGAGACCAAAACTGCACACAGTATTCCAGGTGTGGTCTATACAGCTGCAGCAAGATTTCCCAACTCCTATACTCTAATCCTTTCATAATGAATGCTAACATACCGTTCGCCTTCCTAATTGCTGCTGCATCTGCAGACTAACTTTCTGTGATTGGTGTACAAGACACCCAAGTCCCTCTGGACGCTAACACATTCCAATCTCTCCCATCTAAAAAATAACCCGCTCTACTGCTTTTGCTACCAAGGTGGATGACTTCGCACTTCTCTACATTATACTTCAAATATCAAATGCAAAGATTATTATTATCCATCTTAATCAATTTTCAGTCTTTTTCTAAAAAAAAGTTTTGATTTCAGCAAGTAAATACATTGTCTAAATCAGTTATGTCTAATGATAAACCTCTGATCTGTGCTGAGCCACATGAACTCAAAGTGCAATCCCAGTGTAGTGGTCAGCAAGCTCGCAAATGAGAGGACACGGGTTCAATTCCCGGGCAAGGCGAAACCTCAGACAAGTTTCCTTACTCCACTCGTCTCTGTTTACCTAGCAGTAAGTTGTCAACTAGTGGATCGCTTTCTAGGGTAATAATTACTCAAAAAATATTGTTCACTCAACCCACAATTGTTTGTGGAGCACTGCTGAGCGCAATTGAATTTACGATATATTCTGTGAAACGCTTTGAGATGTCTCAATGACGTGATAAGGCGCTATATCAAATGCAAGGATTAAAGACTACAGTAAAGCCCCGACAGATGTCTCCAACCAGTCTGTGTAGTTTCTCCTGCAGCACAAACCGGCCAAGGTAAGCTATGTATCCGTCAGTGACCCCTCCCAATCAGTTCAGTGCAAGTGGGGGTAGACCTCAGGTGAGCAGGATGTGACGTTATTCGCAGGACGCCTCTGCATAAATGACTCGCATATGAAGGCAAGGCATTAGGGCGAGGTACTGGGAGTCTTGCCAAACCTGGGGAGCTGCACCCCTAACCAACAGCCACCAGATCTACAACTAAAACTTGGGATGGTGGTGGTGGGGCAGGTAGGAGGAAAGGAGATACAAAGAGGCGACAAACGCAGAACAGACTCAAAACATACAATTTTCTCCACAAGAATCAGGGACAAGCTCAATATTTCGTACAATGGGGTGTTTCAATTGGAAAGTATTCCAGACAGGAATTAAGCTGAGTACAGACCGACAGATAGATAAGAGCGAAAAAGAAAGCTACCTTCCTAACAGAAAGTAGCACTGGATGAAAAAAAATTGAATTTTCTGGTAAGCAAAGCAGATTTCTCTAGACCAAGCCCAACCTTCAAAACAGTCTCTGGGTCACTGGCCACACAAGGTAATCCTCATCAGCCATCTGTGAGCAGCCAAGGTGGGGGCTCAGGAAGAGATCAGACACCCCAGGACTATCAGGCAGGATTCTGCCTCCTGTGCAGCACAAAGCAAACCACTGAGAGAACCAAAATAATTCATAAGATCTCTAAACAAACTTTGTCCATTTTCTTTTTGTACAAAAAAGGAGAGGGGGAGGTGTGGAGGGGCAGCCTCAGGTCACTAATCTTTCAACAGTTCCCCTTTTAAGGGCCCCCAGAGTGGGATGTTTTTTTATATATGCATATATATATATAAAAAAAACAAGTTAAGCCAAGAAGGTTTGGTTATTAATTACAAAAGAAAATTCCTTCTCAGCACAAAAAACCCAGTCACGTTCCAGATTGCTTCTCCTTCCAATCTTATATTTTTTTGGTGGGGGGGGGGAAAAAAAAACACTAAATAATTTGGATTCCCCACCTATTCAAAAGGGACCCAAGAGAGAGAGAGAGAAGGGGGGAGGGTGAGAGAGATCATGTTAACTGTGGATGAAACTGACTGAGGTTTGGGAGGATTGGCATAGGAACTTCCATTCACTCAGCAAGAACCCTGGGCCAACACCCATCCTCCACCATTTTGAATTGGAACAATAGTCCCCCCCCCAAAGAAACTCCATCAATCTCCTGTCCCCCCCCCCTCTCCCTCCCTCTCTCTCTCTCTCTCTCTTTTCTTCCTCTTGTGAAGGAAATGTGACAGAATTTTTCCTCTCTCTTTCTCTCTCAGGGAGAAGGAGAGGCGGATGTAACACAAGGAAGGCAGCTCGACATGCAACTTCTCTCCCCCATCCACACCGTACCTGAGTCACAACCCAACAACACATGGGGAGGGAGGGGGGGGGAGAGGAAGAAATGGTCAAATTCAAACTGACAACAGTTGTAAATTGCAAAAAAAGGGGTAAAATGCAATAAAAGGGGTAAAATGCAATAAAAGGGGGTAAAACGCCAAAATAAAAAGGTAAAACGCCCCCCACACCCCCCCCCCCAAAAAAACTTTTTTAAAATTAAAAAAAAATCGAGTTTTGAGAGAGAGAAAGGTGGGATGTGGGGGGTGGGGGGTAGGGGTGAGGGGCGTGAGGGGGTGGTGGGGGGTGAGGGGGTAGTAGTGGGGGTGAGGGGGGTAGTAGTGGGGGGTGAGGGGGTAGGAGTGGGGGTGAGGGGTAGGAGTGAGGGGGTAGGAGTGGGGGTGAGGGGGTAGGAGTGAGGGGGTAGGAGTGGGGGGTGAGGGGGTAGGAGTGAGGGGGGGTAGGGGTGGCGGGGTAGGACTGGGGGTGAGGGGGGTAGGGGGGTGAGAGGGGACTGGGGGTGAGGGGGTAGGACTGGGGTGAGGGGATGGGGTGAGGGGGGTGTACGGGTGGCGGGGTAGGACTGGGGGTGAGGGGGGGGTGGTGGGGGGTGAGGGGGTAGGAGTGAGGGGGTGGGGGTGAGGGGGGTGTAGGGGTGGCGGGGTAGGACTGGGGGTGAGGGGGGGTGGTGGGGGTGAGGGGGTAGGAGTGAGGGGGTGTAGGGTGGCGGGGTAGGACTGGGGGTGAGGGGGGGGTGGGGGTGAGGGGGAGGTGGGGGTGGGGGGGGGGTGGGGGGGGTGTTGGTGAGAGGGGGTGGGGGTGAGGGGGTGGCGGGGTAGGACTGGGGTTGAGGGGGAGTAGGACTGGGGGTGAGGGGGGTGGGTGGGGGTGAGAGGGTGGGGGGGGGTGTTGGTTGTTATATTAAATGCAGATAAAACATGTCCCTCACTCTCTCTCTCGCCTGTCGCTCCTCATCCAACTCCCTCTGCAGATGCTCGGCTTTCTCCTCGGCATCGTCCGCCTGCTGCTGCAGAGCCTGGATCTTCCTCTTCACCCCCTCGATCGAGGAGCCCGACACGTTTCTTTGTTCCATTTCTTTTGGAGGGGTTTTTTTTTTGGCGTATGTTTATATATAATTTATCTACAATATTTTTTTAAAAAAAAAACAACACACACACACACACACACACACACAAAGAGCCCCGGAGATCCGAAACCGCCTCCAGACGCCCGGCAGGAGGTTGAGTGGATGCGGCTGTGGGGTGCGGTGTGTGTGGGTGTGTGGGAGGGGTGGGGTGGGGTTGTGGGTGGGTGGGGGGGTGTGTGCAGTGTAGTGACTGGTTAACTGGATGCAATCGGTTGCAATAAAGCAGCAATAAAATGATCCCCTGTGTGTGTCTCTCTCTCTCTCTGAGACACTGCGCACCTCTCTTAACCTCTCAGGTAATAGCTCTGCAACCACTCTCTCTCTCTCTCTCTCCTCTTCTTCTTCTCTCTCTCTCTCTCTCTGGTTCTGCCTCTCACTCCTGAATGGCTTAAATCGCCGGAAATTGCTACGCGATCTCAGAATAGGCGGAGATCTCAGGATGGATGGAGATGGATTGGATGGGAATAGATCTATGAATCCAGGAAGGCTTTTTTTTTGGGGGGGGGGTGTGATCTGACAGCCCTAAGACGCAGCCTGAGTTCTTTCCAACCATCCCCCCCATCTCCTCCCCACCCCCCATCTCCCCCCCTCCCTCCCCCATCTCCCCCCCCCACACACACACATTTTCCAAATATTTCCAGATGAATGGGAGGAAATGATGCCAGAAACACCCTTTCCTCCCCACGATCCCTGCTCCTCCCCTCTTTAAATAAATGATCTCATTTCAGGAGGTGTGTGTGTGTGTGTGTTGGGGGGTGGGGGGTGGGGGGGGAGGAGGAGGTGGTGGTGGTGGGTGGATGCAATGCTGCAAAGACCGGAGAGAGAACAAGATACGTAGGGAGGAGCGAACGTTCTCCTTCAAGGCTCTGCCCAGCAGCACGCACGGATTGCGCATAATTCCCTCACGTCGATTCTCCGCAGCGTGCGGCGCTGATTAGAGACTGGCGTTTGCCTGTTGTTGTGGAAGGTGAGTCAACAACAGGAAATAATGATAATAATAATAAATCATCTTTGCAATTCACACAGGGCCTTATCGCCGTGTCGAGACGGCTCGGAGCCACTTGGCACTGTAAAGCGGAGTGACCACATTTCGTGGGCGAAACGCGGCAGAGACAATTGGACGCAGTAAACACCCCACAAACGGTCACGGATTGAGTGACACGATTTTATTTGGGGGATTGTCGGCCAGGACATCGAGAGGGATGAAGCTCCCGTCGTGTGGACATTAAACAGCGGCAGGATGGTTAACGTCTACCTGAACAGGCAGACGAAACCTCGGTTTAACGTCTCATCCAAAACAAATATTAGAAGCCCACACTCTCCCCCCCCCCCCACCCCCACCCCCACCACCATCACACAAAAAATTCCACTGTGTTATTTTTGAAGTCTGCAATTTCCCAAATAAAAGAATTCCCATTGCATTACTGTAAATGGTTATTCACTGCTGTGTTTTTGGATGAAATTCTTGTTGGGATTTTTTGGTCATGACGCAAGAGGAAGTGCATTGCTTTTGCTTAAGAATATTGAAACTAGATTGAGATCTCCCATTACCACCCACAATTGGAAATCAATTTCCCACGTCTGAAACTGAATGGTACCAGGAACTCATCAAGAGTTTATTGACGAGCAGCACAGCTCAGCATGAAATGTGCGAGAGCATTGCCACCATCCTGCCCACAGCTCAGATACGCATCCCTTCCCATTGAGTGTTGGTTCCATCCATCCTCACCAGACTCCACTGCTTCCCATTACACAGAGGATACAGTTGCTGATCTTGGTCCTCACCTCCATGGTCTTGCTCCCCCCTACCTCTGTGACTTCCAAACCCGCTACCATCCTGCTCACTTCCTCCACTCAGCGGGCTCCGGCCTGCTTCATGTCTCTCGCCTCGCCCATCCCACTATTGGCGGGTGGGCCTTCTGCCACTCTGCCCCCACCCTCTGGAACGCCATCCTGCAGTCCCTCCACCTCGTCCCCTCCCTTGCTACCTTCAAGACTCATCTCAAGACCCTCCTCTTCAGCTATGCTTTCGATCTCGCTGCTTGCCCCCCTGCCCTCCACCCTCCCCAACCCCAACCCCCAGCTCAGGTCTGAAACTCTGTCTGTCCAGTGCCTTGGGACATCCTCTTGACATTAAAGGTGTTTAATAAATGTAATTTTGTTGTTGTTGTTGCGGAGCTTGAGCAACATCTGCCTACCTCTCTGCAAACCAATTGAAGTGGATTCTGAGCCGTGGATATATGAAGCTGTGTTCATGAACCCAAACCACAGGTAACAGCCTGGCTCAATGGTAGCACTCTCATCTCTGAGTCTGCAGTTTGTGGGTTCAAGCCCCACCTCAGGAGACTCAAACTTCATAATCTAAGATGACGCTCCAATGTAATGCTGATGGTGTGTTGCATTGTCAGAGGTGTCGTCTTTCAGATGAGATGTTAAACTGAGGTCCTGACTGCCTGTTCAGATGGATGTAAAAGATTCCATGGCTCTATTCACAAAGAGAACGGAGTTGCTCTCTCCTGTTGTCCTGACCAACAATCACCAAGATAATATTGGTCATTTGTTTCATAGCTGTTGGTGGGACTTTGCTGTGTGCAATTAGGCTGCCACATTTGCCAAGAAATACACAGTCACTCCCTTTCATGGTAAATTCTCTGAAGTACTTTGAGAGATCCTCCTGATGTGAAAAGCAACAACAACAATAAAATTACATTTGTATAGCACCTTTCATGTTGGGAGGACATCCCAAGGCGCTGGATAGTCAGAGTTACGGACCTCAGCTGAGGTTGGGTTGGGGGAGGGTGAGGGCGGGGGGAAGCAGGAGATCAAAAGCACGGTCAAAGAGGAGGGTCTTGAGATGGGTATTGAAGGTGGCGAGGGAGGGGGCGAGACAGAGGGACTGCGGGTTGGAGTTCCAGAGGGTGGGTGCAGAATGGCGGAATGCCCACCTGTCCATAGTGGGGCGAGCAAGGCGGGGGACGTGAAGCAGACCGGTGCCCGCTGAGCGGAGGAGCGAACAGAGTGGTAGGGGGTTAGGAGGTATAAAAGCACTATACCAAACACAAGAATTATCATTATAACACCTTAGACCAAATGTCACCCCAAGCCTCAGAGTTTCCTAAACTATCTGATGGACATCTGCCTTCAGCGTGGTGGGAGAACCTATACATGAAAGTGTTTTTGAGCTCCAAGTTCAATTCTGGGCACCAGGCTTACCCTACACCAACTGCTTAATCCAGCACCTCACATGAGAAGCCTTGACAAAGAAAGGTGCCCAGCCTATTTCAACTTGTTCGCTACCTCCACTCAGCAGGCTATGGCCTGCCCCACCATCGGAGGTTGGGCCTTCAGCCTGTCTGCCCCCATCCTTTGGAACTCCATCCCATATTCCCTTTGCCTCCCTCCCTCCCTTGCCTCCTTCAAGGCGCGTCTCAAAATCCTCCTCTTTGACCGCGACTTCGGGCACCCTCTTATCCCTCCTATCCTCCCCCCCTCTGATCGGGTCCAAATCCCTGACTGTCCAGTGCCTTGGGACATCTTTCTCATGTGAAAGGCACAATACAAATGTAATTTGTTGTTTAATTTGTTGCTGATTGGAGAACGCAGGCAGGGTTTGTATGGTTTGAAAATGTCACAGACATAGGGTGGGGCAAGATCTTTGATTTAAACATTAGGATGAGGATCTTGAATTCAATCTTTTAATCAAAATATTTTAATCCTAATTCACCATCCTTTCATCCCTTAATACCTCCACTACACAAGTATCCATCTATCTCTCCTTTAAATATTCCCATTAATTATGCCTCTACAGTTTTCTAAGGCCACTGAAATCAATGCAATTCCTCAGTAGTTCTCAGTCTCACTGGGGTCACCCTTATGAATAGATACTACGATTGCACTCTGGAACACTGACAGTGTGTGTGTTCCTCACACAAGATTCAATTGACTAGTCTTAGAAGACTCCAGGGCAGGTTGATGGTTCCTGTCATTGATACGTGAGATTCTCACCATCCTCCAATCCCTCACTCAGAGCCGCTCTTTGTAAGTGCATTAAAACCATCCACACCTGCTATCTTACCATTAGCAATGCAGTGCAGAATCCATTTCCTCCCTGACAGACAGTCATTTAAGGCCTTCAATCTGCTCAACATCTTCCGCCAGCTCTTTCATCCTCTATATAGGTGGATCTTACGTATACATGGCCTGTTGGCGTTCAACTCTGCCTAATGCTCCCTCCAGTCCCCAAGAGTGTAGAGCGATTAAGCCCACAATCCCGGAATGAATAAAGTCTGAATTTATTAAAATAATTTTTTAATAAATTTTAATCAAATCTGAATCTCTGTTTACCTAGCAGTAAGTAGGAGCCCGGTTGTTAGTAAATTGGCAGATCACTTTTCGGTGGTAATAATCTCTCAAACAAAATGTGGTCACTCAATCTACGATTGTTTGTTGGACACTGACTATGCTGTGCGTAAATGGCTGATGTATTTCGCCCACAAAATACACAGTCAATCTATTTTACAATATATTCTGTAAAGAGCTTTGAGACATCTCCATGCTGATATTTATACTCTGCCTGTATATAATTCTCCACCTCTTCTAATCCCTCCTCCCTTGCTCCCCCCAGATCCTTCATTTCCCTTTTCTCTCATGTATGCATCAAAAGAGAGAAAAGCATCTTTTTTTTCCCTTGCCCAATCTCAGCTCACTAAACAACATCAGAACAACAGGGAAAATATCCGGATCAAAGTTGCCTTATATTTAGCCTCTCTTACTATTATCCTGGAATCAATCAATCGGGGATGGTGGTGGGTGGGGGGAGGGAGGGGAGATGCACATGCTTTCAGCACATGACCTTATCAAACTCTTTGCAAGTTAGTGACAGGCTCCAACACTGAGACATAAAAGCATCATTTTTGTTACTTGTTTATGGGAAATTAGAAACAATTAAATGAAAGATGACTTTGTTTCACAAACAACGACTGGCAATAAAATACTCAGTTGCTACACTTCACAGTAAATCCTGTAAAACCCTTTGAGACATCTACCTGATGTGAAAGGTGCTACATCAAATGGAAGGATTATTATTAATTGAAAATTGTTTGTTACACTTGTGCAACATAGTAAATCAGTAAATCCTGAAAAGCACTTTGAGCTGTCTTGATGATGTGATGAGGTGCTTTATCAAATACAAAGATCACTATTATTACACTGAATGTTACTGAACTGCATGCTTATTTCAATTACATCTTATGGTGTGAAAGTAGTGACCCACACAACATCTGGATCTTCTCCTAGCACAAAAGGCTTTCAAGGATGTCGTGGAAGCATTTCCTCTTTTAATGCAGAGGGTCCTTCTCCCACCAAAAAAAGTATGTGCTGTGATCGGAAGTAGAAACATTTTGCCCCAGGATTCATTTCCATACATTGGATTTTGCAACTTCAAAAACACAGTATTTAATTATTTTTTGCCAATTTCCTCTTAATACCTTACCAAACTGTCCGCTCCCACCATTCGATGGGCACTGGCCCGTTCCATGTCCCCCACCTATTGGAAGATGGGCCTTCAGCTTTTCTGTCCCCACCCTCTGGAACTCCATCCCCAAATCCCTCTGACTTGCCCACTCCATCACCTCCTTCAAGGCTCGTCTCAAGACCTTCCTCTTTGACCATGCCTTTGGCCATACTCTTAACTGTCCAGGATCTTGGGATGTGTTTCTGACGTGAAAGGTGCTATACAAATGTTGTTATTATTTTATTATCATCAGGATCAGAAACCCTGACTGTTTTTTTTCCCCTGGTTGGGGCGGGGGGAGGAGTGTATTTGAGAGAAGCTGAGGTGAATTGCAATAACTGCTAACACTGCCCTGGGGGCAAGGTCCTTTGATGAGGATTCACCATCTGGTCTGTGTTACGAGCAGGTGGTGCTTTCCTTTATCCCCAGGTTATCGGGGAGCATTGTATGCATTCTCAATGAGACACCTAGACAGCCCCAAAAAAGGAAGAAAATCCACAAACCACAGGCTTCATTACATTGCTTCATCGCTTCACACATCCATGTTGGTTTATAGCTTCACAAACCACAGTGGATTGTTTTTCAATTGAGTCATTTGAAGGCAAATACTTATTGGGTGCGTCAGTAGGCACCTTGAACTGAGAGACTATTCAGTTCCTATCCATACTCAGAGCTCCAAAAGGCGCTCCTGCGTGAAGGGCATTATATAATTGCAACTTGTTGATGTTGTCCTTTGTGATCTATTAGCAGAGAGAAGGTGCTCAATAGTAACTAGCGGGGGGGGGGGGGGGGGGGGGGGGTGAGACTGAATTCTCCTCATTCATCCTGATTGTGGAGTGTATGTGTGTCTCTATCTGTTTGTGTGTGTGTGTCCTTGCTTTGGATCCAACTCCCGTTGACTTTACTTCATGTCCCAACATCCCATTAGCCAAAACAGGATAAAAGTTGGATGTGGGAGGTGGCGGTGCCCTCTCCAGCTCTAGCCACCCACCGCCTATGTCTGAAGTCAGGACATAATGAAGCCAATTGTAATCCTGCCCTGCCTGAGATCAGTAAATCCTGAACATTGGGTTGAAAAAGCCAATGGGCTGAAAAACTGACAGTGTAAATGATGCCTCACAATTTGCAGGAGATGATTTTTATTTACTGAGATGCTTTAACAGTGCAATTTCCAGTCTATTTCAAACCCCAGTCGATGAGCTTATCCAAAGATCATTTATTCCTAATGCTGCTTTGAATTATGTCAGGGCGTTGTCAGCCCAAGGTCAGGTGGCCAAGCTTGCAGGTACTTGCGCGCCTGGGAACTGGAATGTTGAAGTTCTGTGCTGTTTATCCAACAGGAGAGACACGCATTAAGGGAACCGGCTGCGACTGTGAACTAGAAACAGTAACAACATCAAAGATCACAGCGATCTGACCAATAGGAACACATTTTGTCAGGGTTCCTGTTCTTCATTGCCGTCCATCGACCCCTGCTGAAACATACTTCATGGTAATTGCCGTCAAATGCGGTGACTGTGCATTTGTAAGCAAACATAGCAGCTATGTGCCACACAGGTGAAGTTTGCTGACTTGAACCCCAGGAGAAATTTTCTTCTCATTTTCTCTCATATCGTAGGATCTTTAACGTCCACCTGAACAGGCAGATATCTTAATCTTCAATTTTTCTGTCCCTTTTCCTGATGGCACTGACTCATACGCAGTTGGGACGGGAAGGAGGGTAGGATTGGACTGCAATTGACTTTAATATTCCTGAGCTAGCAGACTGATAATCTTTCCCTGGTCGCTTTACAAAGAGCTCATTGTTTATGCCTGTGTAAGTACTATATAATAATAATAATCCTTGCATACCTTTCACACAGGGAGGACGTCACAAAGTGCTACACAGGATATACGGGATATTTAAAGTAAAGTGACTCTATTTGTAGGCAGGTATTTGGTCTAATTGTTATCATTATTGAACTGTTTGCTAAGAAATACAGCAAAATGAAGGATACGCCTTACTTCAGATCCACTTTGCCCTGCACAGGTGAGTCTAGGGAAGGCTATAATTCACTTTGGGTTAATGTTTAGTTTTGTGCAGGTGAGGCTGTCTTATCAGGTTTCAACTGAGCTTAAAGAACACTAAAATGAGGCACAGTGATGTAGATTGCAATTAGTTTTTTATATCACACTGTGGCAATTTGTGTAGAAAAGTCCGTCAGTAAATGAAAGCGCATTTTAAGAGGAAATTATTTACATTTACAGCCTATGACTCATTGAATTGCATTGTGTTGAAGGTCATTGCTTCAGGACCTGTAATAAATTTCCTTCTTCAATTATTAATCTCCAAAGTGGATTAGTCATTCAAAATCATTTTCTTTTACTAGACCATGAGTCATAATAATAATCCTTGTATTTGATATAGTGCTTTATCACAGCTCAAATTGCTTCACAGAATATACTGCAAAGTGAATTGACTGTATATTTTGTAGATGAAACACGGTTGCCAATTGCGCACAGCAAGGTCCTGCAAGCAGTCCTGGATTGAGTGATCAAATTATTATTATTATTGTTGAAGCAATTATTATCCCCGGAAAGCGATCTGCCAAATCACTAACAGCATGGTTCCTCCCTCCCTTCTTTCAAGGTGCACCTCAAAACGTACCTCTGTCCTTTGACCAAGATTCTACTCATCTTTCCCCTTATCACTCCCCTCAATCACACCCTCAACTCCGGTTCCCAGACAGACTTGTCATATACAGGGTGTCCACAACGTCCTCTTATCCCCCCACCCGCCCCCCGTGTTACATTACAGCGATATGAAATTACGGACGATCTGAAACAAGCTGCCAGAGATGCATTTCATCTCCTCACTCCATCCATGTTAGGGAAGATGTCGCACTGAACATAATGATGGATCATTATCTGCTACGAAAATGATGGGGCTCACACAGATCCTTTGGACATCTAAATACAGATCAACACTTGTACTGATTAGAATGAAGAACTTCTAAATATAATTCTCATCATTCTTCCACATGTTTCAGTTGTTGGTCAGTGCATTGTGTAAAAATAATGGGTGTATCAGGACTTTGTGGACTCCCTGTACTTTGGGACATCCTCCTGATGTGGAAGGCGGTGTAAGTTGTTTTGTATCAAATTGCTGGTGATTTGGTGTCGCCAAAAGATACTGGGAATACTCCTGAGTGAAAAAAAAATTAACAAAATGTAGCATTTCCTTCTGGAAGTCCTTACTGTGCTGGAGAGATTTATAGATGTGTGGGAGAGAGATTGAATCACAAGTCCCTGTCTATAAAATGTGTTGCTTGTAAGATAAAGTGCTTGAGAATAGACATCACATTCCTGTGCATGCTCAGATCACATAATCTGAACACGCCTTAGCCTTCAGAAAGGATGAAGTCTTACTGCACATTTTGGCAGCAGCACAGAGTAACCACACAAGCAAAACCTGGGCTAATATCAAGCGACAATAATCCCTGAACACACACATCTCACTGGTGCCTATTTTCTTACGTATAAGCAACAAGATAAACAACAAATGCAAATACACACTTGGTAATAACCTACCATCATAGGGCAAGTTATAATAATTCCTGAATTTGATATAGTGTCTTATCATATTTCGAGACATCTCAAAGCGCTTCACATAACATACTGTAAAGTTATGGGCGAAAGTTATGGCTCCACCTTTGGGCCAAGTGGTACAGCCAGTGCTCTGTCTGGAACTGAACCATACAGACCATGAAGGTTTCCTGGTCTGAGTTGGTTGATCTCAGTTGGGCGATTGACAATTGGATCCAGCAATCTTGGGTTAAGGGTTTATGCTCTGGATTATTAATCAATGACTAATGATGGACAGTCAGTGTGTTGGTGTAAGGGGTAATAATAATAGTAATCCTTGCATTTGAGACACCTTAAAATGCTTCCCAGGATATACTGTAAAGTGGATTGACTGTATTTTGTGGATGAGATGTGGCAGCCAATTATGCACAGCAATGTCCCACAAACAGCCACGGAGTGAGTGACCAATTTTATTTTAAGACATTATTGGCAGAAAACTAGGAAAAACTCCCTTCCGCAGATCTCAAATAGTGCCATGGATTCTTTAACATCCTCCAGACAGACCGATGGGACTTCGGTTTAACGTCTCATCTGAAGTACGCAACTCCAACAATGCAACATTATTATATTATTATTATAATATACCCTTATACTCTCTGCATTGCAATGTCACCTTAGATTATATGATTCCACATCCAGATGTGGGGCTTGAACCCACAATCTTCTAATTCAGAGATGAGAGCGCTACCACTGCCCTAGGCTGATATAAGTGCGGGGAAGAGTAGGTACGGGGTTGGTGAGATCAGGAAGGCAAACTGCCTCTGGAAGTTCCTAGTTTACATGTAGGTTTTGGGCATTTGGCAGTGATACTGGAGGATGACCTGCTTCACGTCCCCCACTCGCCTGCCCCACTATTGGCGGGCAGGCCTTCTGCCATTCTGCTCTCACTCTCTGGAACTCCATTTCCGCTTCACCCCTTCCCTTGCCTCCTTCAAGACGCATCTTAAGACCCTCCTCTTCGACAGTGCTTCCGATCACCCTCCCCAATCCTGACCTCCAGCTCGGGTCCGAAACATTGACTGTCCAGCGTCTTAAGACGTCCTCCTGACATGAATGACACTATATAAATGTAATTTTCATGTTGTTGTTGTGACACAACAGCAACAACAACAGCAACAAATTACATTAATATAGCGCGGTAGAAGAGAAAGATCTTGAAATGGGCCTTGAAGGAAACAAGGGAGGTGACAAGATGGAGGGGCTCTGGGATGGAGTTCCAGGGAGTGGGAGCAGAAAGACTAAATGCCCGACCACCAATGGTGGTCAGGGGACGTGGAGCAGGCCAGTACCTGGTGAGCAGAGGGAACGGACAGGTTGGTAGGAGGTCTAGGAGTAGGAGTTTTAGGAGGTCACAGAGGTTCGGGTCATGACCCAACTGTGCAGCGCCTTGGGACGTCCTCCTGACATGAAAGGCGCTCTATAAATGGAATCTTGTTGTTGTTGTTGTTGTTGTAGGGCAGTGCAAGACTGTGGAAGGCTTTAAAAGTGAGGAAAGGATTTGAAACTTGATCCTCTAGGGGATGAGGAGCCACTGAAGCCGGGCGAAGATGGGGTGTATATGCTCACAGAGTTTAGTGCTCCCACACGTGTTCCCTGGGAAGAGCCTAGGGCCACAAAACGCATTCTCACAGCTAGGTATGTTCTTCATCGACGCACAAGCCTAGAGATCTACTGCTAAGACTTGTCTTTTTTTTTAGTTTAACAAAGTCTTAGGGAGCCTCGACTGGAAGCCAATGGCATGAGCAAGGTCCAAAATACACACTGGCAGACATTTCACTCATCTGTTACCCACCAAAAAGCTCGCAGGGAGTTCCTGATATCCATCTAGTGAGGGCTCAAACCCAGGCTTGTTCGATGTCAAATGACCCACTAGTGACTATCCTCCTTGAGGGGGAGGGATGGTAAACGGGGTCTCCTCGGAGCGGAACTGGCACCAAGGTGACCTGTTTGGCAATGGAATGTCAGAATCGAGCCAGCCCTCTGTGGTGATCTCGGTAGTCCAGTTCCTGAGCCAGGATTCAAAGTCACTGCTGATAACAGCACAGCCAGGCTGGGTCATCGACAGCAGCTGGCAAGGCAGACCAGTCACTGGGGCAAGAAATCCTCCCAATCAGCTCCTATTTTTCCCGCAAACAAAAGTTCTAACCAGCTAGTGTGGACCTAGCTGTCCAAGCAGCAGGAAAGCTTGCCAGAGAGTGCTCTCAATGGCAAGCTATGTGGTTTTAGCTGGTTAGACTCCAGCAGTACCCCAGTCACACTCTGGGGTCGCCGAGCCTTGGCTCTTGCCAACCTGCACCTAATACCTGCTGGAATTAGGTAAGCAGGATGCTTGCCAGACTGATCAAAAAAATAGGGAGGAGCTGGCGAATCTGGCAAGGAGCTGGCGTCCTTGTGTCTGGAGGTGATGGCAACATGGATGAGGGTATCAGCAGCCACCAAGAATGGATCCTGGTATCACAAGGGTTAATCCCTGCAGCGTGTTCAAGGGGATTATTCCTCTCCATTGATTTACATGGGGGGGAGGGCTGGATTAGCTCTCCCCGCTCCAACAATCTTTGACCTTTTTATTTACTGAATCACTGTGAAAAAGTACCCTTGCCTTTTGAAGCTGTGGGGGAAGTGGAGTTCTGGAGCAATCGCCCCGTTTCTAGGAATTGTGCCCAGCCTGAGTAAACTGCAGCATGCTTTGCATACTTTTCCTTTTATGGTAAAATGATGTCAAGCAAGAAAGAGGAGTGCTCCACGGCTCAGCCCCTTTGCCCAGTGAATCACGGCTTTGCATCTGAAGCTGCACTGCCTCCAGGCATGTGTCTAACAGTGCTAAAAACATCAGTATGTAGTTAGTAAAAGCATTATTATCCAAGACACTTTTGTCGCGCATACTATACTCTCTGTGAATATACTCTGTGTGTATATGTTCAAAATATGATGTTGTCTTTACTTTTACAGGGCCATAGGGAGGGGAGGGGTGGAGGGGAAAGCTGAGGTCTGTAAAGGTTCAGTTTGTGAAATTCTTTTGAAGTATTTTGACTGCAAAACGGGTCCAACGTAAGTGGTCACCACGGTAACCGAGAAGTACTCCCGGATCTGTTCCGACTGTTTGGGAACGTCAGTGGACAAGGCTGACAGAATTAGCAAAACCCAGAATCGGAGGAAAAACCGAAACGGCAAAACTACGCCTGCGAAAAGCACCTCAAAGAATCATGGAATATTTGCAGCACAGAGACAGGAGAGAGAACAAGAGGGCACAGGTTTAGGGGTAATTAACAGTTGTATCAGGCTGCCAGGAGCCCTTCCTGGTAAGGTGCTTTTGTCATTTGGCCCAATTGTGTCTGTGCTTGTTCCCCTACTGGAGCCATCTACTCTAATCCCATTTTCTAGCTCCTTCACCATCACACTTTAATGTTATTCTCCTACATTCTTTTATTCAGTTCCTTTTGAATGTTGTTTTGGACTCTGTTTCAACTACCTTTATTACTATGTCAGTACAGTTTGAGACACTCCATAGATGTAGATTCTAAATGGTTTTCAGACCAATAACACTGTCACGGTACATACAAATGGATGTTACTTTTCTTAATACAATAATAATAACCCTTGCATTTGATAAAGCGCCTTATCATGTCATTGAGACATCTTAAAGATCCTCACAGAATACACTGTAAATGACTGACAGTTTATTTTGTGGGCGAAACATATATATGTGATATGTGTTTTATTTTTATTATTATTATGAAAAACAGGCAGACAAATAGAAGAAATATTATTATTAATAATCCATATTTTGCTAGTGCGGTTCACAAGACTCCAGTGCCAAAGCTTTCAGTTCCAGGTAATGAATTGCAGTGCCACAGTTTGCAATTCCAGGTAATGGAATCCAATACTATGCTTTGCACTATTTTTATCTGCAGATAAAAAGAGAAAATCAGCACCTGCAAGAAGATAGGCTAGTACTTTGGGTGTGAACATTCTTCAGAATACAGACTCTGGTACTGGTGCTCAGTCCCTCATTGCAGATCTCCCCTGTGCAGGGCTGGATTAAGAATTAAAGTACGTGAGGATAAAAAAATGATAAAAATGCAATGACATAGAGGCAGTTGTCAGGTCAAAAGATTGTCAAGTGGTGCCAAAGGGCGAGGTAGACATGTAGACAAGATAATTTGCAAGTTAAACAGGAGTTAAAAACAAACCTGGAATACTGTTACAAATAAATGAGAGAAAGAATGAGAGGTAGAGGGAATAAACTGAGAATCAAGTAGGAAAATGAGAAGACAGCAATAAATTGGTACTGGCTGGAGAGTGGGAAAGAAAACACGACACTGAGATCCCTGTGCATCCATCATTTCAACTCCCTGCCACCCTCACTCTGACCTCCCTATCCTTGCTCTCCAGCACTACTCTAACCAGCCCAAGGTCGACCTTCAAAATCAGCTTCTTGACATCAGTCCAGCCTGATACGCCAGTGCAGTGCTGGGAGAGTGCTAAGTTGTCGGAGGTACCGTCCTTTGGATGAGATGTTAAGTGCCCGTCTGCCAGTTCAGGCGGTCGTTAAATATCCCATAACAGCACTCGATAAGAGAAGGGAATTTGACTCGGTGCCCTAGCCAACAATTATCGAAATAAAATCGGGCGTTCACTTCATGGCTGTTCGTGGGACATTGCTGAATGCAAATTGGCTGCTGTATTCACCTACAAAATAGTCACTAAACTTCACAGTATTTCCTGTGAAGCGCTATGAGATACTTTGATGACTTGAAGAAAATGAAATGGATAAGGTACAATGACAAGGTCCTTTAGAGAGGATAGGGCTCATGTGGTAGTTGTTATCCAGGTCTGGAAAGTGTTTGCTCATTGAGATTGAGTGAGGACAGGATTGGGCTCAGCTCTAATACCCCGAATGCTATGGGTTACAATCACACCTAGGACATTAAGCTCACAGTTTAGCCTATCCTATCCCTCCAGTGTACCACTGGCGGAGTGTGCAGAGGGAATTAGGGATCAAGTTCTGTAGACTGGGAATATAGTGTTTAAAGGCTCTGCTACTAATGGTGGGGTGGAGAGAGGGGATGCAGGGAGGGTGATGGAGTAGGGTGGGGTGGTGGAGATAGTTATGCAGAAAGCCAGGGTTTGCAGACCAGAAGAAGTGAACAGGAGGGTGAGGCTAAAGAAAGTTGCTGAGGCAGGTAGAGCACCCTCCTTTTCAGCCAATATTCAAGGAATGCCAAACTATTTCACAAGAGACCTCGGTCTCATTGGGGTGGGATTAATTGGAAGGAGCCTCACACAGTATCCATACACATGGTCCAGCCAACAAAAATCACTGGGCAATGATCAGGAAAGGGAACTCAGCTAATTTCCCCTCTCGAGGGACTGAAGGCAACTTGACTGCCCCAAATGCTGTCCAGGTTAAGATCAGTTCAGTCAACGGACACAAGGAATCAATGATGCCTTTATCCACTAGGCCACCGGGGGGAGCTATTAAAATTGCACAAAAGAAACAAGCATCTTCTGCAGAGAAAGGAGGCCATTCAGCCGACTGTGCTTCTGTTATTGTGTTCAATCTAGTTCCTACACTCTGAAACTAAGGTATTGAATAGAACTAACCAGCCTGACAGTCAATGGAGATACTGTAACATAATAATAATCCTTGCACTTGATATAATTCCTTATGTTGTTGAGACGTCTCAAAGCGCTTTCACAGAATATACTATAAAGTGAATTTTGGTGAACCTGGTGTATTTTTGTACGATTGGTGAAACATGGTTGCCAATCTCCCACAGCAGTGTCCCACAAACAGTCGTGGATTGAGTGACCAAATTATTATTATTATTTTTTTGAAGGGATTAATACCCCCGGAAAGCAATCCGCCAATCGACTAACAACCGGGTTCCTACTTTGGAGTCCTGTAGCTCAGTGGTTAGGGCACTCGCTTTGCAAGTGAGAGACCTGAGTTCAATTCCAGGCAGAGGGCCAAACCTTGGGCAAGTTTCCTTACTCCACACGCCTAATAATAATCCCTCCAAAACCCAAAACAATAATAAATTGGTCATTTTCAATCTGCGACTGTTTGTGGAACATTGCTGTGCGCAATTGGCTGCCGGGTTCGCCCCCAAATATACAGTCAATTCACTTTACAGTGTATTCTGTGAAGCGCTTTGGGACGTCCTCCCGACGTGAAAAGCGCTATATCAAATGCAAGGATTATTTGCAAGGATTATTATTACTGCTAGGTAAACAGAAGCGTGCAGAGTAAGGAAACTTGCCTCAGGTTTTGTCCTACTTGGGAATCAAACACAGGTCGTCTCAATTGCGAGGGAAGAAAAACATCTTTCAATAGAATGGCACAATTAGGATTTCCTCCCTTTCCATTATCAGTCGACATACGGGGATTGAAAAGAAGAGACATATACCTTCTGCTAAAAGCAAGTGCAGGGGAGGATAATTATCTTGGAATCTTCCCAGCTAGTGTACAGAACCTGTCCTCTCCAGGGAAATGGAGCACAGATAAACATATTAATACTAAGAATCCTCGCATTTGACCCATTTGACCCTTGTTCTTGGAAAGAGTCAGTGGTTGATCCGAGAAAGAGCTTGAGTGGATTTGACAGAAATAGCAGTGCAACATTTGATTTAGGATATGATACTAAAATGCAAGCTCCGTGCTCATTGTTCGCATGTCTCGGCTGACCGGGCGGTCAGCCTGTTCATTCTAAGGTCACAAGTGAGTGTGGAATGAGATACGGCCATTGGGTCCACCAAGCTCGCTGCTTCCATAGATAATAAGAAACCTACTCTGTCTCCACACACTCTTCAGAAGGAAAGTCCTGTGCTGTCACTGCCCCAAGGTAAACCAAGTCTTAGTGGCTCAGCCTCTACAGGAGCTGGCTTGACTACCGAGGTGAATAGAGATCGAGATGTGTGTGCCAGGTGAAATGGGGGGAATTTCTCCAAGGAGTGATTTTGAATGTGTTTCTAGGCCTTCTTTCATGTTCTTGTATGAAAATTTGTATTGTATTGTCTTAAAGTTAAGAAACTTCAGTGTGTGGGACGTCCTTACAATGCGGAAGGCAAATTATAAATGCAATTTGTTGTTGTTGTTTCCTAAAATCAGTTTTAATAATTGTTCCAAATTTTAAGGCAATATCTGAAGGCTGAGACTATGAGAGATTTTGAGCCTCTGATATTTATGTAATTCCAAATATTTACCTGGTTAATGTTCACAGCACCAGCTTTTTTTGTTAGCTGGCAATGTATCCCTGGGCCGTGGGAGAAAACATTCTTCTAATTGTGAAATTTTTCCTCCAGTGAAAACAGTGTGAGGCAGGTACACTGCTTAATGCTTACATGAAGACCATTCTCCTAATCTGGGCACGTTTAGGATTTGAAAATATAGAAACAGAGAACAGGAGAAGGCCATTCAGCCCCTTGAGCCTGTTCCGTCATTCTATAAGATCATGGCTGATCTGTACCTTAAGTCCAAATACCCACTCTTGCTTTATATCCCTTAATACCCTGACCTAACAAATAGCTATCCACCTCAGTCTTGAAGATATGAATGGATCCAGCATCCACAGCCTTTGGGGGAAGAGAGTTCCAGATTTATGAAAATGAGACAGTGAATCTCTGTGAGATTTATGCTCAGACCTTTACAGTCAAACACATTTTACTTAAAGTTGAGTTAGAGATTCTCTTTTTAGTCTTCATCATGTCGGTAGTTTCAATGGATATCCTAGTAACACATTCAACAACAATAGCAACTCGCATTTATATGGATCCTTTCACACCTGATAGCATCCCTAAGCGCTGTACAGTTGGATGCGGAGTAAGGTAGAAGAGGAAAGGGAGGTCACTGTAGTCATTATCGAAGAAATAGGTCTCAAGGTGGGATTTAAGGTAAAGAGGAGGCCGAGTCAGAGGGATTGATGTAGGGAGTTTCAGGGCATATTGGCCGAAGGCATGGCCTCCATTGGGGAACCTGCAGCAGGCCTGTGTTAGCTGAGTGAGGGGAGTAGCCAGAAGAGTGGGATATGATTCTGAACGTGATCCTGTCCAACTCTATCCACCTATTACTGTAAATGGGGAATGTTAAAACTGACGTTGTTATAGATGTTTTTACAGCAGGTTCCCATGACCTGACTACTGCTCCAGCTGAGATCAACCTCCTCAGCACCATCTGAATCGTAGGCAGGTCACTGCATTGTCACTCACTCTGGGTATTGCAATTACTGTAGGCTACATAAATCAATCAGAGTTAGTTATTTATATGAACTACCCTAACAGCCTGCTTGTATATTAACCAGCATGTACACAACATGGTACTATCACTCTATTGGTTTCCTCTGTATTCAGCAGGCGCTGTCACTTGGTGACATGTGTACTAATGGTTGCTGAAGTGAGTTATGAAGTGTTAATGATTCCCAGGGCAGTCTGACACAGCCTCATCATTCTCAGCTTTCACGGCTGTCAGCAGGATATCGTTTTCACCGCAAGGACCCATTTAGCTTGTGACTGAAATGTGCCAAACTCTAAGAGCGCACTGGGGAGCCAAGCTAATCAAGTGCCCGGTGCTTGGTTATTCATTCAGTGAACAAGGCCTTTCACATCGAGCAACTCTGACCAGAAACTGCACCTCTGCCACTGAGACCTTTAATGGCTTTCCACTTTAACTGGCAGCTTATGGCCACTTGTCAGTGTTTTTTTTGTCAACCTAATAACAACGTTTTCTCTTTCTCCCCAGTCTTCAACTCCTGCAGTTCTGAAAGTGTGTGCACTCCACTCACTTCACCAAGTTTTTGCCTCTGAGGCCATTTGACTTGAAACTTGCGATGATACAGAATAATGAAATAATGAATCATTTGGAAGCCGATTCTTGTTTGAGACTTGCATTAAATCAATCTCCAGTTTTAAAACTGAATTAAAATAAAGTATTCCACAACATTGCATAATGTTAAATTTTAATAAAAAATATGCTACAACTAGATAAAAGTTTGGATCTCAAATGTCTACAGATTATTTGGGAGCAGAGGGCATCAGGCAGCTGAATCTGAACCTGCCTCACCTAAAATACATGCATGTATTTTATACTTTTCATCAGGGTCACTGAGAAACAGGTGATGTGTCTTGCAATGGAATATCGGAATTGAGACAATCCTCTGTGATGGTCTCAATAATCTGAGTCAGGGAGTTCCTCACTACTCCAAGATAGTAACAAAGCAGCCAGTTTGGTCATGGGCAGGGCTTGGAGGGACAGAGAGACCAGTCACTTCATACTCGGCTCCTGTTAACCCTGCAAATGTCTGACATGCAGGGTGGTCCTCGCTGGATCAGCAATATGAAGCTTGCCCAACAGTATTTGCAATAGCAAGCCAAGTGGGTTTAGCTGGTTAAACTCCAGCAGGACCAAAATGCACACACTAAGGTCCCCAAGTCTTGGCTGATGCCAACATGTGCAAAGTGTTTTGTTGGGACTAGTAAGCTGAGTGCAGACCCTCCAGAGAAAGTGTGTGCACTCCATTCCAGACAAATGGGAAATGACTGCTTATGTAGATCTCTCTATTTGGTCTGGACACTGTAAGCATGGCAGTGGGGTTCTACATGTGACTGCACTGCCCCCCACCCCTGCACTCCCTGCACAAATAAAATGTGCTGCAATCAACCCTCAATGCACCTTCACTTACTTTTAACCAATTATTTGCCTGGAACTCAATAAAATAATGTGCAATTCCTTCCCTCCTTCAATGTTTCCTTCCTCAGGCAATCTACAAGCATTTGAAGCTGAACCTCACATCTATTTCCGGTTTAGCTCACCCTCTCACCTCCTGTGTTCAGCCCTGCTGCTGCACTGTACTCTGCATCTTGACCCTTGCAGCTGGGACCTTAATTTAAAACTTGTTTGATGCTTCAAGCAGGAGGTTTTTTTGGTCAGCCAGGTGTCTGGCACATGCGGAAACCCTTCATCATGTTTAAGAGTATCCAAACCAACTGAGAATTCCATGCATCCATCCCACCTACACATGGAAATTCCTGAGATAGATTCTTGTGCACTCTCTCTCTGGAGGGATGCATTCTGCTTACATAACTCCGAAAAGTATTAGGCGCAGGTTGGCAAGAACCAAGGCTTGAGGACCCCAAAATGTGCATTGGGGTACTGCATAGCTTGCCATTGAGGCAAGAGATGCATCTAAGACAGCTATAAGACTGAGAATGTCCCAGTTTTAACTTGGCTAGCGACATTCTCTAGTGACTGAAACTTAATGAAATATATCACTTTTTGGAGGTTCACATTGAATCATTAATCGTGAGGCTGAGAGGCAGGGATTTTACTGCTTCACAACAGTGGGTTGACCAGAAATGTCCAGAAATAATCTCTTATTCCTCCCTCTTTCTGTTACTAAGACATACACACAATGAGGCGGGCCTACCCACCTTAACATTAGTAGATGATATAGTAAAGGGATTAACCTTAAGGCAGTACTAGGGCTAACATTTTACCCAAGTTTAAGTTCTCTATTACGGGAGCATTTCAAATTCTTACACCTAGGAAACCTCACATACGTCATATCGGTTGGGACCATACTTTTAATATGACTGATGCAAAGCATGGATTATGTCAAACTTGCATAGAATCAAAACTCTTGAAAAGGATATGGGCAGATGTACGACTTAGCTGGTTATACGATTTTTACAGATCAGACTTATGCCAGTTTTACTGTAAGTCCTTTAACTTTGAACCCAGTTTTCTGTACGATTCCTTAAGAACTACAGAAAACTGACTTCAGAGTTAAAACTGAATGCAACAATTTACCAAACTCTGAAATGCTACGTTAGAGTAAATCTAGACACGGGTGGAATTTCTACCCCTACATGCTCTGAGAGACTTACGTCAGTTGCTTTCTTCTCTGCTTCTTCCAGCTTTTCCTGAGCCTCTTTTAGCGATTCTGAATAACCATCAACGTCGTCTTCAGTTCCTTTGACCTTTTTCGCCAAAGCCATGTGCTCTTCCTCCACCTAAATATCAAGGGAGAGCACATTAACACATGATAATTCAACAGGAAGCAATCCCACATAGAGACAACTGGTATTTTTCCATAGTTATTATTTGATTCAAAATTATTTTGCTACAATATGAAAGTGATATTAAGTAAATGCAACTGAGATCGAATAAGGCTAAGATTTTTACACTCTTTGCATTGTTCCCTTTGAAGATCTCACAGTAGATTGGTAGGTTTCTTGACTTGTTAAGAAAGTAACAATTTGGAGTAAGTAACCATGGGTAAAAGACAGTGCAACCAATTAGCCAGGGCTTCTCTCGATAGACCAGAAATGGCACCTAGTCTTAGTCCGTGAGACCATTTTGTCTTAAAATTTAAGGTTGCCCAAAATAGTGCAACATTCTTGTAGTCTGTCTTCGTTTGGAAACTGCCTTTTTGCAGTTGTTAGAAAGACTTTGCAATTAAGAATGAATTGCATTTTTTTCCCAAACCACCTTAAATTTTAAGACAAAAAGGTCGAGAAGTAGGTGGAATTTCAGGCGGCTGATCGCCATTTAGTGACCCTCTGGGTGTTGGACAAGGACAGAATTGGCTTGGCCACCCTTGTCCCCAAGGTTAAACATGCTGTCAATATTCACCTGTGAATAATGCCCACTTTAGCAAGAAGAGAGCAGAGGTTTCATGCACTCATGTAAAACCTGTCAATAATCACCTTCAGGGGAGGAAATTGCTTGGAAGGGCAGGCATGCTAACTAACCAAAAGCCAGTGAATGTATTATACACCTGATATAAAGATAAGCTAGACAGAGGGTTGGGTGACAAGGGAGAAGCCGTGTACATTTTCACTGAAATATCACCAGTTGGGGATTGGCATTCCATGTGTTGTCTGCCACCCAATATTCAGGTTGTTCAGTGTGAAATAGGTTCACTTTTTATTTTGCTAATAAATCCTATGATACACATAGTATGTAATTCATCCCATCTACATTAACAGCTTCTGCAGGCAAGTCTTCTCAGGTAAAACTAAAGGATGGCAAATGAGCCAGAGAAAGTGCAAAAACTGCTTAATTATTTTTCTATTAACTTTCAGTGGGTTACGAATGGCAAAGCTGGGTTGGTTGAGGATTGGAAAATGTCTTTTATTCCACAATATTTCTAACTCCAAGCTTTAAAAATGTTAACCCAATGGCCTCTGGTTACAAGTAACAGGTTACCTCACTGTGGACAGAGACTCTTGCAGACAAACTGAATTTTTTAACATGGGTGGAGGGGTGGGGGGCGATGCAAAGTTTATAATAAAATTAAAACAAAACCATCAAAATAAAAATATAATTTAAATATCAAAATATAAAAAATAAACCACAAAATACAGAGTTAATTCACTTGCCAGTATATTCTGTGAAGCGCTTTGAAACGTCTCAATGACGTAATAAGGCGCTATAGTCAAATGCAAGGATTATTATTATCATTATTATTATTATTATTATCAAACCAACCAAGTTGCTAAGAGTTTCCAAGAGATGTAAAAAGTCTGTGCAAGTGCTGATGATGGTTTTGGAAGATTTAGGACAGAAATTGATGCCTAGGTTTCATTTTTTTTGCATACATTTCAGTTTTATCAAAACCTATAGTCAGAAATATTTCATACCCCTCTCAGTTTGTCTTCAACCACTTTCCTGTCAGCTTCAGCTTGCTCAGCCCTGTCGATGGCATTTTCCTTGTCCAGTTTCAGCATTTGCATCTTCTTCTTGATAGCATCCATGGCTGAGTTTGGGTTGGGTTTACCTTTTTAGATGAATATAAAACAAAATGAAAGCAGAACAATTCTGAGCTTGGGGCTGAAGAGGTCTGATCTGTTGTGCAGGAGAAGTCTGACAATTGCTGAGCTCAACTGGGGGTGGGCTGAACACTCAGTCCTGGGAGAGAGGGAGAGAGAGAGGGAGAGAGAGAGGAGGCTGGATTTAAGGAAAGAAATCAATTCCTTTTTTTAGGAAACAGCTGTATATGTGGAGTGGGAGAGGCGGATCCAGCCGGACCACTACCGTCTCATTACCGTCTTTGGGATCCGATGGAGATAAACTCGGCATCATAGAGAATGGAATGCCTCCCGTCCTAAAATACCCCTGGCTCCCAGCTCTCCTCGTCTACCACACACTCCTGCTCAGAGCACTGGCCCCTGGGCTGACAGGCTTCACCCCCACCCCCCCACACCTGCTGCTCACATCTATCTTCCACACAACAGCGGGCAGCAATAAATAATGTTCCCTCTCACCACCACCACCCTCCCTCCCTCCTTTGATCAAATTCCACCCCTTGTTCATTTCCACAGTTTACATTCGACTTTACCCCTAACTCCTATTATCTTCCTCCCTCAATATCACCTCCTTAAGTCTTAATGATAATAATAATAATAATCCTGGCATTTGATGTAGCGCTGTTCACGTCTTCCAGACGTCTCAAAGTGCTTCACAGAATAGACTGTAAAGTGAATTGACTGTATATTTGTGGGCGAAACGCGGCAGTCAATTGCGCACAACAGTGTCCACAAACAATCGTGGATTGTAGTGACCAAATTATTATTGTTTTTTATCTTGAGGGATTATTATCAGGCGTGTGGAGTAAGGAAACTTGCCCAAGGTTTCGTCCTGCCGGGAATCAAACCCAGGTCTCTCGCTCTCACCCAGGTGAAGTGAGCGCTCTAACCACTGAGCTACAGGACGCCACAGAAAGTCTTTAATCTTTCAGGACTGAATTCTCCCCTTTGATTTCACGAATAACAAATACTTAACACGTTCACAACTACCCAAATCAAATACTGTACTTCAATTTGAAATCAATTTGTGTTGATTTCATAAAAAATACTGTATGTACATTTGGTATTTGTCAAATCAACACAAATTGATTTCAAATTGAAGTTTGAAGTTGAGGGGCCAATCCAGGTTTATTACAAAAGTGAAATGTTAATAAAAAAAGTTGTTAAAAAAAATAAAACAGAAGCGAAATGTTAAAATACTAACTGTATTTCAAATCTTAAAAACTTCAAAAAAGTGTATAACACAGACACGGATTTTGTTCACAACAGATTCACAATGAGGAGGAAAATAGCCTCCGTAGGGTGTTTCCACTAAAATTATCTGCAACAACAACAATTACATTTGTAAAGCGTCTTTCACATCGGGAGGACGTCCCAAGGTGCTGAACAGTCGGGATCAGGACCAAGTGTGGGAGTGGGAGCAGGGAACGCAGAGTGGGCAGCTGAAGGCACGGTCAATCTACAACTTGGTCAAGACCTTTTCTCATACATATGTCACACATATATAGATGAATTTCCCACTGTAATGATGTTGGTACAACAACAACTTTCACTTATATAGCGCCCTCCACGCAGGGTAGCATCTCAGAGCGCTTAACAGTGGCGGAGCCTGACTCCAAGCCAGGGGGAGAGGTGTCCGTAAGCATGGTCAAAGCGGAAGGTTTTCAGGCGGAACTTGAAAAAGTGGAAAGAGGGGGCAAGGCAGAGGGATTGAGGGAGAGTGTTCCAGAGGTTTAGGGTGTATAGCTCAAAGCACGACTTTCAATGGTGCGTTGGAGGGTGCGAGGGACGAGCAGGAGGCCGGTGCCAGTCGAGCGGAGGTGCCAGTTGGTAGACTGGGGAGTGAGGAGATTGGAGAGGTAGGGAGGTGCCAGAGAGTGAATGGATTTGAACACAAGTGTGAGGATCTTGAAGTTGATCTTTGGTACCCCAAATAAAAAAAGACTAAAAAAAATGTAGTCTTCTCTGTATTCATTGGAGCCTCTGTCTGTCTTCATAACAAAGACACTGACTAACTGTCATGGGCATATCCAGGCTCCGATACAAAGAGAGAAACCCAGAGTTTTTTTTTAGTTTTTTTAAAAAAAAATGTAGTAACACTGGTATCCCCATACAGACATCATTTTAGACAGTGAGAAATCAAAAAAAAAAAACACACTAAAATAGCCCTCTGTGCCTATCTGTATCCATCATCCATTCTGTCTGTTCTTGTCACTCACTGGATAAAGAGAGACAGTAAATAAAAAATATTTTTTTAATTTGCTGCTGTCTGTAATGATGGGGATACCAGAGTATAATAATAATCCTTGCATTTGGTATACCGCCTTATCACATCTTCGAGACGTTTCAAAGCACTTCACAGAATATATTGTAAAGTGAATTGACTGTATATTTTGTGGGCGAAAGGCGGCAGCCAATTGCACACAGCAGCATCCCACAAAGAGTCGTGGAATGAGTGACCACATTTTTTTAAAAAAGGGTCTATTACTCCTGGAGAAGCAAAACACCAATCGACTGACAACCAGGTTCCCACCCACTGCTAGGCAAACAGGCATCTTTTAGAGATTGCAGCGCTTCCATCAAAGTGCACTCAAAATAGGACAAGTTTCTGTTTGATCTTTCATTAAAAGCCACATTTTGTTTGTTTTCTTAGTTAGCCCTCTTTCTTGTTTTGAACAAGTGCAATTTGACCGCTTTGTGAAACTGGTTAGCAACCCACTCTGGGCTGAACTCACAAGTATCAATAGAAGTCGCTGGGAACACTCAGCAGGTCAGGCAGTATCTATGGAGAAAGGAAAGTGAGTCAAAGTTTTGGGTCCACGATCCTTCGTCAGAACTTCGTTGAGTTCTGACGAAGGGCTGTTGACCCGAAACGTTGCCTCACTTACCTTTCCCCATAGATGCTGCCTGACCTGCTGAGGGTTCCCAGTGACTTCTGTTTTTGTTTCAGATTTCCAGCATCTGCAGTATTTTGCATTTTGTCACAAGAATCACAAAATTCCTTGAATGGGACAAGAATCTTGCTCCCCAAATAAGGTGACACTTGTGGTGGGGGGGGGAAGGAAAGGAAAGGGGTAATCACAGGGTAGACAGGGAGCAGGGTGGCCCATGTCCCCATCATTTAATCCCATTCTTCCATAATAACCGTTGATATTTTTAAATAATGTTGAAATGTCTCAAAGCACTTAGGTTTCTATATAGAAAAGTGACCGTATCTGAGATGACCTCCCAAGGTGAGAGGCGCTATATAAATATAGATTGTGTGATCATATTATATTACAGGTGAGTAAATTCCCAGTTTCCTGCATTTGTAGGGGTAGCCCACAAAATATGTAGCTCACAAAATATACAGTCAATTCACTTTACAGTATATTCTGTGAAGTGCTTTGAGACGTCTAGAAGACGTGAAAAGCGCTACATCAAATGCAAGGATTATTATTATAAGAATATTGGCAAAAGATAAATCTACACACTGTATTTAAAACCTTCGGGCTACATTTTGAAACTGATCTTAAAAGAGAAATGAACACACCTTTCACCAGTAATAATCTCCGCTCACTCACTCAGTCCACATGTACTATTGTGCTCTCTTAATGTCTCGCTCGTGTGATGCAGAAAGAACAGTATTAAAATCTTGAAGCTATTTCAGCCCAAGTGAAACCTCAACATGCTAATCGGCTGGCAAACAGGCATGAAAGGGATGATTGTCAGCACTTGGAATGTGACACCGCTGGAATCAAAAACTTTCAGTGGATTGATTCCAGGAAAGGTGGAGAGGGGTTTATTGGAGAGGAAAGAGGTCTTAGAAAAGAACTTCAACATTGAACTACATTTTAGAGTCCTGCTGGTCAGAAGTTTAGCTCTAAATTGAGATATTAGGTCTTGTGGTGAATGGAAAGATGTTGATATGTGTTGAAGTCTCTATGCCCGATATTTTTGCTGTTATGTTAGCTGCCCATCATTATTTTTTGCAGTTTGCGATACCAATCTAGGCAGTGTCTGGGGAGATGGGATGTGAGACTGAAAACCACCACCCTCTTTGAAAGCATGATTTGTTTAGCTGACGCTGGAGTAGTGATTACTCAAGAGTTCAGCTTGCTGAAGTGAAGCAGAATGAGAATTGTACTTAACGACCACACAGAGACTCATTTAGTTCAAAAAAAAAGCTGTCAAATGGATATCCATCAAGCAAATATTGTCAAAACTTTCTTATTATTGTAACTGTAAAAGGTGCTATCTAAATGTAAATTTCTTGTTGAATTATACAATACAATTTACATTTTTACAGCCTTTCAAGTCAGAAGAACGTCTCAAAACGCTTCACATTGCTGACTGGATACAGCTGGGGATGGGAACCGAGTGTGATGGGGGGGGGAGGGAGATAGATCATGAAAGAGCAGTGAGGAGGTACGTTTTGAGACAGGCCTTGAACGAGGGCAGGGACAGCTGTGTTGGAGAGACTCCAGGATGGAGTTCCAGAGAGTGGGGGCAAAATGGATGAAAGCCCACCCGTTGATGGTAGGTCAGATAAGGCAGTGGACATAAAACAGGCCAGTGTTCACTGAACACACCATATACAACAACTTGCACTTACCCAGTGTCCTTCATGTAGGATAATGCCTCGGAGCATTGTAGAGGGACAGAGTTTGTGCCAAACAAGGGAGAAGGGGGATGGCGGGGGGGTCAGGTGGGATTTAAAGATAAAGAGGGATTGAGACAGGGAGTTGCAGAGATTAGGGAAGTAGAGGCTGCAGAAAAAGATATACTGGTGCTGTGGAGGGGTCAGGGGATGCACATCAAGCCTGTGTTAGTTGAGCAAGGAGGTGAGCAGAGTACATGGGGTACATGTTTCCAAAATAAGCTCTCAACCCATGGATAAGCAACAACAACACATTACATTACACTTGTTTAGTGCCTTTCACGTCAGGAGGATGTCCCAATGCGCTGGGGGCACCTTGCAATGAACTACTATAGCAATATAGCTATATAATGTTAGGGGGGCTGAGGGAGTAAGTGATGACTCGTGCGGAGTATAAATACCTTCATAGATGTTTGGGCCGATATATTAAAGGTCTTCGGATTTGAGAACCCCTGTGCTCTACTCTTACTCAAGGCTCAGTTTAAAGCCATGCCCTTCTTATCTTACACTCACCGTCAATGTCAAATAGTCAGCTTGCATCGTCATCATCTATACTTCTCGGCATTTTAAAGACACAGATCACATTCTCCTCACTATTTAGTGAATAGCAACTACAGCTCTGTGGTGTCTTGGGGATTTTCATCTGAATCCACTCCAATACAACCACAGCCTTTTTGCCCAGAATTGGATGAGGTATTGTAAAGGGTGTCACCTTCAGATGACATGTTTAACTGAAGTCTTGTCTACCTGTTCAGGTGGGGGTTAAAGATCCCATGGCACTATTCAAAAAGACAAGGGAGTTTCTCCCAATGACCTGGTCAACAATCCTTCAGATAAAATTGGTCTTTCAACAGCTGCATGTGTTGGACATTGCAGCATTCAGGTTGGTTGCCACAATCATCCACAAATACACTTAACGCTTTGAGACATTTTAATAAAGTGATAAGCAGCTATATCAAATGCAAGGATTATTAATATTAAATAGAAGCCCATCAATGCTGAAATCCTAGTGAATCTATACTGTACCTTTCCACTGAAAGGCTGCATTTAAACAAGGAGCCATGGAAGAGGATAGGAGATTTACATTATCTTTATACTGGCCTGATGTGGAAAGTCTGAAATCGTAGAATTATACAGCACAGAAGGAGGCCATTTAGCCCATCATGTCTGTGCTGGCTCTTTAAAAGAGCCATCCAATTCAATCCCACTCCGCTGCTCTCTCCCCATAGGCCTGCAAACTTGTTAAATTCATACTTAATGAGAATCAACACTGCCTTCATTGATAGGAGTGCTGGCACTGGATACTCAGTAACACACTAACACATTCTCTAGTTTTACAATTCATTTGCCTCTGCTCATTCGATTTGTAAAATGCTGTCATCTCACTTTACAGTAAAATCTGTGAAACACTTGGAGATGTCTTCTCGATGTGAAAGGTGCTATATCAAATGCAAGGATTATCGGTATTTGATTATGTGAATAGCTGAGGTTGTATTTCTAATTGAAGGTTTGAGCGTACACAAAACTCTGATACGATTGTGATGACATCAAGACTTACAACATCAAATTATATTTGTGTAGCACCTTTCACGTCGGGAGGATGTCCCAAGGCGCTGGACAGTCAGGGATTTGGACCTGAGCTGGGTGTTGAGGTCAGGAGGAGTGAAGGGTAGGATTTGGAGGGTATGTGCAGGAAGGACATAATTTGCTGTAAACCACATTGCCACTGTCGGGTTTACATTGCCTCCTAATCCCGGGGGAAGGGGTTACATTGCCTACAGTGGGTCAGAACGCAGCAATGCCTGCAATGAGGTGACGCAGTCAGACTCTAACACTGCATTTCAAAAGCAACATAAAGGAGGCAAATACAAAAGAAACGCTGTGCAAACTCGTAGTGAAAACCAACTTTATTAAACTGCTTCAAACTTACAATAAAAACAAGTAACCATCCAACTAGCGCTGGAAAGTTGGTATTCATAAAAATGTTATTAGAAGCATATTGTATCAAAATAAAAAGTGATATTTTAAAGGCAATGGAGCATAAGTAACAAATTAAATTTGCAGGCTAAAATATGAACAATGAGGCAATTCTGTAAAACAGGAGGTTTGCCATTTTGGGGGGTAAAAAATTTAAAAGGCCTAAAAACATTTGTGTTTCCAGTAATAGAAACCAGAGTTGACGGGAATATTATCCACAACCAGTTGAAATTCCAAGTAATGAAGATTGTAAACTCTTAACGAACAAATAACAGTTTACAGTCATTTGTATCAGCAACTATTTGCAGAGTTGTTAAGTGCAGATAAAGGCCCATATTATTAATATTTAAAACCACCACAAACAGTTTTTAATTACATGAGATTCAAATGGAGGCACTTGTGTGAGCTACAACAGTGGGGCAATTTTAAGGTTATTGTTGAACCGTCCCAAACCCCATTTTCCTCTGCCCAAGACCCAAGACATGCTCTGCAAACCTGCAATTCTATTTGTTTGTTAGTTGCTGAATTAACACTTATAAGGTTTTGTTATAGGGAACACTTTAAAACAATATGACAAGTTTTTTTAAAAAAAAATTCTGGAGGTTAAACACATTTTTAAAGAAAACTGTTAAACGTTTCCGTAAAAAAAAGCAACGTTTATTCCCATCTTTACTGGAAACACATCAATTTGAAAGGCCAAAAAAGCAGAAGAAAGATGTGCTGCCTGATGTTTATGCACCCTGCTGAAATGCTGCACTATTTATGTACACCTGATTAAAAACTTTGAGACAAAGAGTAACATTAATCCAATCAGTATTTTTGACCTGATTTAAGACAACACTATTTCTGGTATTTAGAGGGCAAAATTATTCCATTACGAACTTTAACTGATATGTATAGTTTAGTCTCTGTGCAAGTTTAGCTCATGAATGTGAGGCACTGTTTTAGCTTTCCCCCATTGCACCGATAACTCATCTACATTAATTTTATATGATTTATAGTGCGTCTCACACACAAAAACCCTTGTGTATCATCTTTGGAATAATCACATATACCTTCCGACTCCATAGAGGTTAAAAAATATATCATACAAAAAGCTTCACAGTAAATTTGCAACACAGCATTAATACTGCAACTTTACATTTGCTTTCTCATACCATAGCGTACGCACGTGCAGAGACTTTCTCTACGATTAATAGCAAAATATCTAATACATTACTGAATATGTGCAGATGGATTGCTTATAGGACGCAGAAAGATACAGCGAGTGGATTGCACCTTTACCATACAGATCTAGAAAAATTGGAAAGAAAATCCATTTTGCATGAACTTTTTTTCCCCCCAACAAAATAAAAAAACAATCTGGTCACACAGATGGTCAACAGTTTGCCTTTCAGGACCAGATGAATTTAATCACCAGATATTTTGCCATCTGACTGCTGAGCTAGATCCATCTATGGCTGACCAGCAAAGACCATTAGCTGCTTTTAAATGATTTAGTTTAAATTAAAAAAAAAATTAGTTTTGTTCTTCTTCGCGAAGTTCTGAAGGGAGAAATTTGTATTGTTGCTGTCGGATGTGAGCTAACTTCTTTCGGGCTTCTTCAAGCTCTCTCTCCTTTCTCAGCATCTCTTCTTGGGCTGCAATAATCTGCGAGAAGAAAGAAAAAAAGAACCACCACAGTCAGCTTTGGTCCTCAGAGTGATTTCACATTGTGCAATAAGAGTGAAGACCATGCGCCAGTTCAAGCACACGATTCTCACCCGGGTCCAGGAAACACTTGCTCAAAGCATTTCTATACTGTCCCATCCTTCTGCCATTGCCAATGATCCAGTCAGAAAGAGCTGCAAGCTGCTCCAAGGACTCTGAATAATAATGGGTTGTGAGGTTTGCAATAGGGACTCCTGAGGTGACTCACACTCATTTTCCTTATTCAGGACCATTTTTCCTTTTCCTAACTCTGAGACACCAAGGCACATTGTGGAGCCCCTACTTGTCGCTCTGGCTGATAATTCAACTGTGATTCTAACCTGCAACCGTCTGATCTCATGGCTCACCTCTACACTGAAGATGCTTTCATCCACTTGGGCATCCCTAGAACATTTATTGTACTTCTAACCATGTCTTTCCACATCAGCTGTCAATCTAATACTCACTAGATCTGATACAGTGACAGAGATATTCCTTCTCCCTCTTCCACTGATACCACATGGAATTACAAGATCATCCACTTTTTACTGTCCAAATAAAGGGGTTACACAAAAAACCTAGATGCTACATCGGAGCAAATGACAAGCATCGGCTCTATGGAGAGTGTACATAGCCTACTCTCATGCATTGGTATTTAACAAACAAAACCAGGCAGCATTTAGTCTTCAGCAACTGTAACATACAGTGGTCCTGTTTCTATTGCTTATGCTGCAGTACATAGGAACAGAGGAACAGGAGCAATTCAGCCCCAGAAGCCTGTTCTGCCATTCTATAAGATCATGATCTGTACCCCAACTCCAATTACCCACCCTTGCTTCATATCCCTTGATACCTTTACCTAACACAAATTACTCTATTTATAACTATTTATAACTCTAATGTGCTACAGCTCAGAAGCTGTAGACCAGGGATTTAAAAGCAGAATCAATTTGGGACCTTGAACTCGAGTTACTGAGCATGGCTTACCTGAGCAATGCCACCGACCATCTTGCTCTTCACAACAACATTCTCCTCTTCCTGGTCATTGAACGCTGCTGCCTTCTGTGCAGCCTTCACCAGGTGATCTGAAGCTCTCTTTACAGCATTGCCTGCAGTCTACAAGAACACACACACGCACACACACAAACAGTCAGTGAAGCTTTAACAGTGAAACCTAATTACTCTATAACTGCTGAAGTGCTGTCTCAAAATTACAATGTATATATTGTAAACCTCGTGAAGTATATTGAACCACTTTGCAATGATTAGGAACACGTGTCTATGATTTGATGGAACCTGGAGACATTGTACAAAGTTTGTGATTTATTTCCACCTTTTGTTACATATTTATAATACACTTTATAATAATGGTCTACCACGTACTCAAGATGTCTCAGCGGATATATCGTAAAGTGGCATGACTGTGTTTATTTTGTAGGCAAACTGGTTTGGGAATACATCAAATTTGACACAATCTTACCAAAACAGATTGAACTACTGATCAACAGCTTCAGTTTATCTGACTGCAAAAGAAAGCAGGTCATAAAATTCACTGAATTCTTACACTGGGGAAATTAATTCTTCAATGCTTGGCTCCTCCGTTAATTAATCCCGATTAATAGGCACAACTGATTTAAACTCTTTCTGAAGGGTAGATGAACTTGGTAAACTAGCCGGGGATTGAGAACAGAACACAACTGTCTAATAATAATAATAATAATAATAATAATCCTTGCATTTGATATAGCGCTTTTCACGTCGGGAGGACGTCCCAAAGCGCTTCACAGAATATACTGTAAAGTCAGTTGACTGTATATTTGTGGGCGAACGCGGCAGCCAATTGCGCACAGCAATGTCCCACAGACAGTCATAGATTGAAAATGACCAATTTAATTATTGTTTTTATTTTTTGGAGGGATTATTATTAGGCGTGTGGAGTAAGGAAACTTGCCCAAGGTTTCGCCCTCTGCCTGGAATTGAACTCAGGTCTCTCACTTGCAAAGCGAGTGCTCTAACCACTGAGCTACAGGACTCCACTAATAAGAGGTTTGTTTAAAATGGAAATCTTCAAAGCAGGATTTGACTGAGCTGTTTGATCTGACAAAGCTGGTGCATTGTGAAATGAGTGCTGGCATCCTCTCTAAACATCTGAAAAGTATGACCATTCACGGGCTTCCGACAACAGCAGCTCTGCAGTGAGACAATGGATCAGGGCAAATATTTTGGATCACAAAATTCCTGATGTCAGAGATGTGACTACACAGTGCTTCTTGGTCATGTTTTTTGTGAACACTCCCCTCCTCCCTCCCGTGACCCTGGAGGCCCCACTCAATGCTGCCATCCGGCTCTGCCCAAGTGGCTATCCTTCACACTTGAGCTCAGATTATAAATGAAGGTTGGCAGGTTATTCAGTTATGAAGGCCATTCACAGATAAGCCCAATCCTGTCCCTCACGGACATCCAGAAGTGATAACAATCAGAAGCAGGAAGCCTGGCTAATTTTCTCCCTTCCTCACCCAGGGGACAGGAGGGATTTGGAGAGCCCTTACTGCAGCACTGGCTGAGATAACACCAATTCAGCACTATCACATACAAACTTCCAGATTGTGGTCAGATCAGTTTTACTCTAATTTGACACCAATTTAGGAAAGGAAACCAATGAAAATTAAAAACAAGGCGCTTTTAAATCGCTCCACTGCCTTGCCCCGCCTTACCTCTGTGACTTTCTCTGCCTTGTAGACCTTTCATTTTGACTGTGTTTGTGGTCATATTTCCCCCTCCCCACTCAGCTCAGGCTCCGTCTCTCTATGAAAAGCTTTGAGATGTCCTCCACCCATGAACGCCACCATATGAACATCAAATTGTTGTGGAGACTATTTTGTTGTTGTTGCTGTTTTTTTAAACCAAACAGTTTATCATTGTCTATTTGCACATTTGAGGGTCTTTTTGCATGAGCAATCCATCAGCGAGGGAGGTAAGTGGGGTCTCCTTGGAGCTGAGCTGGCTTCATGGGGATATGCTTGGCAACCGAATAGTGGAAATGAGTCAACTCTCTGTGGCAGTTTTGGTAGTCAGTTCCTGAGCCAGGCAGGTCCGTAGTATTCCAGCACACTGCTGATGACAGCACAGCCAGCCTGGCTCATTGACCAGACATAGAGAGGCAGATCAGTCACTGGGAGCAAGGACTCATTCCCCCTCAGCTCCTATTAACCTTGTAAGCCAAAGTCCGAACAGGTAGCATGGTCCTAGCTGGACAAGCAGCAAAAAGCTTGTAGACAAGGCTCTCAATAGCAAGTTATACGGTTTTAGCTGGTTAACAACAATAAAAGCCCTTCACTTATATAGCAACTTTCATGTCAGGAGGATGCCCCAAGGTGCTGGACAGTTGTGGGTTTGCAACCGAGCTGGAGGTTGGATTCTGGAGGGATGCGGGCCAGTGGAAAGGGGGGAAGATGACCGAAGATGCAGTCAAAGAAGATATTGAGATGGACTTTGAAGGAAGTGAGGCAAGAGGTGAGGTGAAGAGACTCCAGGATGGAGTTCCAGAGAGTAGGGGCAGATAGGCTAAGTTAAACCTCAAGCAGTACTCCAACTTACTCTCAAGTCCCTGTCCCTGTACCTCGACTCTTACTGTGCCTAATACTCTCTGGATTTAGATAAGCAGGGTTCATATTCCAGATGCATGGGACTCTCAGTCTGGTTTAGATACTCTTAAGCATGGTGATGAGTTTCCCACATATGTCAGTCAATCAGAAGACCCAAGATAAAGCTTGATGAACTAGCTGGCTATTACAATCTTATTATCATGTGAAATAACTGGGGAGGGGGGAAATAAAGGCAAATAGGTCCTTCCTGGGCTGATTTGGCCCTGAGGAAGCATATGTGACAAGCTGGGTTGGTCCACAGTAATCCAAGACACTGGTGTTGATTCCTATCAGCTTGTCAGGCTAATCAGTGAGGTTTGGGGGGGGTGATCTCAACCTTCTGAGTCAAGGCCCCAAAGGGAGGATCGAGTTATGTGGCTCAAATTACTAACAACAACTTCACAAGAGTTACTTGGAGTAAATCACAAGAGAGAACCAGATACAGAAAGTCCTTTGGCTCTTTTGATCTGATCTTAACCAGAGTCTAAAACCCATCACCTTGGTCTAATAACTTGGGGTCATCAACAAATGTTATAACGTTAGTGGAAGGAGGCGTGTATGTTAGGACGTCTTCCCACCGTGAAAGGCACTAAAGAAATATAATTTGTTGTTGAAGCATCGCCCTGCATAACATTTCTGCGTAATGTGAACTGACCACTGTGAGACTCCACTCCTCAGCTCAGACTCCCTCTGCACTCCTCCCCGCCATTCACTCTCACATTCTTCTTTCTGTTGCAATTATTCAGAACACCCCTTGGGCTTTAGTATATTGACTATTTTTGTGCTCCAAATTGCAGAGAGTGGGGTATTTATGAGGTTAAATATAGGACAGCGGCTTAACTCAACCAGTGTCCTGTGAAGTGGGAATTGGATCCTGCCTCGAGTTGATGTAAAACTTATTTTTGTCCCGCTGTAACTGAGCAGGTATTCAAGATGGCGGAAGAACAAAGAGCCCACAGACCAGACTATTGTGCTGCAATATGGTGTGGGGAGGGGGGAAAAAGGAAAATTATATTCAGATCTGAAAATAGTAGATAATCTGACCTAAATTCCATAGCATTTGTATAATCCCTCCATTGCTCAATCCCTCCAAAGAGCACAAAATTGCACCAATCTGAAATTCACGGTTTATCACCTTTTGATACAGACTTGGAAAGGAGAAACTGAAGAAGCAGGAGGCTTCACATCGAGGGAATGAGTGGCCTTGAGTTTGTATTGAATGGTAACAATATCAGCAATCACACCTAGAACAGCTAACTACAACCTTCTTGTCAGCATGTTCTGTAGCTAATCCAGGCAGTACCTTTATCCACATCCACCTGGAGAGTGGAGGACTTTTTCCACACAAACAAAAAAAACCCAATGCAGTTTTAACTGTGGCTGAAACCAGATGAAATATATCCCACACGGTATAAACGTTCCCTACCTGGAGTCGCTTCATGGCTTCTGAATCCTGGTCTGCCTTCACCTTGCAGGCCACCAGTAGCTGAGCTGTGGACGCTGCCACCTGTTTGGCTGAAGAGATGAGCTTTTCCTCGCTGGCGTGACCCTGAACTGCGGAATTGGCCGCTTCACACAAGCTGCTTGTTGCAGCGGCGACCATTCGAGCCTGTTAGACAGATAATCATCAATGAGCCATCATCCGAGAGAGAGGTCACAAACCAGTCATTCAAACCCAGAGGCACATATTTCACAGCAAAGCTAACCCTGCTCATTTTATGAGTCCCACCCTACCTCCGTGATCTCCTGTGACTCGACCAACCCAGCCACTCCCTTCACTGAGTGAACACCGGTCTGGTTCACATCCCCCACCCTTTCCATGCCACCCCATGGTGGTGAGCTTTCAGTCATTCTACACCGCTCTTTGCAACTCCTTACCAGAGTCTCTCTAACTTGTCCCCACACTTTCAAAGCCTACCACTGGACTTAACTCCTTACCTCTTTAATTTTACTTTTGGTTGACTTTCACACCCCCATCCTTCTCAGCTCCCCACCCCTTTCCCAGCTGTGCAACTTTGAAACTTCCTCCCCAGGTGAAAGGTGGCATATAAATGTAAATTGTATTTGTAATATCAAATTCAATTGATTTTACGTATTCTGAAACACCTGAAGGTGAACCTGCAACATTTTAACATGCCTTCATATGGCTAACTTGAGTCCAGTGCAGGATCAGAGAATTGGGAGCAAAATTCCTTACAAGAGCAATTGTATAAGTTGTATAAGGGAGAAGTCATAAAGCTACAGTTCGCTAAATGTTTCATTGCAAATATATACAATCAGAATCAACCACCAAATTGACCAACAACGAGGTGGGTGGGTGTTGGGGGGGAAAGCAAGAACCTTGAAGATTATACCTACCGCTGAAATCAAGCCTTGAGACCACTGGCCGTCGTCCACTGCGTTTGCTGGGACCGCTCCAACCTGCAAAAAAGGAAATGGTGAGAAAATGTCTTGAACATGAGCATGTGCAGTGTTTCATCAGTTCCCTCACTGCAGCTGTTCAACAATCCAGTCAGACAAGGACAGTTAGAAAAGGACTGGGGCGATAGTGAGGTTTACAAATCAGACGTTTCGACTTTGGGCATGACTTTATACCAAGTTCCCATTTGCCAGTTTAGCTGGATACTAAAGGTCCCCTGAAGCTTTGGAAAAGACAGAAGGGGAGATTCTCCCATTGCCCTGGTCGAAAATCCTCCAGATTAGTCATTCATCACATGACTGTTTGTGTGATCTTGCTATGTGCAAAAAGGCTGCCAGAATTACCTCCAAGTGCAGTCACTACACATTAATGAGACAATAATTACAGGCCAAACGCTCTGGAGGATTCAATGTGATGCTGCGAACTTGAAACTCGTCTCTTTGGCAGAGTGAAGGAAAAAATAAAATAATATTTCCACTTAGCGGTTTGTGATTGTGAATATTCTCACCTTGCCTTGAGCCACAAGCTCTCTCTGAGCAGCGGACGCAGCTTTCACGAGTGCACTGGTTGCTGCAGCGATGGACTTCGCTGCCTCCAGGATCTGTTCTTCGAAGTTGAGGCTTTCGTCGGCTTGCTGTCAAACAAACAAAAAGAAGATTTAATTTGTAAACGAAACCGATGACCATTAAATTCTAGGAGTAAATTCTGCCTTTCTCCCTCCATGAACTTTTTCCCCTCACCTCTTCTGAGGGCGTTGTCTTCTTTTGGCTATTCCTAGCAATACATTTCCAAGGTCACCATTGTCATGGACAAGTGCCCACAGCTCATGAGTGTTGGCAAACTGTTTCTGCAGAGGGCATCACAGCTCAGCCTGATTCTGTCCTCACCTGACGCCCACAGCCAGGTTAGGGGCTGTGTGTGTGGGAGGGGTGGGTGGGGGGATTGGAAAGGGGATGGGGAGAGAATCTAAGAATCGTGAGGCCCATTTCTCCTTCCCTAATCCAGGGCAATGCAGTCAGTTATAGCATTCAGCTATTGTTTGGTTCAGATCCGTAACTCAGCACAGTCTGGCATTCGAACTTGCAACCTTCTGGTTGCCTTGTACCCAATGAGTGAGACAAGAGTCCTGCACTAAAGTGTATTTTAAGTCAAACAAATTTGCAATGATCAAAATTCACCAAACAAATTAACATGAACTCAAGTGTAAAGAGGTGACCATAAGATGAATTGAAATAAACTGAGAAACGCTGAATATTTTACATTTGTAAAAACAAAATGTTAATTATGAAGTTAGCTGAGAAACTACACAATGCTCACGGATGAAGTGCTAAACACAGGGTTTCATTTACACTCACATTTCAATAAGGCACTTTTGAAATGCTGTACAGACAAGAAACTATACAAATATGTTTGATATATCGTTGAGTTTGAGTAACAACCTAACATAGCAAACATATCAGACAGTCGCTTGTAATAATAATTTGATTTGAAAAACGAATGGTTTTAATCAGTAAATGGACCTGAAGCTATGTCTCAGGCCTCGTAAATTTTTTTAATTGTTTTTTTGGTCGGCCGGGTATCTGACACATGTGGAAACCCATCACCGTGCTTAAAAGTATCCAAACCAAACTGAGAATTCCATGCATCCCATCTATACATAGAAATTCCAGAGATAGACTGTTGGGATGGAATGCGCACTCTCTCCCTGGAGAGACGGATCCTGCTTACCTAATTCCGGAAAGTATTAGGTTGGCAAGAGACAAGGCTTGGGGGAGCTCAGGGTGTGCGTTGGGGCTAACTGCTGGCCTCATAGGGCTCACAAATAAACCCCTCACGCCACGGAGCTATAGTACTAGAGGTCACTTGAGCCCCACGCTGCAGGAATGCAATGAAAACTCAGATTGCAGGAGCTGTGCGCTCAATAAGCCGCATTACATAATAATAAATAATCCTTGCATTTTGATGTAGCACTTTTCACATCCTGTTGGCGTCTCAAAGCGCTTCACAGAATAGACTGTAAAGTGAATTGACCGTATATATTTGTGGGCAAATCGCGGCAGCCAATTGCGCAAAGAGGTGTCCCACAAACAGTCATTGATTAAAAATGACCAATTTATTATTGTTTTTTTGTTTTGGAGGGATTATTATTAGGCGTGTGGAGTAAGGAAACTTGCCCAAGGTTTCGCCTGCCTAGAACTGAACCCAAGTGTCTCGCTTGCAAGTCGAGTGCTCTAACCACTGAGCTACAGGATTCCACATGGGGTTGATATGCAGAAGGGCAGTTGCAGGATTCCTCTCTGATGTATGCCTAAAGAGGCCCACAATTGGTCTCAATGTCCCTGAAGTGGATGGGAAAATTGACCACGCTGACGTCCAGGTGATCCACGCTATACTGCTGATCGGCAGTGTTTTCAACAATTAGGCTTACCTTGGGTTTCGCCCTTGGCTTCAGCTGTTCGAGCTTCTTGGCTGCAGCCTCAATAGCAGCAGCAGCTCCCAGCAACTCATTCTCAGCGATGACCGTCGGGTCTTCAGGATCTACCCATTCAGTGCCTGAGGGGTGAAACCAGAACAACCGCTTTAACAACACAACCCAAGCTATGGGAGATCATTTCCCTTCATCGGTGGCCTGCACAAAATCATAGTGTTTAATGTCTCATCCGTGCACCCTGGCATTGTGACAAATCATCCCCACCTCAATTTGAGGTTGGTTTGTCAGCGCCTTGGGACGTCCTCCCGACGTGAAAGGCGCTCTATAAATGGAATGTTGTTGTTGTTGTTGTTGTTGTCCAAAAGTGATCTACAGGTGGCATTTTATGCAAGAAACAGAGAGAGAGAAAAAAGAATAAGTCAGCCTCTTTGTCCCAAGCTAATTTGATACTCTGTGTTCCAGAGAAACAACATGCACAGATTTGTATTCATCCTCATCCTCCCCTCCCGAAGTGAGGTCTTTTCAATAGACTCAGTTGTACCAGTTTGAAAGTCGTTGCAAGCATTGTATGTCTGAGGTTTGCGCCATTTTATTGAACTCAATCTTACACAAGGGCCAGGAGTGGGACAGCAGCTTAGCACCATTCCTTGAAACCGTCCTTGCCACAAACACATCACAACCCAAGATGGCATTAAACCACATGGCACCACATTAGAACTTCATCCACTTGACTGGATGACTCTCTCCCTCCCCTTCCACCTCCCCCCAGTGCAGCAACTTCAACTGGTGGCATTCCATATAAAGAAATCAATTGACGAAGATATTATAATAATAATAATCCTTGCATTTGATATAGCACTTTTCACATCAGGTGGACGTCCCAAAGCGCTTCACAGAACACACTGTAAAGTGAATTGACTGTATATTTGTGGGCAAACGCGGCAGCCAATTGCGCACAGCAATGTCCCACAAACAGTCGTAGATTGAAAATGACCAATTTATTATTGTGTTTGGTGTTGGAGGGATTATTATTAGGCGTGTGGAGTAAGGAAACTTGCCCAAGGTTTCGCCCTGCCTGGAATTGAACTCGGATCTCTCGCTTGCAAAGCGAGTGCTCTAACCACTGAGCTACAGGACTCCTGATTCCTGACTCCTGATATTCTAAAACATTACATCATAACAAATTGTAAATCAGTGAACCTTACAAGACACTGACTGGGCAAACAATAACCTTCAAAACTATGAATATGTTGGGGTCTAGTCAATTCTAGGAATTTCTTAGTTTATGAATTTGTTTGTGTGCGTGTGTTTTTAAGCTTCATTTTTTTGCTTGTCGACTCCCGTAGTCAAAACATTCACTCAGCTAGATTGGAGAACACCCAACGCTCTCACTTTGCCAAAGACCAAATGCCAATTACATTAAGTCAGTGTTGAAGATATGAAGTATTTCTCTCCCCAGAATGTGTACGTGTGAGTGTGTACACGCATGCAAGGCTTGAACCAAGATTGAAGAGAATTGTACTGTAATTACATTATGCACTTGAACAAATAGATATAGAAGGATAACGTGCAATTTCATTAGGTTCATTGTGTAATTCAGTTTGAGGCTGTTTGTGGGACATTGCTGTGTGCAAAGCAGCTGCTGAGTTCACCTGCAAAATTCATAGTCACTACACTTCACAACATATCCCATGAGACATCCTCCTGACATGAAAGGAACTATATCAAATACAAGGAATAATTATAACTGTATTGGAGTTGAGGAGATCAGTGAGGAGAGCGTTGGGAAAGTACTCTCCTAGAGATAGTGCCCCGGATGTGGGATTCATCAGCGCTGATGGCAAAGGAGGGAGGGAAGCCGGCAATGTTTCAGAGAGGAAAAGAATATCGTCCCTCAATTCATGGGATCTGGGAGTTAAACAGTTCATGTCAAGGGCTATGCCAAAGAATGGACACCACTTGGTTAAGCTAGAACAAGCAACTGGAGAGAGCCACAGTCAAAGCACCTCAATGTTGGCAAGAGGCAGACGGTTTTAGTTTCGCCGACATGATGTGTAAAAAACGTGGGTTCCATTGGGACTTGATGTCAGACATGGCAGACAGACAGAAGAGCAATGACCCTGGAATCGAGGGGATACAAGTAGAATTAAATCATCAGTGGAGTGGACATGGATCAGCTGCAGAGCATGCTATGCATTTACCCTGCGAGACGTGGAGAGCTCAGAGTGCTGCTAATTAAAGAGTAAAATGCGATCTGAAATTAAACCCTTGGAGCTGCAATGCGATACACAAGCTTATCGTGTTCGACAGTCTCAATGCAGTGGGGATTTACAGACTGAATTGCAGCCTGAGATGAATAAAAGTTTCGCTGTTTGCAGAATTGTCTCCAAAACAGACCCAAGTCAAAGAAATACTGATGCGAATGTCTCACACTCACACCGACAGTAAAACAATAACCACCGCATTTGATTTAGAGCACTTCACGTCGGGAGGATGTTTCAAAACGCTTCATGGGATTTGTTGTAAAATGCAGCAACTGTGAATTGCGTAGGTGAAGCCCTATAATGTCTTCCTTTACCTCCTTTCCCTCTCTTTCCCCTCTTTAAATCACGACCGAGAGCATTCCTCTTCGACCGTGCTTACAGGCACCTCCTCCGTTTCCCTGGCTCGGAGTCAGGTTCCGCCACTGTTAAGCTCTCTGAGACGCTGCCCCGCGTGAAGGGCGCTATATAAATTCAAGTAGTTGTTGTCTTCTCTATTAGCTCAAGGAATCCTATTGTCCTGTGCCCCCCAGGCCCTCCTTACCCTTCATGGCCTCTGCGGCCTGGATGAGCTCAGTGACAGAGCCAGCTACACGTTTGGAATATGCGGCAAGTTGCTGCTTGAGTTCTGGTGATGGCTTTTGAAGAATCTGTAGAGAAGACAGACAAGTCCGAAAAAAATTAATTGTTTTGCTTCAATAAAACGTCTCCTTATTAATCCTCCTAAAGATACCTCAAAGCCGATATTCTGTTCCACACCATAAATTACCAGCTAATATCTTGAGGCATCTTCGAAGATTAATTTGATTCTCGGTTACCATGTCTATTTATAAACATCAGTAAAACAACGTAATTGAGGTGAGGAAATGTCAAACTTTTGCACTGAGCCCAAAGTGGCTTTTAGATCTCCTTTAATGTGAAAAATGGGGAAAGAGCAGGGAATTGGGATTAGAGTAGTTAGCTCTGCAATTTCTAAGATTCTATGAACCTGCTGTGGTTATTATAGCATAACCCTATCATTGCCGCCCTGTCTCCCTCAAAAATAAAATGTTCTTAAGAGTTATGCAGTCTTAATTCCAACTATTAACACAGTCACTTGGGGTCTTATTCATAATGCCCCCAAGTCCAAGTAGAAGGAGGCTGTATAAACACTACCATGTTTTGTGGAGCTTCATATTGAACATTGCCTCTTACCAAATCATAAGTAAACTAACAGGTAAATCTACTGCATTACAATCTGGGTAAACGAAGGCTCAGGATCCTATTAATGAGGGCAGGAAACCTGATCTTTAAGTTCTGCACATTTTGGCATCTTGATTTGACATTCAAAATTAAAGAGCAATGTAAACGAGAATATCAGACTGCAGAGTACACTATTACTGACAACAGATTTCAAACCTACTTTGAGAGGGTAACCTTTTCTTTTCAATTTGAATTTTAAGGCAGAAGCAAATTCTGCTGTAAAGAAAAAAAGTTTTATCCTTTCCCGCTTTTATCATGTGTTTTCTCCTGTTTAAGCCACTGAGATTGTCTTTGACACAAGCTATTTTGATGTTAAACCTTCCTCCCTCTGTGCTCTGAAATGTCCTATAAAGGGAACAGCTGACTTATTTTCCATAAATTGCTCATGGCTTCCGACATTCAGCTGTCATCGCCTTCATTTAAAGAGCACAGGTTGATACTCAAATTCCTCTCCCTTCAGCAAAGCCAAGGCTGAGATCAGGATCTGATCTGAAATGAAATTACTACCAGTGCGCAACTTTTACAGGCTGAACCCCCCCCCCCCCCCCGCCCCCCCAACCCCTCCCCCATTGAATACCCTGGATTGCTGATCGTGTGGGTGTACTGTGGACCATACACTTCATATGCTGAATAACAGACTTCCTGCATGTTGCATTCCATTTGCAAGAAACATCACCCAGTCATCACTTTGTGAAGGAAGTAAGGTCAGGAGCAAGATAATGATCCTGGAAGCGGTTGACCGGTGGCCATTTTGTCCGCATGCCTCCTTGTAACACACGACCAGAGCTTACAGACCCAAGACCATGTTATAAAGGTGGTGGTGAGCGAGGGAGGGGCGGCAATAATGAGCTCAATATACAATATTTCCTCCACCTGCTTTCATGGCTTTTGGGAAGCAAATATCAAAAGCCATTGAATTTGGGAATATTCATAAAATGGCTAACCAATTTCAACTGAGGCAGAGAGCTTGCTGGATTCAAAAACATACAAAATTTAGCCCATAAAAATCCAATTTGCAAATATCGCATATTAGGCCTCAAATTTGAATGGATTTTTGAGTGACAGCCAACCCAAAAGAATCTCGGAAATCTCTCTATACTCACTGAGCTTATTACTGACAAAGCGGCCCAAAAATAATTCGCAATTCTGTGCATTCTGTGCTTTCATCAAAAAAATGCATGCAATGGAGCTGGAAATCAGAACACAAGCATGCCATAACACATCTCAGCACTAATCCACAAGCCAGTGCTGTTTGCTCAACACATTGTATTTCCATCTGGTGCTATCGATATGTTATGTTTGACCAAGCTCCACACAGCTGAGTTTACATAAAGTAACATGTTAGTAGTTCAGGTTAGGGAGGGGGAATTCAATGGGAAAAAAATTATCATTTCATCCCTGGAATGAAACTCCACCGTAAGAAGTGAAATTATATTTTTTCAATAATGCAGACATGACCTATTGATATTACAGTATATAGAGCAACTGAATCTATTCTAAAACAAGCTCACAAAAAACAGAATTCATCCCCTAAAGTGGTCAACTCCAAGCATCCTCTCACAGTTGTAGGGAGTGGAATTTATTGATATTTCATCATATTTCTAAAAAGGTTGGAAAATGGACATCAGATTCAATGAACTGGGTAAAATTTATCAGCAAAGTTTGGTGTGGTGACGCCGTGTGTGAGAACACTCTGAAATGTTCAATTAAATTACCATCCACCCTGAAAGTTAGTTTCCTCCCAAGAACCCACAGACAGAAGGGGCAACCATCAGATTGCTAAAGTTTTTGTTTAGTTAAATTAGCAATAAAACTACTCCATTTCACCCTTTTTTTCCCACAAATATTCATTAACCCCCCAACACCAGACCCACTAGGAACATTTCTTAATATGGTAAACAGGATCCTGGATAAGCTCTCCCTCTCCTTCCCCTCCACCACCCAATGGGGCAGATATAAGTTAGACTAAAAATCTCTGCTGTTAAGATTGACTTTGTATTTCTAGCCTCAAGGAGACACTGCATGTTTGGTCAGCCATATGATTCTGTCCTACAACTGCATCTGGGATGTTGACCACTGATGGAATTAATGCTACGCCTCTTCTCAAGTTCCCGTTCCCTATATCTGTACACACTCATGCACAAGGAGTGAGAGCAGAGGCACATTGCCTGCTGCAACACACTCAGGGCTACTCACCGGCTTTGAAATAAAGAGGAAGGAAAAATATAAGATGGATGGGGTGGGGAAAATAGAAGAAAAGAAAGGGGAAACAAAACACATAGGTGATTCAACAAAGATGTAATGCAACAAACAAACAAACAAACAAAAAAATGTGGAACGATGGAAGGTTTGCTTTTTTTTAATAAAAACAAAGTCGAAAAACATATTCCCCACTTAGGTCCTTGAGGTGCCTGGGATTGATGCTGAAATGTTACTTTCCAAAATTATTCTCTGACACAATGATAGCACCCAATCTATATAGGAATAATCCTTGCATTTGATGCAGTGTCTTATCACATTGTCAAAACGTCCCAAAGTGATTCACCTGATTTAATGTAAAATGCAGTGACTGTGTTTTGTAGGCAAACTGAATTAACAGAATGAAATGAACTTATCACGGGTTAGTTTACACTTCCCAGAAGCTCTCTGAAGAAAGTGCATTCTTCATTTTACACTTTAAAATGCATATTTTAATATTAAGATCCTCAAAGAATTGAACAATCAAATGCAGAGGGTGCTTTCCTTGCTGAATGTTTTTCTCTCTTATTAAAAAAGCTAAAGCTCTACAGAATTAACATTTTGGATGGATGCTTTCCCCCCACTCCCTACATTTTGAGAGCAAGGAGAATGAAAACGGAGAGAGAGAAAAAAAAAGTTTGACCTTTTAGAAGAGCTTAAACCATTTAAAGCACGCTGCAAGCTCGCCAATACTTACAACAAGAACGTGCTCCAAAAGACCCAGATATCCTTCCGAACATTCTTTGCCAAAACGCAGGGCGCGGGCGCGAACATCTGGGGACACCTCTGGATGATGGGCTGCTTGCTGCAAAGAAGTCAAGTGAACAAAACATCATTATTACATATTTAACTACTGAATATAGCTGCTAGTTACGAGTACAACACCTGAAGGTGGGTACACAAGCACTCAGCCAGCACCTCTGGATTTTATATCTGAGTAAAAGTCGCCACCTGAACTGGTCCTTCACAAGTATTTCAACTCCCCAAAGGGCTCAATTCACAAAGTTGCTGTTGAACACAAAACTGAGCTGTTACAGACCGAGAAGACCCCAGTTTCAATTTTGGCCAGTGCTGAGTTTGCTGATCTCAGCTGGAGCTACAATTGACCACAATGTCCCTGGGGCTGAGCAGAAGAGGGCCGTTTGTGTACATGTGCGAGACAGAGAGAAAGAAGAATGACACAGTCAGCGTTAAAGTTCTTGACCATATCCAGTGACCATCCCTTGATGTGACTACACGTGGAGGTCGAGTGTGGACAGGATAGGCTCAGCTGCAATACTCTCAGTGACTAAATATGTCATTACCTAATGTTCAGGATTGCAAATGAAGAGCAACAATTTGGGTGAGATACTAGTCAGCCAATTCCTTAGAAATTATCATGGTCAGCCAATGCTAATAATAATCCTTGCTGATGTGGTACCCTTCACATTAGGAGAATGTCTCAAAATGCTTCAAAGGATTTACTGTAAAATGTACTGACTTTGCATAATTGATTGCTGCGTTCTACTACAAAATACAACGTCCCACAAAACTGCCATGACCAATTTTATTTGTGGGATTGTTGGGCAGGGGGAATCTCCCACTCTTTTCAAATAGTGCCACGGGACCTTTACGATGACCTGAATAGGTAGAAGGGACCTTGGTGTAACATCTCACCTCAAGTACGGCACTTCCAACAACCCTCAGCACGGCACTGGAGGGTCAGACTGGACTAAGTGTGTTCAAAGTCTTGATGTGGGGCTTGAACCCACAACCCTCTGATGAGGTAGGAGAATGCTACCAACAAGGCCAGTCTGATGCCCGATGATATAAAAAAAATACTACTGGTATTGCAGCTAAGTTACCTTGCAAGAGTGAAGCATCTCCGCGATAGCTTTGCGACTGAGATTGGCAGTTGCAATGACATCCTCTTGACGGCAGGAGTTTCCTGCTGCCACTGCTTTAGCTGTTGCAACGGTAATGCCTTTAGTCATACGGATGAATTCCTCAGGTGTAGAGGTGTGTGGTGGCGGATCTCTGGAGGAGAACACCTGAAAAAAAACAAGGGGATCGTCAATGAATTGGCAAAATCTTCCATTCACCTTCTTTATGCTGTCCCTTCCCTGCCTACAACATATATATTTAATGGCTGGAAGTAAGACTTTCACAACTCCAACCCATGACCTGTGTCAAAATAGTACCTGCAGATGATCTTCAAGCATGACAAATAACAAATGTAATTTGTAATCAGATCACCCCTCAACCTCCTAAACTCAAGGGAATGTAAGCCAGGTGTATGCAACCTGTCTCATAATTTATTCCTTTAAGCCCTGGTATCATTCTGGTGAATCTGCGCTGTACCCTCTCCAGAGCCAATGTATCTTTCCTGAGGCGTCATGCAGACCAAAAGGTCGCAGGACTGATATTTTGTCTATGCTGAATTAGATGCACTCACCCAAGGTCACAGTTGGGGATTTGCAATCGAGATCAGAGTTCTAAAGATAATGTTAGGGTTTTCACTTCTGATAGCTACGCAGACACTCCTACTGGAAGGTATCCATTAGGACATGAGGAGAGGACAATTTGCCAACATTCATTGTCAAGGCTCTCCATTGCATTTAGGCAACAACAACAACAAGATTGCATTTATAGAGCACCTTTCACGTTGGGAGGACGTCCCAAGGCGCTGGACAGTTGGGTCGGGACCCGAGTAGGGGGGAAATGGTCAAGGTGAGGGAAGGGAGGGAGGGAGCGAGGAGGGGGTAGAGAGTCGAGAGGGGAGGTGAAGGCACGGTTGAAGAGAAAGGTCTTGAGACCGGCCTTGAAGGAGGAAAGGGAGGAAGCAAGGCGAAGGCACTGGGGGATAGAGTTCCAGAGCCTCGGGGCTGAGAGGCTGAAAGCCCCGTCACCAATGGTAGGGCGGGGGATGTGGAGCAGACCGGTGCTGGAGGAATGGAGGGTACGGGCAGGTAATTAGGGGGATAGTAGGTCGGAGAGGTAGGAGGGAGCAAGGCCGTGAATGGCCTTGTAGGTGAGGATGAGGATCTTGAATTCGATCCTCTGGGGGATGGGGAGCCAGTGGAGGCGAGCGAGGGTGGGAGTGATGTGTTCCCGAAGCCTGGTGCGGGACAGTACACGAGCTGCAGAGTTCTGAATGACCTGCAGCTTGTGGAGGGAGGTGCCGGGAAGGCCGACGAGGAGAGAGTTCCCGTAGGTGAGGTGATAAAGGCGTGGACCAGTGTTTCAGCAGCGTGAGGGGTGAGGTAGTGCCGTAGTCTGGCGATGTTCCGCAGGTGGTGGAAGGCGGTGCCAGTTGTGGCGCGGATGTGGGGAAGAAAGGACAGCTCAGGGTCGAACAGAACACCGAGGCTCCTGACTGGCTTTGAGAGGTGGAGAGTGCAGCCTTGGATGCTGATGCTGTCAGCGCTTGAGGAGCGGAGGCGCTGACGTGAGCCAATCAGGAGGGCCTCAGTTTTGCGCACGTTGAGCTGAAGAAAGTTGTCTCTCGTCCAGGACTCGATGTCGGACAGGCAGCTGTCAGGACATCGGTGGTCGTGGAGTTGAGGGTAGAAGAGGAAAGGTAGAGTTGGGTGTCATCCGCATACATGTGGAAGTTAACCCCATGTCTGCGGATGATGTCACCGAGGGGGAGCATATAGAGGGTGAAGAGGAGGGGACTGAGGACAGAGCCCTGAGGGACACCGCACGAGACAGTGCGGGAGCTGGAGGAAAAGCCGTTAGCGTAGACAAAATGAAGACGGTGGGAGAGGTAGGACCTAAACCATTCAAGGACAGGGCCTTGAAGGTTGAGGTGGGAGGACAAGCAGTGGAGGAGGATAGAGTGGTCGACAGTATCGAATGTGGCCGATAGGTCGAGGAGGACGAAGAGGCAGAGGGAGCCCTGGTCTCAGATGGTCAAGATGTCATTAGTGATCTTGACCAGGGTGGTTTCCGTGCTTTGGGCAGCACGGAAACCCGACTGGAGTGGTTCAAAAAGTGTATTAAGAGGGCCACCATTATATTAAGAGGGCCCCCATTGATAATAAATTTATTACCCAAAATAATAAATTCACTCAATTCACGAATGTTTGTGAGACACTGCTGTGCGCAATTGGCTGCTGCATTTCATCCAGAAAATAGTCAATTCACTTTACAGTATATTCTGTGAAGCGCTTTGAGACATCTTGAAGATGTAATGAGGCGCTATATCAAATGCAAGGAGTATTATTATTGAACTATAATAATTTATGCAACTGATACAGAGCTGGTGATGTCGAAAAGGGTGAGTATTTGCAGGCACACCCAGCAGTCAATCTGCACATAGCAATGAACTTGAGGAGAAGTGGGGGGCAATCAAGAGAAGTGAACAGAAGGGGGAAATTTTCCACAATAAGGAAAATCTAGAAATATAAATACATCCGAAGCAACAAATCACAACTTACATTTACACAAAAAAAATTAAAAAGATCAACAAGGAATCTACAAACCAACTGAAGTCTTTTTTTGACAACAAAAAAGTGCCTCGGAGGCACAGAGGTTCTCTATAATAAGCAGCGCTTTGCTCTTTTAAAGAGACTGAATGTGCAATACATACTGCAAGCTCCTGACGGATGTGCTCAGTGGTCGCTTCCAAGGCTCTGGTGCCTCGAGTGGCTTCATCTTCCACCGCCTTCACTGTCTTCAGTAGAGACGTCACATTGGTCACCATAACCTAACATGGAGAGATTGAGAGGACAGACATCAGTGCTCATTAAAGGCATATTCTTGCCTTTAAGTTGGTGTGTGTATTTGTTTGTGGGAGGAGGAGGGGGTGAATGGAAAAGGGATTGTCATTAAGAGAATGAATAGTGAGTTTCTCAGTCACAGAGGGAGAGACCCACACAATACATCAGCAACAAATTCTTGCATTTATATAGTGTCCTTCACACAGGAGAGTGGCTCAGAGCGCTCACACACAAAGAACTGCCACTTTAAACAAGATACCAGAGGGCACCTGTGGCACTGTACACCCTTACACAAAGCACTCATGCATTTAGGAAAGGCATGGAGTGAAGCAACAGATTTAGGGATTTCAACTACACCAGACACGGGGTTTTGTTTAGCAATCTCACCTTGGCCGCATTCTTGAGCTGATACATGGACGGATCATCCGGAGCCTTTCCAGCGGCGCCCTTTGTGGCACTGATGAGATCTCCCAGGGCCTTTGCCACATCTTTCACCGCATTGATCAGCACGACCTGAACAAAGACAACAAGGGGACAGGCTGGTCACCACAAACATAAACCTTTACATCACCTAACAAGATCCTATAAGCACAATGCTGGCCATTTCACTGTAGTTTGCTGCCATTGTAATCACATTGTAATCACAAGCACAGTTGAACAGTTCTCAGTTGGTCAGGTTTTGGACCATAAGGGGGGCAGAAAGCAAAAAAAAACAACCTCAAACGAAACCCGGGGGTGGGGGGGGGGGCAGCATGGTCAAAGGTGAAATTATCAGAGTGAACAGATAAAGAAAGATTCTAAAATAGGAACTGAATCACAAGATAACCAATTTGCCACAGTAACCACACTGGCAGACAAGGCAAGCTTGTTGAATATTTTGTTTTACAAAAAAAATGAATTTTGTATCACAGAATCTTCATGCAAATTAAGCTCCTGCTGCCAATGCCTATTCAGTGTAGAAATATGAGCAGAATGATCTGTGCTTGTGTTATCGCACTAACCAATGGTGCTGGACTCTACAGGGACATTACACACAGGGTATTCAACTGCCGCAGTGCACAACAGCACCAAACACTTAGGTACTTGGTTGATTAAGAATTCAATGGCCAATGATCACACAATTTAATATTTCAGATCCAACGCTACTCGTGGTGGACTGAGGTGGTTTTACGACCAATGTGACAAGTTCTCCACTGTTCACAGCAACTCAAGTTTTAACAGAGAACCTATACGACTGATGCAAATATAATCATTACTCTATTAAAATACTAATCCATTGTGACGACTAACTTTGTGAACAAATACCCGGTTGCAGCCACACTGGGCTTGCTGGAATGAGTGATTGCTTGCAACAAGCCAATTTCATTGCTTACAACGGTTTCACTGCTGGTTAGGTTACGTGATGTGCCAATGCTGGCAGAGCAACTTTGAGTAACGGGAATTTACATTTGCAGCAGCATCACAAAATGTGAAATATTTCCTACCCTGCTGTTAAGGAGTTGCAGCATGAAGTGATAATTATTTAACACCCCAAAAGGCACTGGTTTCACTTATCATTCCATTTGAAACAAAACTAAGAAACCTGCAGTGAAATGATATGGCGGCTGAAAGCGGTTGTGTGGCAATAGAAAATACGAAACATATGAAGGTGACTGTAACTTTCAGGGAAACCAGCTGTGCAACAACAACCAGATGTGCAACCATTACTAGACTGAACCAATGTGGGTTTTCCATTAGGAAAGAACATTTTAAATATATCTGTGTGAGTGCAGCAAAACACGCATAGATAATTATTTGGGGAGGACTAGTTTGCAGGGCTATGGGGAGAGCGCGGGGGAGTGGGATTGAATTGGATAGCTCTTTTAAAAGAGCCGGCACAGACCACGATGGGCTGAATGGCCTCCTTCTGTGCTGTATAATTCTACGATTCTATGAAGTTTGATCTGTATAAATCATATAATCGACTAAGTCCCATGTCAAGAGTTTATATTCTATGTAATTTGACATAACTCATACTTTGCATAAATCATATTAAATGTAGGGTTCTAACTGATACGACTTGTGTGAGGTTTACTGTAAAGACATTTTGGGGCTCAGGTGGCAAAGAGTATGCAAACTTATGGTTTACCGTCCAGCTCGGGTCCAACTCCTTAACTGTCCAGCGCCTTACAACAACAACAACAAGATTCCATTTATTGAGCGCCTTTCACGTTGGGAGGACGTCCCAAGGCGCTGTACAGTTGGGTCAGGACCCGAGCATTGGGGGGAAATGGTCAGGGTGAGGGGAGGGAAGGGAGGGAGCGAGGAGGGGGTAGAGAGTCAAGAGGGGAGCTGAAGGCACGGTCAAAGAGAAAGGTCTTGAGACCGGCCTTGAAGGAGGAAAGGGAGGAGGCAAGGCGAAGGCACTGGGGGATAGAGTTCCAGAGCCAACCTTAGGATGTCCGCCAGACATGAAAGGCCCAATCCAAATGTAATTTGTTGTTGTTGTTATAGGCAGAGCAGGCCACCCAAAGTGAACAAAGTTTCGAAGAGTTAAAATAAAGGGTTTTTCTTGCAAGAACTTTTTACCTGTGTTTCAGGATCTTCAGAGCCCAGACTGGCAGCTCCTAACTTCACAACCTCAGCCAGACGAGTAATAGTGACAACAGAGGACTGAGCTGCGTGGGCCAGCTTCTCCTGACTCGCGGCAGCTCCCGATACCAGCAGTTTGGTGTCTTCCACCAGAGCTTTAGCTGTCTTCAGGATATGTTCCCTAAAAACGGTGAACAATTTTATACATATATATATCTTAAAAAAAAGGCCAGAGCTGTGTTTTTTTTTAAATCACTAAGAACATTGTTCAATAATTGTTGCATTTGATACAGTGCCTCATCACGTCATGATGACATCTCAAAGCGCTTCACAGGATTTTACTGTATTTGCAGGCGAATACGGCAGCCAATTTGCGCACAGAAACCCACAAACTCCCACAAACAGCCATGAAGTGTATGACCAATGTTTATCACTGTATGGAGGCCAAAGAGGGAACTTTGCCTGATTTTCTCTCTCAATTTTTTGTTCTCCTCCCTTGCCCATGGTCACTGAGGACAGCTGTCCTGTCTGAGGATTCACGCACACAGAATTCAGTGGGCATTACTACCAGCATTTGCTGATCAGGCTCAAAAAGGAAGCATTAGGGAAAGAGGTGCTGAAAGGATGGGAGGTGCCCATGGTACGGTTTCACAAGGTGCCTTTACTCCCCCTCCCATCAGCCTAAACATACTCTAGGTTACATTATAAACAAGTTTAAGTTTAAGCGCTCACTACATAAATGGAAGTTGCTGTTAGAACATTTAGCTAATCAGCATACGGGGCTCAGAATATTTAAACAGGTTCAAGAATCTGAATGATCCTGTCTGATCCAGGTGATTATTACATGAAGCTGAATTGGCATACAGATGAAAATTGGAAGCTGAATTCCAAAAAGGCATTAAAGTAGCTTAACAACAAGAATTTGCATTTATATAGTGTCCTTCATGTGGGGGAAGTGTCACTCAGTGGTTCATCAATGTCCAGTGCCTTGAGGTTGTAGAACACAGGTTCCTAACCAAGTTACTGATCTCAGTTAAACCAGTGGGTGGGTGGGAAGAGTGTAAGTTTCCCAAGCTTGGAAACAGTTTCTTTGCCCTCCTCGATGGTGGGGTACTACTCATGGTTGGAAGGAGCCAAGATTGAAATTCTCCAAATGACTCTCAATAAAGTGATGTGTTACACAGTTTTCAGAATATAGTGCGCTGAATTCCCGATTTGTATGGCGCCTTTCACGTCCTCCCGATAACCAAATGTAATCTTGTTGTTGTTGTTGAATTGATGGCCCCAACGAGCAGAAGAATGTCAGTCGAACTTACCTGTGATCGGCGAAGGTCTCTGCGTTCTCTCGGTTCAGTGTGCCCGCCGTAGCAAACATGATGGTTGTATCCAAGTCAGCAATGATGCCAGACACGGTGCTGGCAGCAGTAATACAGGCTTGGGTGCCACGGTTACCTGCCTGTAAGGCTGCCAACACGTGAGAAACCTATCGTCAGAAAGAAAACACAGTGTAGTAAATTACCATCAACAGATACTCAGTTGACTCGGATTGAATTTCGCCCAATAGCACCTGGTCTTCACAATAGTTCACTTTTTCAAGCCCTCCCCACTTTCTCAACTGTTTCCTTAACAAGTCCATTGCCATCACACATCCTCCCTCAGTTTCCACACAGGGTTTTGACTGTGGACTCAGCCACTATTGATCACATCTCATCTGTGCTGGGGGGACAGCAGGGCAGGCATTCTGAAGGGATGAAATGAAGGGCCTTCTTCATCCGAACTGTGTGATTTAAGTAGCAGTACCCATTCCTCTGTCAAAGGCCAAAGGTTTGCTCCTATTATACTGACACCCATCCATCAGCCTTCTAGGCTGAAAGTAGACAAAATGCTACTGAAGCAACAACGATTGCATCGGGTAGCACTTGCAGCGAACTTGTAATCATCTGATCAGAAGTCAGCGGCTCGGCCCATTCTGAGCTAACCAGCTATTAGAAGGGGCATTTTTACTGCATCCAGAACAGTGGATCAAAGCATTGGGACAATTTGTTTGGAACCAAGTTTAATAAAATTACCCAACAAATTCACCAAACACTTGCAAACGTTAACTTATTTTTACATTCATAAATTCTTTACCTTTTCGGACACCTTGCGGGCACATTCAATGAGTTCTTTCTTGGTAAAAGTGTCGCTAGGGCTACATTGGAGAGCACCAGCCTTGAGAACCAGTGAAGCACAATTGTGACCAAGTTCTTGCACACGGTTCTTTATGTGATTTCCAATCTGGAATTAGATTTGAAAACAAGATCCTTCAAAAACACTGGAATTTTTCTCTCCTTCAACAAATAATAATAATAATCCTTGCATTTATATAGTGACCTATCACATTATTGAGACGTCTCAAAGCACTTCAGAGGAGATACTGTCGAGTGGATTGAATTTAATCTGAATGTTGGCCCTCAGTAACGCAAACCCCATTTTGTAGTCAGATCAACAAAGATGTTACAACACCCCTAAATAGTATGCTGAAAAATACTCATCCCACCTAACATGTTTTGTTCAACAAAGGTCTTACTCTACGACTGATCTACAACAACAAGATTATATTTGTATAGCGCCTTTCATGTCAGGAGGACGTCCCAAGGCGCTGGACAGTGTACAGCATTTCAGACCCGAGCTGGGGTCAGGGGGGAGAGGGGAGGGGAAGGGGGGTTCCAATGGCATGGTCGAAGAGGAGGGTTTTGAGGTGGGACTTGAAGAAGGCTAAGGAGGGAGCGAGGCGGAGTGATTGGGGAATGGAGTTCCAGAGGTTGGGGGCAGAGTGGCTGAATGTTTCTCCAGCCAATGGTGGGGCGGGTGGGTCGGGGGACTTTATAGATTCAAAGAATGTTACGGCGCAGAAGGAGGCCATTCGGCCCATCGAGTCTATGCCGGCTCTTTGACAGAGCAAGTCACTTTCACTAACCCCAATCACCAGCTTTCTCCCCATAACCCTGCAAACCCGTCTTCCCCAGACACCTATCCAGTTCTCTCTTAAAAGCTGTTATCGAATCGGACTTCACTACCCTTTCAGGCAGATCATTCCAAATTCGAACAACTTGGAGCAGGCCAGAGCCGGCTGAGCGGAGGGAATGGGGGTGCTGGTAGGGAGTTAGGAGGTCGCAGAGGTAGGGTGGGGCGAGACCATGGAGGGTTTTGTAGGAGAGGACCAGGATCTTGAACTGGATCCTCTGAAGGATAGGGAGCCAGTGGAGTTGGGCGAGAGTGGGGGAGATGGGGTCATGGAGTTTGGTGCAGCAGAGGGCACGGGCTGCAGAGGTCTGGATTATCTGCAGCCTGTGGGGGGGGAGGAGTTGGGATGGCCGACAAGCAGGGTGTTTGCATAGTCGAGCCTGGAGGTGATGAAGGCATGAACAAGAGTTTCAGCGGCCTGAGGGGGTGAGGTAGTGGCAGAGTCGGGCGATGTTATGGAGGTGAGGAAGGCGGAGCGGGTCATGGCTTGGATGTGGGGAAGAAGAGACAGTTGAGGATCGAACAAGACACCTGGGTTCCTGACTGGCTTGGTGAGTTGAAGTGTGCAACCATGGAGGTTGATGCTGCCAGAGCCTGAGGTGCGGAGGCTCTGGCGCGAGCCAATCAGGAGGGCCTCAGTCTTGTTCACATTCAACTGTAGGAAGTTTGCCCTCATCCAGGACTTGATGTCTGACAGGCAGTCTGTCAGGACAGCAGTGGTCTTGGAGTTGAGGTTGGAGGCAGAAAGATAGAGTTGGGTGTCATCCTCATACATATTTACTTTGATTCTCGCCTCTGTAGTAGTTTTTTAACCTGCACTTTTGAGAGATGCATATTTTACGTGCTGAACAAAAGCCATGCAACTAATATACTAAGTGATGTTTGTGTGCATTCAATCAGACTTCTGTAGAATGGAAATATTTATAATCATAGAAATTCTTTTACCAAAGCTTATACTTTCCTGAGGTTATAGCGCACAAAGAATGGGATTATAACATGCAGCCTGTACAATAATCTTTGCATTTGATTGGTTCCTTATGTCGTTGAGACGTCTCAAAAAGCTTCATAGGATATACTGTAAAGTGATGTGCATTTTGTGGGTGAACGTGACAGCCAATTATGTATCCAACAAATCCTCACAACAGCCAACGAGTGACCAATTTTATTTGGGGAATTGTTGGCCACGACAGGGAGAGACTCTCTTTTCTTTTCAAAGTCCACCTCCTCTACACTTAGTCATCAGGCCTTGCATCAACCGTCCCATAGACTTACCTCAGCGTTTTCAGCAGTTATGGCTGCAGGTTTAGCTTCCTGTGCCAACTGTCCATAGTCACTGGTGAGCTGATTGGCTAAAGTTCCCAGATCATCGGGATTTGTGTTCGATTTTGTGACCTACGAACAAAGAAGCACAAAATGAGAAATAAATAATAATAATCCTCGCATTTCCATTTGATATTGTGTCTTATCACGGCATTGCAACATCTCAAAGCACTTCACAGAACACACTGTAAAATGAATTGACTGTATATTTTGGGGGCGAACCGCAGCAGCCAATTGCGCACAGCAATGTTCCACAAACAGTCATGGATTGAGTGACCAAATTATTATTTTTTTTTTCTTTCACCCAATCACCCAATAAATTCACCCGATCGGATGCACCCAATTTTTGGGACTAGAGCGTACCATTTCCTGTACTGTTACAGCGATAGCTTTGGCCGTCTTCACCATTGTGGTCTGGTAGTCAACAAACGATCCCTCCGGCTCACCTGAAGCACTTTCATCAATCTGTGTTCAAACAAAGAGCACTGAGATTCTTGCCAATTGTACAATTGCTGGTCACATAAATGACGAAGGAAGATACAAAGCCAAGTATCACCGATTTATTTGGAAGAGCAGGTGAGGAGTTGATAGAGGGGAGGAGGAGGAGAAAATGTCCTCAAATGTAAGAATCACCGATTGATTTCGAGAAGGGTGAGGAGATGATAGAGGAGAAAGCGTCTTCAAATCTAAGCAGCAGTGATTGATGTGGAGGATGTAGTGGAGGAGGAGGTGGTTTGCTTTACCTTGTTTATGGCCTGGTTGATGGAGGCCACCATTCCACTCACTACCCCCGCAGCACTTGCTGCATCGCTCAGCGTTCCCGACAGGTCTTCAACCGCCTCCTTCATCATCTGCGTAGACTCGTCCAGTGCTTCCTGCGTGTGTGCCGCTTGCTGAAAACAAGTGTAAGGTGTTGGACAAATTTGAAATCACACTGCATCATTACAAAACGTGCAAGTTACTACAAGCAGCAAGCAAATGAATCTCACTGTTGGAAAATCAGATAGGAGCAACAAGTGTCCATTAAATTTTTTTTAAAAAAAACAGAGGGCCTGCATCAAGCTATGGATTACATTTCGTAAAAATGGGGTTTACTTAAAACAGTTCAATCACCAAATACAGGTCATTCCCCGTTACAACCGGTGATCTGGGATTATAAACTCAGTCCCAGTGCGTTAAGGAAGTGTGAAGATTCTGCTGTTTTGGTTGTCAGATTACCACTGACATCACTTCCTACGCTTTATGCACAAGAAGCACCGTTGACATCACTTCCTTCGTGAAATGATGTCAAAAGCAGTTCCACGCAGTGCACGTGCAATAAGTGACATCAGCCGCGACCTGAACAGTGTTTAGTGCGGGATTCCAGGTATGCCATACACTCACATTACGATGGACCAGGGCTAAACCATGGCACGGAACAGAAGATACGGTACAGTGATTCAGAAACCGTAACAGTAAAATGCCATTGGATTCTCACAACGCTGTTCAATATTAATTGTTCATCCAGATTGCCCTTAGCCTGTAACTTTGTCTTGTAATAAAACATCAAGGCACAAAAGCATGTGGGTTCATGCCTGCAACTTATTCACATGAGTTGCAGGCAATTTTAGTAGAGATCTCCTCTTTCATAAATAACCCAGGACCTCTGCTAAAGATATGGTGGAAACAAGCACACCTGCAGTGCCTATTTTTTCTCCCCTCACTCCCCATCACTCTCTGCGCTGAGCAGACAGCTAGCATTTAAAGTCAAAGGTCACACAAAGCAATGTGCCACTTGGATAAGGTACTGGACAGTTCCTACTATGATTTGTGGAAACAATCCCAAGAATGAGTCAATCACTGAAGGGCAAGTAGAAGTAACAAAATACTCAAGTACATCTCCAAGTTCCCCTCCCCGATCGAGTTAAACAAATTTGGATGAGAAGTTGTTAAAACTTTAAAATTGTTTTTAAAGCAAGTTTAGAACTTGCGAATGTTACAGTCTGCATAACTGGAAGATAAAAATGGAAACATGACCAGAACTAGTTACGGGAAGGATGCAATTCCCAGGGACATCAGCCACAGGATGATTTTAGGTTCTCTGCTGTGTAAAAGGACATCAACTCAGGTGAAACTTTTTTTTTTTTTTTTTTGAAAATGCCTTATTCAAACTTTGTCCTTTATCCAAATAATTCAGGGTTTTCTGATATCCAAGGATGAACAGACATTAAGTTTCCATAAAAGCTGGTTACAGACTTAAATAAGATGACGGTGTCAAGCTCCTTTTACCTCTCCAATGCTGCAAGCATTATGATTGTGGTTTGATTTCTGGGCGGGTGGCTCAATTGCACAACACTTATTCCCAGATCAGAATGAGACAAACAATATTAAGCTTAAAAACATTTTCTGGTCTCTTCATAGGATGCAGGACCATGGTTATTGACATCAACAGCATTATTCAGTTTGTGTCCGCAAGTACTCATTTCATTATTTATTCACATTTTAATACAGATGAACTCTGTTATACTGTGCATGGCCTCATATACAGTGGATCCATGCAAACTGGAAATGCAATGCACTTGGCTTCTGGCACTGATTAGACATCCTCCCATGTTAAAAATAGTCTGACTTCCAGGTTGTCACCGACGTAGCCTGTGCACTGAGCACAGACTGCAGGAGGTGCCATAATTGGTGTTCTAACAACCAGGAATTCAGTCTTTTCACGCTTCACTTATAACAGTTGCTGAGATATTGTCCCAGCCAACCAAACAACAACGAGGTTTCCAGTAACCCCTCCTGGTACCCGGAATTCATATCTAGCCAGACTGGGCCCAAAACTGAAACATTTTAAAAGTTTCTGTGGGCTGCATGTAGACTCTCACCAGTCCGCTGTCCTAGTGAGCAAGCCCCATCTCACTGTGCTTGCTGACCTTCAGTGGCCAGGGGTATCAACTTTGATCTAGTTTGAATCCTGCGAGAGGAAGACGGCTTATTTGCTACCTCCTGCTCACGGGATTCAGAAATTTTGGCTTGCCGGACCGGATCTCCCCCCCATTAGTCCAGGCCGCTGGGGTTTCACTGTACAATATAAATGATAAGGAGGCATTTGCAGACAAACCAAATACCACAGTAGATTTGATTGAACTCTCCACGTTTTGGATGCATTTGACCTTACCTTGGGATTGCCGCCCGCCTCTTTGGCCGTGTAGAGCATTTGAAGCGCCGACTCGGCCAGCGTCTTGGTCTGATCCAACAGGTTCATCTGTTGCTGGTGGTTGATGGCTTTGGATGCTGCGCCAATGGAAGCCATGGTCAGTGGCTCAAAGTAACTGGCCATCTGAGATACCTACAAGCACCGAGAGAATAAATCATAGTGCACTTTACTTTTCCTTAGTTTTGTTGTAATATTCCAGGGCACCACGCTCCTTTCTGCAAATCACCTACTGAAGTGCTGAACATTTAAGACAATTTTGACCCTCTACACTTGCCTCCCCCTCCACCCAGGTAAAAATACAAGGTGAATTTCTGGTGTACAAAGTAGTGAAATATTAAGTCGCATTTCAAGGGCATTGGACTATCAATTGGAAGAAGTTATTCCAACGTTGTACTTGTGAGGTCACATTTGGAATATTGTGTCCAGTTTGGACAAACTAGCATTGGAGAGGATTTTAGTAAAACACAAAGGATAACAAAAGGGTTGTATGAGGCTTTTGTCTGTACAATACTTGAGGGACATAGATTATGTAATGTAAGCAAGCAGACCTGATGAGAGTAGAATGTAAGGGTGCAGGTTTAAACTGCAAAGCAGGAGTAAAGACTAGAAGGTTCTCTTTTTTTTTCTTCCTTCCCCACATGAAATCCATACTTGGAAGAGTTGGCCAACAGAAGCAGTTAATACTGCTTCGTGAGAACATTAAATGGTCAACATGTTATACGCAAATGTTCTGGGGAGAAGGCAAACAGGATCTTTGGGCATTAGGAACCTGTGATATTTTATGTTCTTAGATCTAAGACCATTGTCTTAAAACAGACTGGACAAACAGAAGTCTCAAATTCAGTCATAATTTGGAGGCCGATACCAGGAAGCTTCTGTGTTTCCTATGCTACTGTCTCACCTTATGTCCTAACTGAGAAGCCTCAGCCCGAGCTGCCACTGCCACTGGGTCAATCAGGTTGCTGATCTCATGGACAGCTCCAGCCATCTGGTCATGCAAAGCCTAATGTGGGAGGGAATTAAAAAAACACACACAAAATGAGATTTACCCAGATATCCATCACGTTTGATTTCACGGTTGATTTTTTTTTCCTTTGTTCATTTAAATCTCTCTTCCCTCAGTCCCATTTCTAAACATACACCATTATCTGGGCATTGACCAGACACAAGACATCTTTTCGAATTTAGTTCCCGAGATCAGACTGTGAGAGGTTGGCTCCACCAATTTTCCTCCTCCTTGTAAATTGCCTCTTCCCAGACAATAATAATAAAAAAATCATTGCATTTGATATAGAACCTTATAGATATACTGGAGGATATACTGTAAAGTGGACCAATTGTGGATATTGTGGGTGAATGCAGCAGCCAAAACAGTCAAGAAGCGAGTGACCAATTTGAGTTGGACATGATTGTGAATTTGCTGATTAGGTAAGGTATTGATTGGATAGCTCCATCAACAACAAACAGATGCATCCACTCCCTGTAATATTTTACAATTATATAACAACTTTCACATTGAAAGGACGCTTCAAATTGCTTTCAGGTTTGCTGTCTGGACACCCGATCTGGGGGTGGGAGCCGAACGGGAAAGATGACCGAAAGCACGGTCAAAGAGTTAATTCTCATTACGGGCCTTGAAAGAAGTGAGGGAGCCAGTGATAACATTCCCATCTGATTACATCTTCTACAGTAAATAAAAGGTTTTGCTTTTTTTTGAAAAAAACAAATTGTAATCGAGACCCATCTGAGATAACTGGGTTTGGTATAATATTAAATTAACATTTTGCAGTTGAGAGCAACACTATATAATGAACAACATTATGTAAGACAATGATTTGGAGCTCACCTCTTGTGAGATATCTTCTCGTGGTGCCAGCTGCTGGCTGATCGCTGCCAAGGAAGCCTGGTCCAAATCCCTAATGCATTGGTTGAGGGCATCAATGGCATCATCACACTCTCTCTGTCCTGGGGCTTTATCTCTGCGAAAGAGTGAAATAAACAATAAGAATCCTTGCATTTGATATAACACCTTATCACATCGTTGAGACATCTCAAAGCACGGCACAGAATAAACTGTAAAGTGAATTGACTGTAAATTTTATGGGCAAAATATGAAAACATAAAATATAAAAATAATAGATACTATACAGATTACAAGATCTGCAACCAATCAATCCAAACCTAGTAGTCTCCACTTCTCCTGAAAGAGATATCGAGCAATGAAAATTGGAACGTAAAAAAAACTCTCATCTTAGTGTCAAACTTCCAACTACTGCCCTTTGTTGACCTTGAAACAGCATTTGAAAGAACTTTGAAGCACTGAATGCACTGGCGTCTCTCGTGGTGCACTGATCAGGTGTCTGACAGCATAGCTCCACAAACCATCTTGTGGAAGACAATGTCTAACACAAATAAACGGTGCACGTTTCTGCTACACTGGTTCCCAAATCTAACGCAAAGTCAACATTTGCGAAACAAAGTACGGTTACAGCTCATTTCACAACAGCAAAGGTTGAAAGAAAACAGCGAGCAAAGCTTTAGATTATAAAGAGAAACAGACCCTCAGTCACAAATCCTAATCTGTGCTATTAGCTGATCGCAAGCCAGGGAGCAGTAGTGGAGGAGTAAAGCCTTTAAATACCTGATTGAAGTAATGAGTTTCTTGATCGAGTCCGACACAGTTCGAGAATGTCCAGCCAAGACCGACCACTTTGGTGGGTCTTTGGGATTCACAGCAAGAGAGCGAGCGGTCTGAATGAGACCAGTGGAACTGTCCAGCATAGTCTTTGCAGCCACCACAATAGGCTCCATGGCATTGAGGCCCTGTCACGAGCAATCACAATTATACACAGATACACACAAGATTTTTCTTTTAAGCAGTGATTTGCGTTGATTTATAAATGATTCTGTTACTGCTAACATGACTATTGAAAACAAATCAGCAATGGTTTCAATCCAGCTTTTGATAACTGCTGCCCTCTTGCGTGCAAAGCATTTCATTGCAGGTTACCTGCATTGATTTTAAACACGGCAAGTTAAGCGCGATGGAAAATGTAGGTCAGATTCTGCTGAGATGAATTATTGGATAAATGAGCTGCATAACACCCGCCCCTCAGCAAACACTGGTGACTAAGAACCCGACCTGCATTTTAATTCCCATGGATAGTATTCAGCCTGGTTCAATTGCTAATACTTTTGTCTTGTTTTAGAGAGGGGATTGGGGGGTGGAGACTCAGGTGGCATATAAACGCCAACACAGACAAGTTGGACCAAATGGCCACTTCCTGTACTGTGGAGAATGAACGTAATTCTACAATAATAATCCTTGCATTTGATATAGCGCTTTTCACGTCTTCTAGACGTCCCAAAGCGCTTCACAGAATAGACTGTAAAGTGAATTGACTGTATATTTGTGGGCGAACACGGCAGCCAATTGCGCACAGCAATGTCCCACAAACAGTCGTGGATTGAAAATGACCAATTTATTATTGTTTTGTTTTGGAGGGATTATTATTAGGCGTGTGGAGTAAGGAAACTTGCCCAAGGTTTCGCCCTATCTGGAATTGAACTCAGATCTCGCTTGCAAAGCGAATGCTCTAACCACTGAGCTACAGGACTCCACATGTATAAAATGCACACCACAAATTTGAGCATTATACCTTCTCCTAACTTTGAACATGAATATTTCCAACTACCGATTGAGGAATTACTACTAGATGCTGGGTGTCAATTACAGTTTAGGTTGAAGAAGATTTTTAGTTGCACATCTGCCCAACTCCAATTCCCCCGTTCAACACAAGACTTCGGTTACTGCTTACCTCTGCACTGATCTGAGCTGGAATACTGGCAAACTCGGGGTTGGAAGCAAAAGCGGTCAGATTTTCAACTGCTTCAATCAGAGGCATCGTGGCAGCACGGCATTTCTCCCGGTTCTCGTCCACGAAAGCACCATCAAGAGCCTAACAAAACACAACACATTGCAAATAAAATAGATTTACTGATGATGCCGAGTATGTGCCCCAAGTAAGCCAACCTTTTGTGTATTAAATAAGCCTGTACCTTATCAGGGTGTACACATCACTTCAACATCTGTATGTAGACAACATCAGGATGTAGACTAAATCATACAGAATTAATTGCTATTAACATCTCCATTATCTTAGCATACGACTACCAGGATGGTAGAAAGTGAATTAGATGGACCTTGTTCTTTGTTCGTCTAGCAATTCCTACGTTCCTATCTGGCCAATACAAGTCTGTTTGAAGACCTTACTTGTGATTAAAACTGAAGATAGGCATCTGTAACAACTACAGAGTAGTTTTAAAGTTTTTAAAATGTACTTTAAAGATTTTAAAATAAGGAGACGCATCAAGTTTCTACAGATAAAACTCAAGAGATATAGTGGATAATCAGTACAGCAAGTTACCTTGATGGTCTTCACAAGGTTGGCTGTGCTATTTGCCACCTCTTTGGCCGACTGAACAAACTGTCTCTTTGCAACAGGGTTGGATGTCTTTGATGAGGCGAGACGGCAGGCATTGCACAAGGCAGAAGTGTGCTTTGCAACAATGGTGGCAGCAGAGAGAACCTGTGGGGTTGGGGAAAGAGGGGGGAAGAGAAAGAATATCAGTTTATTTGCTTTGAGCCAGCATCTTCCTTCAATAATGTCCCACATTATACTAATAATCCGTGCATTTGTTGTATATGTTGAATATGTTGTAAAATGGATTCACTGTGTATTTTGTGAGCTAAATAATAATAATAATCCTTGCATTTGATATAGCGCTTTTCACGTCGGGAGGACGTCCCAAAGCGCTTCACAGAACACACTGTAAAGTGAATTGACTGTATATTTGTGGGCGAACGCGGCAGCCAATTGCGCACAGCAATGTCCCACAAACAGTCATGGATTGAAAATGACCAATTTTATAAGGGACCAAGGACAGAGCCCTAAGGAAAGCTGCACAAGACGATGCGGGGGCCAGAGGAGAAACCGTTTGTGGAGATGAAGTGGAGACAGTGTGAGAGGTATGATCTGAACCAGTCAAGGACAAAACCATGAAGGTTGAGATGAGAGGAGAGATGGTGGATGAGGATACAGTGGTCAACGGTATCGAAGGCAGCAGAAAGGTCAAGGAGGACGAGGAGGCAGAGGGAGCCCTGGTCCCAGATGGACAAAATGTCATTTGTCACTTTGACCAAGGTTGCTTCTGTGCTGTGGGCGGCACAGAAACCCAATTGGAGGGGTTCGTGAAGGGAGTGGCGGGAGAAGAAGGAGCGAAACAATGACTCGTTCCAGGACCTTGGAAAGGAAAGGGTTATTGGAGATGGGGTGGTAATTTAAAGTGAGAGATGTTGGAGAAATAGGAAGTCAGAGAGAGAGGAATAGAAAGAGTGTGTGAAAGAGAGAGACTCAGAGAGAAAAAAGCTGAATGAATAATTATAAACCTCACACATAGTATAGCGCCTTTCACATCTGGAGGAAGTTTGAATGCGCTTCATGAGATAAACTGAAGTGGTGTGTGTTTTGTTGAAGAGAATGTGTGCGAGAGCGAGCGACTGAGTGAGAGAAGGGCTAGCAGAGTGTGATGCTATACAAACAGGATGCCTCCTGTTGGAACAATTTGTTAATTAGCACTGTGTTAGGAAGATTGAGTCTCACCTGTGTCTGGATGCATGCTGGATCCACTAAGTTTTGACAAGCCATCTGGATTGCTTGATTTGCTCTGGCAAATTGGGCTGGATCAACCAATCCTTGCTGACCTGCGTGACTGTTAGGATCTGAAATCCCTACAAGGTATGCAGCCTGCAAATAAGATGAAAAGATGTGAAAAAAAATTGTTAGCTACATCTCTACTCTACCTTAGCTTTGTCACCTTCACAGTCGTTTGCTAGAGTTAATACTATTCAAGTCATATAATGGACATCAATTGCTCTGCATTTGCAATTACTTTTATTTGGTCACCTAAGGTGTCCGCTACATGTGGAAAGCCATCACCATACTTGAGAGTATAGTATCCAAACCAAACCGAGTTCCAATTATATATGTCACCTCTGCGTGGAAATTTCCTCGTGTTTGAAATGAAAAATGCACTCTCTCCCTGGAGGGGCACATCTTGATTACCTAATTCCAGAGAATATTAGGTGTTGATTGGCGAGAGCCAAGGCTTGGAAACTACAGAATGTGTGTTGGGGTATTGCTGGAATTTAACCAGCTAAAACTGCACAGATTGCCACTGAAAGCACTGTCTGGCAGTTTTCCTGCAGCTTGTCCAGCTAGGACCACCCTACCCGTTAGGTCTTTGGCTTCCAGGGTTAACAGAAGCTGAGTGTGAAGATTCTCTGTCTCTCCAGCCCTGACGATCAACCAGGTTGACTTCATCTGCCATTAGCAGTGCACTGGAGTACTGCGGATTTGACTCTGGAACCAGATTACTGAGACTGGACTACCGAGGCTGGCACCAGAAAATTAGGCCATTTTTCCTCATAGGCTGCCAGCAGAGGTGAACTACGCAAATTCAGAATGCAAAATAATAATAATCCTTGCATTTTGATATAACTTCAAGACGTCTCAAAGCGTTTCACAGAATATACTGTAAAGTGAATTGACTGTATATTTTGTGGGCAAAAAGTGGCACAAGTAACTGGGACAAGTGAATTAGTGAAAAGTACGGAAACCTTTGACTTTTACAGTTTGCTTCCCAAATACACTTGCTAAGTTATGGTTTTAATTGCTGAATTTAACCGAAAGGACGAGGTAAACTGAGATGAGAAGATGACCTTTAGCTTTACTGACTTCAGTTTAAGAACAGGAACAAAACTCACCTGTGCGGCTGCTTCTGTGAGTCCACATAAAGCCTTGGAGCCAGCGCTGACTGAGTCACCAAAAGCTGGCAGGTCACTATTCTTAGCATTGTGAGAGATTCCAGTCATTGCCTCTCCAAGAACCTGGACAAAGATTGGAGGGCAAAGCTAGATTTTAGTCCAAACTTCACATCCTGGGCCAACGATAGAAGAGTAGGACCATGAATTTCATTACAGTTCAAACCACAAGTAACCAAATTCATCAATTTCATTCCAAACATTTTCAAAGAAACTAGTCGAGGATTAATTTTTTGTACTAAATTCCTTCAAGGCAACTATCCATTCCCAACACTAAGGCTCCAGCTTGGTTTACACACCTAATAAATGCTGAAGCTCTTAAGCACAGATTTATACAGTCAGAAACACTTGTAGAAATATCCACACGAAAGCAACACATTGTGACATCTCCAAAGTAAAAGGTAAGTATAATGTGCCCTTTGCAAATGTTACCACTGTTCGATGGCGAACTGAGATCAAGTTATAGCATATACTATTAATCTAATAATTCAACTATTTTTTGTATAGAATTGCAATGCAAGGTCAAGTATTGATATTCCCTCAAAACATTCTGTCAAAGGGCAAATTTTCTTAGCTGTAAGTGTCAATATTGGACAACTGTGACAATCCATGGAAAAGCAAAGTACAGCAATAAGGATAATAATCCCCGCATTTGATATAGTGCCTTATATCATCAAAACATCTCAAAACAATTCACAGGATTTTAATATAATATAGTCACCCTATTTGTAGATGAATGCAGCAGCCAATCTGCGAACACAACTGTCCCGTGAACAAAAATGTTTGTACACATACCTTGGAATTCTCCATAACACTGTCGATGCAGTCAAAGTAAGACAAGTCATTGACAGCCTCGGTGGGATTGTCCAGCATTCCTTTGACAGTCTGTAAGAAAGTCACATTTAGATTTATACAGTAGTTTGTGAGAACAACATCCCAGGAAAGATAGAATTGTAGTTTTGCTAAACTGACACACATGGTGCAAGCTCGTGCATCTGCGTCTAGCATTGTGACACTTCAACTTTGTCATGGTCTGTTGCCACTTTTATGGAGCTCCTTATGTAAATAAAGATGCTAATAGGATTAATGCAAATCCAATTTGGTTTCACTTTAATCCCATGAACAAACACACCAATATGGATAACAAGACATTAGCAGCCTCAGACACGTGCATTAATTTCATTGTGAGGGAGGGGGATGGGAGAGAGAGGGGAGAAAAATCAGGTCAAAAGGTTTGGAAAGGAAATGATTGAATTAAAGGGCTGGAGGAAAGAAACCCTAAAGTAACACTTTATCCATATAGTTTCACTGTTCTCCACTTTGAAAAATACAAAGATAGACGTTGACACGGCATTCAAATGTTGGCTCCAAATAAAAGTGCAGCTTTCTGATCAGACAGTGCCTTATACTGCTTTAACTTGAGGAATTCCTTTCGGATGCTAGCCCACACCTGGAGGTAACCCGATGGAAGACATCCTCGCTCAATCCATCCTAAACTCCGAAGCAATTTAAAGTGGCAGAGGCTCATAGCAGGGGCAATGTCTCCGGTGTGTTGGTATATTATAACTTTCCTGAGCCAGAACATAAAACAACTAGAATTTTATATTTTGATAGCACCTCCCTCATCAGGAGGACTTCTCAAACAGCTTTGCAGAACTGACTGGGAGCCCGAGCCTGGGGGGGGGGGGTTGGTAAGAGCTGAAGATAAGTGCAAATTGTGATCAACAACAGTCAAAGAGAAAGGTCTTAAGGCAGGCTTTAAAGTGGAAAGAGAGTTTGGTGGGGGGGGGGGGGGGGGGAGGGATGAGACTTTGAGAGAGCAGGGGGTGGAATTAATTCCATACTAATGCAAACAACAACTGATCCTATCAACACCAGACAGAGGCACAGAGGGCACTTCTTCCTGTACGGAAAGCCAGGAAGAAATTATCGCCTCCCATTAGAGGCTCATTCACTAAGTCAGAAAGTGTAGATGTGGTTTGTTGATCTCTAATCATTTCACATCTCCTACAGGAAATAGTGTTTCTGGTTACAAGGTCCCCATTGGCAGTTCATGGCCTTTATTTGGCAGCATTTATTTCAGTGATTATTTGGCCTGGAATATCTGTTTACACGTGCTGTGAAGTGAAATACAAACACTACTGTTGAACTCAGCTTGGCAGTTTGGGTGGGTGGGGAGAAGAGGGGTTTTAATACCAAGGACAGCTATCATACCTTCATTCATTTCCTTGACCATTTTGGATGCATTTTCTGTACATACCCAATAAGATAATAATCCTTGCATTTGGTAAAGCTGCCTTATGTCATCAAAGCACTTCACAAGAATAATTCTGTAAAGTGGCATGACTGTGTATTTTGTGGGCGAATGTGGCAGCCAACTTACACACCAATGTCCCATTTAATAAAAGTTATGAACAGGAGTTACAGATGCTTATGGAATGATGAAAGTAATCTAACCTGTCTATACCCATAGAGCGCTGTGAATGATCTGACTCAGTTTCACAGCTTTAGACAGCTCTTTAACTAAATCGTATCTGTTAATATAACAGTGTATAATACAGAACCTATGTCTGCAATCCTGTCAAAAATCCCCAGCACAAATGTCAAACTAGATATAAGAGGCTCCAGAGGAGCTTGTGCATGAGAGAACTGCTGCCTCCTTATCCCATCATTAATACCATTTGAATATTTTATAGTGGATTGAGAAAGGAGTTTCAGAGAAAATGTACGCTGCGAGGATGAATCTTGCAGAAGAGATGAGGAAAATGGCAGGGCCTCATCACGTTGTTGAGACGTCTCAAAGCGTTTCACAGAATATATTATAAAGTGTATATTGTAGACTGTATTTTGTGGGCGAAACGCAGCAGCCAATTTTGCACACAGCCGTGCCCCACAAACAGCCTTGTTTTTGAGGGGATTATTACCCGCCGGAAAATAATCCACCAATCGACTAATAACCGGGTTCCTACTTAATGCTAATGTAAACAGACCATGTGAAGTAAAGAAACTTGCCTAAGGTGTCGCCCTGCCCGGGAATCGAACCTGGATCCTCTCGCTCACGAGGCGAACACGCTAACCACTATCAAATGACCAATTAAGAGCGGTGGTGTTCACCACATACCTCCAGCTCACGGAGAGCATTGTCACATTCCTTCTGTCCCGGCGCCTGCTGCGTACACATGGTGATCAGCTGGTTGATGCTTTCAGTCACAGCCCTGCAGAAGAAGAAAAACAAACAGCTTTACTGCAAGACTCACACATCCACAAAAATCAAACCACACATATTTGATTTGAACGACCAGTTGCTGCTTCCTTTGTAGAAACAAGCCCTGGGCTGTTTTTCAGGTTTGCATTTCAATTTCCATATTCCATTATAAATTGAACTCGACTTATAAACAATCTGAACTTCTGCAACCTCACATGACATTTGCTCGTTTATCAGATTTAGACTCATTAAAGAAACGCATTTGCCCGTTTTTCACCCCAAGATCCAACTTCCAAGATTGGTCCGCTCATGTAACTGAATCAACAGCCTTTCTGTATTAGGCTTAACATGGAGCAGATTCCATCCAGGGCTGCATTAAAACACAACTCTCATTGAAGCAAGACCCAATTCCTATTTGGTTACAGAGATGATGGACCACCCCGAATACCCAAGTGCTAAACTTTAATGAAAGACAGACAAACATAAGGATAGGACACTTCCAGCAGATAACTGGATGACAACTGGTATTGCGAACCCTTCCAATTTTCACCTATTCCAGCCTCAAACAACAAAGACTCCAGTGCCCCCTACAGCTATTTGGGTAACATTACAAAGCGACATTGTCACATTATAGCTAAATCACTGAAAGTCACCATTGTATTACTTACTCAAGACTAGAATCTCTACCTCTGTTGATCACCAGGATGAATGTTAATTTAAATACTCTAAGAGTTAACTGCACAATAAGTATTTTGCTCTTCTGTGCCCTTGCAGCTGCAGTGATTAGATATCTTTTGACAAAGTTTGCCACTGACACACACAAGAAAGCTGCTTCAGAAGATTGCTGTAAAACGCAACTTTCCTGTACTATTTAATGCAAACAATTTTTTTTAATGGAATGCACCAAGTATACTAGAGCTTTATAAACTCGGAATTACAGTCTGCCTGGAAGACAGAAATTGCCCTTTTTCTTCTCTTCTGAAGGCAAGGACTCTGGCTGAGGTATACTTTGACAAAACTAGTCAACAACAACAACAACTTGCATGTATATATTTATTTTGTAGTCGCCCTAAGGCATCTCACTCAAAAATCCAGTTCCTCAGGGCTCTGTCCTCGGTCCCCTCCTTTTCACCCTCTACATGCTCCCCCTTGGTGACATCATCCGCAGACATGAGATAAATTTCCACATGTATGGTGATGACACCCAACTATATCGCTCTGCCTCCACCCTCAACTCCAGGACTACTGGCGTCCTGACCGACTGCCTGTCCGACGTCAAGTCCTGGACGAGGGACAACGTTCTCTAGTTGAATGTTAGCAAGTCCAACGCCCTCCTTATTGGCTTGTGCCAGCGCCTCCGCATCTCAGGCGCTGGCAGCATCAGCATCCACGGCTGCACACTCAACCTCACTAAGCTAGTCAGGAACCTGGTATCTTGTTTGACCCTGAACTGTCCTTTCTCCTCCACATCCGCACCATAACTGGCACTGCCTACCACCACCTTGCCAGACTCCGCCACCACCTCACCCCTCAGGCTGCCGAAATCCTCACCCACGCATTAGTCACATCAAGGCTTGATTACGGGAACTCCTTCCTCATCAGCCTTCACAACTCTTCCCTTCACAAGCTGCAGATCATCCAAAACTCTGCAGCTCGTGTATTCTCGGGCACCAGGCTCCGTGACCCCATCACTCCCACCCTCGCCCGACTCCACTGGTTCCCCATCCCTCAGAGGATCGAATTCAGGATTCTCGTCCTCACTTTCAAGGCCATCCTCCTACCTCTCTGACCTGCTGACTCCCTACCAACCTGCCCGCTCTCTCCGTTCAGCTGGCTCCGACCTGCTCCATGTCTTCTGCCCAACTCGCCCTACCATCGGTGGCCAGGCTTTCAGCTTCTCTGCCCCTACACTCTGGAACTCCATCCCACAGTCCCTTCGACTCACTTCCTCCCTTGCCTCCTTCAAGGCCAGTCTCAAGACCCTCCTCTTCGATCGTGCCTTCAGTCTCCCTCCCACCTCTCTGCCTTCCCTCACCCCAACCCCACCCCTCCCCCATGCTTGGGGCCTGATCCGATTGTCCAGCGCCTTGGGACATCCTCCCGACGTGAAAGGTGCTCTATAATATAATTTTGTTGTTGTTGTTGTATTGAGCTGCGATGTTGGACAGGGAATATAAGTAGACTACATAACTGTGGATTGCGGGGGTGGGAGGGGGTTGGGTGAAGGGGATACACCCGACTCTGATCAATCCTCAACCGATGTCTTTCTCTTTCCACCACATCCCCTACAAACTCTACATAACTGTGGATTGCGGGGGTGGGAGGGGGTTGGGTGAAGGGGATACACCCGACTCTGATCAATCCTCAACCGATGTCTTTCTCTTTCCACTACACCCCCTACAAATTCACGGCCACAACCACAGGAGCAGGTGTCATAGTCATAATGCAATGATCAGGAACCCTTCCCCTCCCCAGATCGGGGAAACCGAGGCCAACTATAGCGAGCTATACTGGCTGAGATTCCCTCAAGGTCTCATCTCAGAGGAGAGCAAGGTGTGCCTCTTTGGTGAGATTGCTGGAACAGGATAGAAACAAGAGGCATGTTAAAAACTGACTAAAATGAGTCTCACTTTTTTTTCTACTCACTGAATCTAGCTCTCAACCAATTCCTTTTCAAGTCACAAACTCACTTAAAAAAAACAAGGGAAACCTGATAAGTTTCAATGCACATTTGTTTACACAAGAATCAAAATAGTAATGAGTGACAAACTAGAATGTCGGCTTCTAGGGTTTCTGCCCATTTAAGGAAGGAACATAAAATCCCATGACTGACATTCATATGTACCTTGCTGCAGCCGCAAGTTGATTCTTGATGTTGGGAGCGGTCGGATCAGCAGAGAGAGCTTTAGCTGCGAGTAAAAGTTTGCTGGAAGCCATGGAAATGCTCTTCAGGTTTCCGATCACCTGAACCTTGTCTTCTTTGTCCTGTTGAGGTGTAAAGGTTAAATGAGAACGGACAGCCAACAGAAATTTGTGTCCCCCAATCTGTTCACTTGTTTTTTTAATCCACGATTTTCCTCAAAAACAAGGGCGAGCACAGCCTACTTAAATTCAATCTCAGCAGCATTTTTAAAAATTATAAATAATATATATGGCTGGGAATAAATTATAGATGAGTGAGTCATCCGGAGTTGTTTGATGTCACTGTGCAAGCCAAATTCTGTTTGACAATACAGGTATGTGCACATTCTCTAACGCTCACACACACACCCATTTACGTTGGACATGTAAAATGAGAGAATTGCCATTCTACAGAAATATGCAAAATTTTCTGAAGTAATTTGTTACTTTGGTACCACTTTACGTGTATGTAATGCACACTATATACTGATAGATACTTCAAAAACTATGAAGGAATAGGTAGGATAGCTTACATCCAGTTTCACACCATCAAATTGTACCATTGCAACTGATCTGGTTGATGTTGGACACGGTGTCATTGAAATAAGGAAACATTCCTCACAGAGTGGTTAAATGCATCTTTAGTAAGTAGGGAACTTCAAAAATTTCATTCGGATTTTTCATACTAAGTGCACCAATCTCCAACTACTTTTCAACAGCAAAGATACAATATCTGGATGATCCAATGTACTTGTCAATCAATTTGATACTAGATTATTGTGGAAAAGGCTCAAATGCCTCCCCTACAGTGACTGAGCTCCTGACCTCAGTTGTGATCACAATGAGAGGAACCTAAACAGATGTTGGTGCTTCACAAATATAGATCAAAAAATTTAAGACTTCCTGATTTACTCCCAGCCTGAGGCAATATAATAATAATCCTTGGATTTGATATAGGGCCTTATTACGTCATTGAGCCGTCGCAAAGCACTTCACAGAATGTACTGTAAAGTGGATTGACTGTATATTTTGTGGGTGAAAAATGGCAGCCAATTTCTATTACAATATCTATATTGTAGTTATTAAAAAAACTTTAACCCTTAATAATAAGGTTACTTCTAAACCTTTAAGGAAGTGAAGCACTGACTCAATCTCAGGATCAGTAGACAGGTTGGCTTCATGCGAATCATTAATGAACAGGAAGAGGTTTTTATAGATTCATAGATTCATAGAATGTTACGTCACAGAAGGAGGCCATTCGGCCCATCGAGTCTGTGCCGGCTCTTTGACAGAGCAAGTCACTTTCACTAACCCCGATCACCAGCTTTCTCCCCATAACCCTGCAAACCCGTCTTCCCCAGATACCTATCCAGTTCTCTCTTAAAAGCTGTTATCGAATCGGACTTCACTACCCTTTCAGGCAGATCATTCCAAATTCGAACAACTCGCTGAGTGAAAACATTTCTTCTAACCTCCCCTCTGCTTCTTTTGGTAGATATCTTAAGACTGTGACCACAGGTCACAGACACACCTACCAGCGGAAACAGCTTTTCCTTATCTAGCCTGTTGAAACCTTTCATGATCTTGAAGACCTCTATCAGGTCCCCGCGTAACCTTCTCTGCTCTAATGGGAAAAGTCCTAACTTCTCCAGCCTGTCCTCATAGCTAAGGTTCCCCATTCCTGGTATCATTCTCGTGAATCTCCTCTGCACCCTTTCCAGTGCCTTAATGTCCTTCCTGAAGTAAGGTGCCCAGAACTGGACGCAGTACTCCAGCTGAGGCCTAACCAGTGTTTTGTATAGATTAACCATAACCTCCCTACTCTTATACTCTATGCCCCTACTAATAAAGCTCAGTACACCAAATGCCTTTTTTACTGCCTTATCTACCTGCCCCGCTACCTTTAATGATTCGCTTACTTGAACACCCAGATCTCTCTGTACGTTCACCCCCTTAAGATTGAGCTACCAAGTCTATATTGCCTCCTATCATTTTTCCTACCTAAGTGTATCACCTCACACTTATCCACATTGAAATCCATCTGCCACATGTCAGCCCATTCCACCATTCTGTGTATGTCTGCTTGCAGTTGGTTACAGTCTTCCTCACTATTTACTACCCTACCTAACTTTGTATCATCTGCAAACTTGGAAATAGTGCTCTCTATGCCCAAGTCCAGATCATTAATATATATTAGAAAGAGCAGTGGTCCCAATACCGATCCCTGAGGGACACCGCTGCACACCTCCTTCCATTTCGAGAAACACCCATTAACCACCACCCTCTGCTTTCTGTCACTTAGCCAGTTCTTAATCCAAACTGCCACTGTCCCCTTAATACCGTGGGCCTCTAATTTTTTTATTAATCTTTTATGTGGTACTGTGTCAAAAGCCTTTTTGAAATCCATGTAAATAACGTCCACCGCATTTCCCTCATCAACCCTCATAGTCAGCTCTTAAAAAAATTCTATTAGATTTGTTAGGCAAGATTTGCCTTTAACAAATCCATGTTGGCCGTTTCTAATTACCTCATGTTCCTCTAAGTAGAGATTTATTCTGTCCCGGATTATGGTCTCCAGTAGTTTTCCTATTACCGAAGTTAGGCTGACTGGTCTGATGCAACAATTAGTAACCTCAATGTTCACTCTCTCTGTAAAGTGGTGCAATTCACTCAGCGTGAATCTCTAAATACAAGCAGGACATCTATTTGGTGGTTCAATAATACATCACTGTGGTTGGGCTATACTGTTTGTAGCTGTAGGTATGCTGATCTTGGCACACTCTGAGCTTCCATTATACCTTAGCACCCTTCCACTATGAGTGAATGCACGTCTAAAGTCAGATTCTTTCCAATTTGTTTTCTTCCTTCCTCCCACCACTATCTGTAAGGAGAATCTCCAACTGTGTACATCTGATAATGAGCACTATCCAACTCTGTCCAGCAACTGACGACTGAGCTCAAGCTTCTAGTCAGGAGTGTAACACTACTTGTATTACTATCAAAACCATGACAAGAGTGTAACACTACTTGTATTACTGTCAAAACCATGACACATCAGGTGCTATATAATCAATGTAATCAGAGTAAAAGAAAAACAAAAAAAGTACCTCAATGTTTCAACCCATTCGGGTTTTAAAATATAGTGCCTTATCATGTCGTTGAAATGTCTCTAATTGGCTAAAATAGACTGGGAAATTAGATTAAAAAATGACAGTAGACCAGCAATGGCAAACGTTTAAAGATATAATACATAATTCCCAGCGATCATATATTCCCTTGAAAAATAAAAATACCACAGGAAAAGTGGTTCAACCTTGGCTAAATGGAGAAGTTAGGGAAAGTATAAATAATAATAATAATAATAATAATAATGAAATATACATATAAAATGAAAAGAAGAGGCCTATAATACTGCCAAAAAGAGCAATAAACCTGAGGATTGGGAGGGCTTTAGAGATCAGCAAAGGAAAATCAAGAAACTGATTAAGAGGGAGAAAATGGAATATGGGGGTAAACTAGCTGAGAACTAAAGACAGATTGTACGAGTTTTTACAAGTTCATAAAGAGGAAGAGACTATCAAAAGTGAATGTGGGTTCATTGTAGGCACAGACAGGAGAAATTATAATGGGGAATAAAGAAATGGCAGAGTCATTTCTGGCATTTGTTCTGGCAAACAAATATTTTGCTTCTGTCTTCACGATGGAGGACACTGAAAACTTACTGAAAATAGAGGGGAACCTGGAGGCTAATGTTAGTGAGGAACTTAAAGAAATGAACATCAGTAAAGCAATAGTACTAGAGAAATTGATAGGATTAAAAACCGATAAATACCCTGGACCTGATGGCCTGCATCCTAGGGTTTTAAAAGAGGCGGCTGCAGAGGTAGTGGATGCTTTGCTTTTGATCTTCCAAAATTTCCTGGATTCTGGAACGGTTCCCATTGATTGGAAGATCGCAAACGTAACGTCGATATTTAAGAAGGGTGGGAGACAAAAAATGGGGAACTATAGACCAGTTAGTCTGACATCAGTGGTAGGGAAAATTCTAGAGTTTTTAATTAGGGACATCGTTGTGGGGTTACTTAGAAAATCATAACATGATTAGGCAGAGTCAACATGGCTTTATGAAAGGGAAATCATGTTGAACAAATCCACCCATCCCAAAGTGTGCCTTGAACCATAAAAACAGTGAAAACAGTACATTTACTTGCATTTTTCTCCCTCCAAACCAGAAGCCATTCATTCATATTTGTGCTCATGGATCATCTTTTCAGGCCATTTCTCCTACCTTGGACTGTCCAGCCATTTCAACTCCAGCCTCCAGAAATTCATTGAAGTCTTCACCAAATTTCCCTGAAGCCTTTGCCAGATCCTGTGTAGTTCCACGCGAGGCCTGTACCAGCTCATTGGCAGATTGGTTCAAGCCAGCAGCAGCTTGGTTCAGGTGGCTCTGCGCCTCCTGGAAGTTCCTGGAACCTGGAGGGAACTAAATAAAACATTGAGGGAAAAGCGGTTATTACAGGATCAAAATCTTCAGAACTTACAAAACAATACGCCCCCACTTCAACATTAACAGCCTGGAACATAAGAAATGCTAGACGAAAAAACAGACCAAAGTCCATCTAGTTCGCCTTCCACCTACCTGGGGGTTGCATGCACATATGTCCCAAACTACCTATGTAGTATATCCCGTAATGTTATTTCCTGGAAGAAAACTATCTAAGCTTCTTTTAAGCACTACAGAAAAAACGTTCTCAAAGCTAAGGCTGAATTCAATAATTTGGCAAGTTCTGGGCACTCTCTAAAATGCTACATAAACTGTATACAGGTGGAATATCACGTCCAAACGTGTGGTAACTGACATTTCCTGGTTACCAGTTATGGCTTTCCTGCCTTCACTTCAATTTCAGATTTTTCAGCATCTGTTTCTGGTCTGTTCATTAAACCTGACCAGCAATGCCCTCTGCCCCGCGAGACATGGAGGTGGCCAATTTGTCAACTGAACCAAACCGGCGGTGAGTAAATCCAAGCGATTGCTCTGACTGCATTTAGAACTTCTGTTTACAAAGATTCAGAACATCCACTTGCACAAATGTAAGATGATAACCTTTGCATCAGATACTGTGCAATACGACATTGTCAAAACATCAATGTGTTTCATAGGATTTACTGAAGTGTCGTGACTGCACGGATTTTGCAGGCAAACAAAGCAGGTAATTTATGCACAGCAATGTACCATAATCAGCGATGAAGTGAATGACCAATTTTATCTAGGAGATTGTTAGACACTGGGAGAAGGAACTCCTTTCTGTTTTCGAAGGTGCCGCAGGAAATTTCACGTCATCTCACGAGGCAGATATTGGATACTGAGCGCTGAGAGGGCTGGCTTGAGAAACAGACGACCACTTACAGAATTTGCAAGCAGTCTTTTGCTAGCCTCCCCAACAGTTCGTAAAGCTGCGTCCACATCTCTCTGGCCTGGCAAGCAGTTCACGCATCTGTTCAGAGAGGTTGACATGGCCTTAGCCACCTGTGGAGGGGAAAACAAAATATCAAAGTCAGCAAAATCAGTTCAGTTCATTACGGATCATTTCAGACACAATTACAACCACATCAGCAACAGTAAATTTCATTTATATAGCACCTTTCACGTCGAGAGGGCATCCCAATGCGGTGAGGCTTGCATTTACAACGTTTCAGAATTTACGTGGCTTTGGAATGAGTCTGAATTACAGGAAAGATTTCAATGCAACCACAGAAGCTTTCAAAGCCTTTGGAGCCAGGCTGCATTTGTTTAAACTTGCACGACAGCACATTTGGGAGTGTCCCGGGATGTGACACCCACCAGCCTGCAGCAGGTGTGTTACCTCAGCAGGCTCTCCAGTTACAGGCTGAGAGCAACCAGTTCCTCTCCACAGTCATAGGGTGGGTGAGACAACAACTTGCAATTATTCAGTGTCCTTCACACTGGTGGTTTCCCAGGGATGCCAGTAGCCAGTCATTTCTCTCATAGACGTTTCAAATCAGATCATCCACATATTTGAAAATTGTTCCCCGCTTCAAATGCTCAAAGAGCCTTGATCTTTAAGCGAGTCAGAGGTATTAACTTGGTTTAAGTTGTACAGAATTATAACCCAACTAAAAGCTCTTCGAAGTACTAGATGGCTTACAATTCATTCTCCAGACAGAGTTCCTGATTCAGGCTGATCCAAGAACAACACTACTCATTTCTCCCCTTCCCAGCTATTCCAGCTCTGCTGCTCACCACATCCTACACAATGTACTGGTGAACTTCATATGAACAGCACAAGATGGAAATGGGATGCCAAACAAGGATGAATATTGCCTTTACCACATTAAAACCTTAACGCAAAGTATATATTCTTTTTGCCAACACTTTCCCAACAGTGCTGTGCTTTGTAGTGGGATTCAGATTCGGAATCAAATGGCCTCATCAAGACAGATCCAGCTGCAATCCAGACTTCAGACTAAAATGCTTTGGGAATTAGTTCTACAGTTATTGGGATCTGATTACATTGGGTGCCTTTAAAATTAACTTCTAAGCCATTGTATACATGAACATTGTAGTATATACCGCTTTGTCCCAGGACAGAATCCACTAAGTTCTATAGGATGATGAACCAGTCAAGTGTATCAGGGTTAATGTGCTTTTGGCTGGTTAGACTCCAGCAGTACCCCACAAACCTTGGGAGTCCCCAAGGTGTCCCCAAGCTTTGACTCTTGCCAGCTTGTGCTCAATACGGTCCAGAATTAGGTAGGCAGTGTGCTTCCCTCCAGGGAAAGAGTATGCATTCAATTCCAGACACAAAAATGTCCATATGTAGGACATTTACATATAAGAACATAAGAAATGCGGGATGAGAAAAGACCAAGGTCCATCTAGTTCGCCTTCCGGCTTCCTGGCTGTCGCATGAACATATGTCCCGAACTATTATGTACTGTAACCCATAATGTTATTTCCTAAAAGAAAACTATCTAATCTGTGTTTGAAAGAATCCATATTCATATTTACATGGAACTTTCAATCTGGTTTCAGCTCTGAAGTATGGTGGAGGGTTACTGCACTTGTTAGACACCTGGCTGACCAAAAAATAAATAGCTTTTATGTATTACAATCAGATCAGGACACCTTGCACCAGATGAGACTTTTATTACATAAAATGAAATATACACTGCCATTTGGGATACATTATTTGGTTGTTTTGACTCAAATCTAAAGGGATGAAGTGGCCAACAATGACATCTTGCCCGAAGTGAAGCTCCTGCTGTTTCTGTGCAGCTGAACAGCTTCCCCGATAACAAAGCAAACAAAAGCTTCACCTATTTCCTGACGCATACAAACAGAAGCATCACTCTGCCTGCACAGGCACACATGACCAGAGTGTGCTCTATAAAACTGTTATGGGACTTTAAGGGGTTCAGAAAGTCAGGCACTTTAGCAGCATCAGACAGTCACATTAAAGGGAAACATGACTTTTGGGGAAGAATGCAGAACTTTGTTAGCAAATTTTGGACTGTCATCTACTAGACGAGGTCATTAACGCTACATAATGGAACACTCTCACTTTGCCCAAACTAGCAGCTGAAGCATTATAAAGAAGATCTCAGTCAGGTTCAGCTTTGCTCAGTTGTTATCATTCTTGCCTCAAGTCAGGACCTGAGTTCACAGTCTCGGCTGCCAGTCCAGTGCTGGGGAGCACTATCGTTGGATGTATCATTCATTCCAATGAAACGTTATAATAATAATAATAATCCTTGCATGTGATATAACGCTTTTCACATCGGGAGGACGTCCCAAAACGCTTCACAGAACACACTGTAAAGTGAATTGACTGTATATTTGTGGGCAATTGCGCACAGCAATGTCCCACAAACAGTCGTAGATTAAAAATGACCAATTTATTATTGTTTTTGGTTTTGGAGGGATTATTATTAGGCGTGTGGAGTAAGGAAACTTGCCCAAGGTTTCGCCCTGCCTGGAATTGAACTCAGGTCTCTCACTTGCAAAGCGAGTGCTCTAACCACTGAGCTACAGGACTCCATAGTCGTTAAACAGTGGTCCTGTTTGTCTGCTCTTCCAGACTCTAAAGATCCCATAGCAATTAAATAATAATTCTTGCATTTCACAGAGTGCCATATGTCAAAATATCTCAAGGCGCTACTGTAAAGTGTAGTGACTGTTTATAGGCAAAGGCAACAGCCGATTCCACACACAGCAATGTCTCACAGCCACAAAGTTGAAAAACCAACTTTTTTATCTGGGGAATTGTTGGCCATGACATAGGGAGAAACTCCCTTCTCTTTTCAAATAGTGCCATGGGATGTTTAACGTTCGCTTTAACAGGCACTCAGGACCTCAGTTTAATGTCTGATTCAAAGGACGGAACTTCAGAGCACAGAGTACTCCTCCAGCACTGCACTGAAGACTATGCGAGGGAGAGGGGGGTGAAGAACAAGATGAAAGACCAATATGCTTGAACAGACCAACCTGTGCCAGTCGTTGCTGGTTTTCTGGGTCACCAGGCTTAGCCATAGCTTTCCTGGCCTCTTCAATCAGATTGCTCGATTTATCCATAAGGTCACTCGCAGACTCCAGCATTGCGTTGCGAGCCTGGGGATCAGTAGTGTTGGCTGCAACGCCCCGGGCAGCCGAGCTCAGAGCTTTTAAGGCTTGAGCCACTTCTCTGGCAGCCAACCCTGAGAGAGAAACACAGCGAATCAGAATACATTCTCACTCTTTATTATTTTAATCTTATAGTTAATTGCTCTCAAAACATCCAGACACCTTAATTAAGAGGAGGAATAGGCAACTCTTGAAATTGCGCACTTTCTACATACAGAAATCACTGCCCCCCCCACCCCCATCCCCTTTGATAAATATCCAGCAACTTTATATGGTTCATGAAGTCATTCTATTGTAATGTTGCCTCTCTTTAACAACAACATGCATTTTACACAGCGGCTTTCACGTGGGGCAGCGTTTCGGAGTGTTTTAAGCAGCTTCTATAGTCTTGGCCCCGATTGTCTTCCAATAGGAAGTTTGGTCACTGCTGGCAAGTGCTTTGTAATATGGTGCGTAGAATCATAGATATTTCATCCTTTTTTTTATAAAAAAGGCCTCTCCTGATGGGATGGTTCTGGCAGAAACACAGAAATTTAGTAAAATGTAATTGGCCATTTAGCTCATTGATCCTGCTCCACTACAGCTAATTCCACAGCACTATGACCTCCCCTAATCCACGCCACTGACAGATTCCCAAGACTCCCTTTCACTCAGACTGAGAGAGCCTGGACAGTGAGGATCAGAAGCTAATTCAATGACAAGTGACATTAAATTCAACTCTGGGCTCATATGATGTCTATAACAAAAGCAACAGGGGAAAGGTTTGGAAATAACGTTAATTTTTTCTCCTCCACTCTCCCTAGCCTAGTGAATTTCATTTCTAGTCTCTTCTCTTCCCTCTCCCATGCTTTTCCCTATTGACTGATGCTCTCCAATTTAGACATATCTGATGCTTAATCCCAGATCTGTCCAAGTTTCTCAGTAGTAGCCAGTATCACAAACTATCCAGTTCATTTAACCGCTGAGCTTCTGGAGAAACTGTTTTTCTCTATAAACTGAACATTGACAAGAGGACTTTGAGATACATCTCTCGATTTGTAAAAGGAACAGGTAGAGACGCATCATCAAATCCTATCGACAGTTATGGTTAGAGCTTTAATTTTTTTTAAGCTTAAAAATTATCCATTTCAACAAAACAGTAAGTCGAGACGTATTTAAAAACAGGGACAAGAGGTTAGCTCCCATATGTACACTGGGAGGAAAAAAAATAAACTGTGCGCACCTGATAATGAGCACCAAGAAACAGCCTACAACAGGATGAGACAGAAATGGCGTCATTAAATTCAGTCGCCTAACAAAACACAGGCAGGCTTCGTCCGGTTTACAAACAGCAAGCAAAGCACTCGAGGGACTTCCTGATATTGTTAGACCAGGGCAACACCACACTCTCACATCAGTGACTGCCATCATTCATTACACTGAGTTTGCTGCACATCTGTTTGCGTTTGAGGATGCACCAGAACGAAGAGGTCACACACTCAGTATTTGTTCTCAGGACCGTCAGTGCCAATAAAAACCCCACGCTTCACACAGTGGGCAAGAAACAAATCCTTAGAAAGGAAGTTAAAATAGCCAATGTGACATGCTTTCAGACTTCCTCTGGTAAATAGAAATACAGGATATCCTTTACCCTAAAAACCTCTTTAAAAATCAGGTTAAAAACTAACATTTGCTAAACAGATTGAAGTAGAAAATCCTTGACCAAGTGTCTTGGGGTAAGATAGACCAAAAATCAATACATTATGAGCACAAGGTCAGCAATGCTTGTAATAATAAAAATAATATTAATCCTTGCATTCGATATAGAGCCTGTCATGGAGGCAGCTCAAAGCAATTCACAGGATATACTGTGAAGTATAGAGATAGAGTGTATTTTTGTAGGCTAACACGGCAGCCAATTTGTGCACAGCAATATCCCACAACCAGTCATGAAGTGGTCACTGTTATAATAACCACAACAATGTGAAATCAATCACATTGGTGAAAAAAGGATAATGATAGACCTTGCATTTGATACAGTGCCTTATCATATCTTCGAGACGTCTCAAGGGCTTCACAGAATAAACTGTAAATTGAATTGATTGTATATTTTGTGGGCAAAACGAAAAGGATGCCCATATACCTTACGTTTTTTAATCCCAATTTTTCACCAATGATAACAGGTTAAAAACCACAGGTGCTGGTAGGTAGTGAGGTGGAGCCCTGGACTCATGTGAAACTCACTTTATTAGTGAAGTGAACTTCTTCACTCATAAAGCTGCGCTTACCATTACCAGCACAAGGTGGCATGAGTGAACCCAGAAAGTTGTGTTGTCGCTAAAATTAAAAACTCTTGTTTACAGTCAGCTGAGCAATAACGTCTGCTTCAAACTATTTTGTTGCGGGATTTGGGCTCCTGCATTGCATTCTGCACTCTTGGGAAATAATAATAATAATCCTTGCATTTGATATAGCGCTTTCCACGTCTTCTCGACGTCTCAAAGTGCTTCACAGAATGGACTGCAAAGTGAATTGACCGTATATTTGTGGGCGAAACGCAGCAGCCAATTACGCACAGCAGTGTCCCACAAACAGTCGTGAATTGAAAATGACCAATTTTTTTTTTTGGAGGGATTATTATTAGGCATGTGTAGTAAGGAAACTTGCCCAAGGTTTTGCCCTGCCTGGAATTGAACTGAGGTCTCTCGCTTGCAAGGCGAGCGCTCTAACCACTGAGATACAGGACTCCACATTTGGAGTGAGGCATTTGGAAATCAGAAGCATAGCACATTGGTGTAGCAATCCAATGCCAGAGCTAGGCCGCATATCTGCATATCTGCAACATCAATCTGATGTCCAGGGGCCTGATTCACATGTAGCTCAAAACAGACAACGTATTATACCAACATACTTCAGAGTTCATATAAGGCTTTAAACCTACTTTGGATTATTTTCACTATTATTCACTGCATGGCGTGCTAGTGGAAGAATCGGCCAAGCAACAACTAATATTTCTCCACTGGGAATCAGGTGGGGGTGAGGAAAAAAATGATACACATTTAGTGCAGACAACTCTCACACATCGCAAGGAAATGACCTCAAACAAAACAGCAACAATTTGCACCTATATCGAATCTTTCACTTGGCGAGAACATCGAAGGAAAAGTCTGAGTGGGAGCCCAGCCAGCAGGGAGTTAGGGGGAAGGTGGCCGAAATCACAGTCAAAAGAAATAGGTTTGTAAGTGGGTTTTGAAAGCAGAGGGAGCGAAGTAAAGGGAGAGAGTGGGGGCAAAGTAATTGAAAGCTCACCCACTATGGATGGAGTGGAGCAGGCAGGGAATAGCAAGCAGGCCTGAGTTGGTGGGGCAGAGGGAGTAAGAAGTAGAGCTGGATTGTAAGAGATCTCAGAGATACGGTGGGGCTGGGCGGTGAGGCATTTGGAAACAAGGAACAAGATTTTGGAGTCTTGTGGTTAAGGAAATGGGCTTGCGGAGCTTGCTGATAGAGAGAGAGAATGTGGCTGCAGAGGTCTGAGGCCAGCAAGCAGAGAACTAGAGACTTGGATAAGGGTTTTGGCTGCATTGGGGATGGGGAGGGAAGGGAGTGGGGGGGGTGGGGTGGCGGAGACTAAGGTTGTGACAGAGGCAGGTAATGGTCCCTGGTCCGATTATTCCTCGCACGCCCTTGTCTGTCTCTCTCTTGCTGCTACTTGTGGAGTCCTGTGGCTCAGTGGTTAGAGCACTCGCTTTGCAAGTGAGAGACCTGAGTTCAATTCCAGGCAGGGCGAAACCTTGGGCAAGTTTCCTTACTCCACACAGAGCCTAATAATAATCCCTCCAAAACCCAAAACAATAATAAATTGGTCATTTTCAATCTACGACTGTTTGTGGGACATTGCTGTGCGTTTGCCCACAAATATACAGTCAATTCACTTTACAGTGTACTCTGTGAAGCGCTTTGGGACGTCCTCCCGACGTGAAAAGCGCTATATATATGGTGGAGTCCTGTAGCTCAGTGGTTAGAGCACTCGCTTTGCAAGCGAGAGACCTGAGTTCAATTCCAGGCAGGACGAAACCTTGGGCAAGTTTCCTTACTCCATACAGAGCCTAATAATAATCCCTCCAAAACCAAAAACAATAATAAATTGGTCATTTTCATTCTACGACTGTTTGTGGGACATTGCTGTGCGCAATTGGCTGCCGCGTTCGCCCACAAATATACAGTCAATTCACTTTACAGTGTGTTCTGTGAAGCGCTTTGGGATGTCCTCCTGACATGAAAAGCGCTATATCAAATGCAAGGATTATTATTATTATTATTATATCAAATGCAAGGATTATTATTATAAAGCAGATTTGGTCAGAGACCAGAAAGGCGAACTGAGGGTCAAAAATAAACAGTGCGGTATCTGGGAACAAATCTAAACAGATTGGGGAAGAGAAATATTTTAAGAAATCAAGGGAATTATAAAAATAGAAAAATCTCCTCTTCAAGGTGACATCTGGAAAGTGACTTTACTACAGCATCCATGGCAATAATTTGACCTCTGGCACACATCTCATTAACTGAGTTATGTTGACAGCTATTATAATCTATTTCACCACATAACAAGTCTAACGCACCTGTGTAATTCTCATTTCCTTGTGTGACCGCACTCAGCAGCTGAGCAACGGAGGCACCGACCATCTTGGCACTACTTCCCAAGTCCTGGGAACACTTTTCCAGCTGTCAAAAGAAAGCATAGAAAATGAGCATTTTCCCCTCCCAAGCCTGCAGCTGTGCAATCAGGAATAAGATAACCCCCTCATTGGTACCTGTGCCATGATTCGCGTACCTACGCCACATTATAACGCAATATCCTTCACCGTGTTATGGTAATATAGAATAAAATGGAATCAAGAAATTCACTGTCATTTTAAACAAGCAGCATATCATTCCCATTTATCTTCCCCCCACCAATCTAAACACTCTTGTAGGTTTCTTAAAATTCAGCCAGATGTTAATCTGCTGTTTACATTATAGCAGGCAGGCATTTGAACCTTCACATTTAAATTTGTGCTTTGCTCCCCCCATGTCCTAGCCACTCTGCATTAAGAAAACTCATTCCTCCTAACCTCTCCATTTGCTTGTTTAAACTATAAAGAGGTCAGATTAAAATGCTTGCAGCTGGGCAACATTTTCTTCAGAACAGCTGATGCTGATTTTCCATCACCTGGAAAGCACTGCATTCCAGCTCCATAGATTAGTATTAGAAACCTGGTGCTGGCACCAAAAAAGATGGTGTTTTTGTTTTAATATTTACTTCATTCAACATGGGGTACAAGCAACATCAAAGCACCGTGTTCTGAATGAATGGAGAGCACTGACAGGTCGTTTCTGTTTGTGCTCCATTTAAGATGAATCCCCCTCAGTTGGTCCAGTGCAATCTCCGAATAAGATAACCTCTAGTTTAGATATGATGGATATTTATTCATTTGTGTCTTACCGTTTCCCCTGGCAGTGGTCGGAGTTTTCCTTCTGCTGCAGATGCTTTTGCTTCCTGTAAATCTTTCTCCATTGTCCTGATCTGGCTCAGGGCAGAGTCCATTGCCAATGGACCACAAGCTTCCTGGGCCTGTATATGGAAAACAGTGGAATGTTATTAGGAATATAGGAATAGCTGGACGAAAAAAGACCAAGGTCTAACTAGGTCATCTTCTACCATCCTGGTAGTCACGTATTACAATAATAATGTAGACAACAACAACAACAAGATTACATTTGTATAGCGCCTTTCACGTCGGGAGGACGTCCCAAGATTATTCATAATAATAATATTCATAATTATTCATAAGAATAATAGACGATTATTCATGGCAATCAATCTCTATCGATTAGTCTACTTCAGAAGCAGGCATGAGACGAGGAAAACCCACCAGTGGTGAAAAGCTTTGGGAACCACAGATTTAACGAGGAATCTGTGAAACTCCCTCTCTACCCCTCCACCTCGTTATCCGTCTTTTATTCTTCCCTAAAAATCTCTCTTCAGCACCATCTGTGATCACCAACCCTTCTCTCCCAGGCTTTAATTGTATAAAGTTACAACCGCACAGGACAAACATCACATAGCGAACACTCATACTCAGTGTCAACTCCAATTGCAAATCATTCTAACTTGCCTTCTGTGCAGCCGCTCGCAGTTCTTGTAAGGTGTTGGCCAGGTTCTTAGCGCACTGGCTTAGCTGCATGGCCGAGGCCTGCTCTCCCACAGTGGGAATTGTAGCTCTGGCAGCAGCAACCATCTTAGCACCAGGCTACAAACAAACAAACAGTCAATAATAATAATTTTTCAAAGCACTTCCCAGAATATTCTGTATATTTTGTGGGCGAAACGCGGCAGCCAAATGCACACAGCAGTGTCCCACAAACAGTCATGGATTGAGTGACCAGATTCTTATATATATTTTTTAAAGGGGATTATTACCCCTGGAAAAGCGATCCACCAAAAGACTAGAAGCTGGGTTCCTATTTACTGGTATGTAAACAGAGGTGTGTGGAGTAAGGAAACTTGCCTAAGGTTTCGCCCTGCCCGGGAATCGAACCTGGATCCTCTCGCTTGCGAGGCGCGTGCTCTAACCAATACGCTACTGGACTCCACAAGAATGCTTCAGGCATACTATGCGATAGGTTCCATGCACTCTCTTACTGAGAAAACTATGAATGTGGATAAATCATCATTGCGACTATCAATTTCTTTCGGTTTTGTGCTCAAACTTTTTGTAAAAAAGAATTGTGAAATTAGAAAAATTAAAAAAATGAATAGTTGATATCTGACAAAAAAACACCAGAAAAATTAAAAACTTATTTTTCCCAACCCCCATGTGTGGTGCATGGACAAGATGCATGCACCACACTTGAGCTGTTCATCATGTGTACAGAGCAATGGACTAGGCTGTTCAGCTGTGTGGTGTATAGAGCGGGCGACCAGGTGGGATTGTAGACCTGGCGAGTGTGTACCTGCAGGAAGTTCTGGCTCGCACTTATGAGTGCCAACTGGGCGCTGGGACTGTCGGGCTGGGATTGGCTGCCCCGTACACCTTGGACCAGCAGTGGAATCTGTTCAGCAACAACCTGCAAACACAAGAAGAAGCGTCCTGAAGCCTAACCCCAGACCTAAACGTTCCACGACCTTGTATCCATGCAGGATAGAACTTTGAGTAGCGCTTAAAAAAAAATTTGGGGTGATGGGAGGAGCAGAAAGAGAAGATTATGAACACCCAATGTTCCAGAAACAACCGTTTCATGACAAGTATAAATTTAAGGTATTGAGGGTTACAAGAGGTGTAGTTCGGGATTACATCTGTTCATATTTTGGGACAGTGCTCAATGATGGAAGCAGTGGGCACAGACCAAGAAATGAAAGGAATTTAGAGGTCATCGAAGGTAACAAACAGAAGGATGAGCTTTTAGGGGGTTTTTGGAGGTTAAAAGGAGAGATGCAGCAAGGCAAAGTGATCTTGGAAGAGTGCCATAGAGGACAGCATTGATGGCTAAACACCAACCTCTCTCTCACCCAACAAACAATAGTGAAGGAGAGGGAATTGAGTACAAGCAATAAACCAGAGAGAGACTGGCATAAATTATTTGATAAATTTGGTATAGCGCTTTTCACGTCTTCTAGACGTCCCAAAGCGCCTCACAGAATATACTGTAAAGTGAATTGACTGTATATTTGTGGGCGAACGCGGTAGCCAATTGCGCACAGCAGTGTCCCACAAACAGTCGTGGATTGAAAATGACCAATTTATTATTGTGTTGTTTTTTTGGAGGGATTATTATGAGGCGTGTGGAGTAAAGAAACTTGCCCAAGGTTTCGCCCTGACCTGCCTGGAATTGAACTCAGGTCTCTCACTTGCAAAGCGAGTGCTCTAACCACTGAGCTACAGGACTCCATAAGGCCAGAGAGGAGCACAGAATAGGTATATCAAGATAGTGGAGGGAGCAGAACAAAAGTACTGAAACAAATTTATTTCAAAGGCGTGGCAAGGATGGGGTGGGGGGGATGAGTGACAGATGGGGAGTCTGTAAGGAGTACAGTAAATCTCACATAAGACATATCAGTTGGGACTACATATTTAACATGAGTTATGCAAGGTGTGAGTTATGTGAAACTCACGTAAGTCGCATCATGTACAACTTATTTAAAATTATGTACAGGTAGGATTTTATGTGACTTACACATCATAAATACAAACATACTGAATTGGCTGGTGACATTACGGCAAGGTTTAACTATGTTTAACCCATGCATATTAAAGCTCTGCGGGTTTTACTTTAGAAAGAGGTAGTCTTTTTCCATACGACTACTTCTGGATAAGGGTTTAGTAAAAGGGCTTGAAATAAATATTCCTTTGAAACACTGCAAAGGTGAAAACTATAATAGAGCTCTCACCTTACAGCTCTGGACCATCTGCTGCTGTACGGCTGGGTTCTTGTTTGACGAGGCAGCGTGTTGAGCCGCAGCAATAGTCTGTGTTGCAGCAGCTGCAGCTTGCTTCGCTGCGTTCTGAAGAGAGAAAGGCACGACCGTAAAATTCAAGTTCAACATTTCCCCCTCCTCGTTTTGTTACGAAACTAGAATTATTTTACAAATCATATACAACACCAGATAAAACCATTAACTCTGCATTCACTCACAAAATACACTTTACAGTGCGTTGAGATGGCTCAAAGACATGATAAGCCACTAAATCAAATGCAAGGATTATTATTATTATCATCATCATCATCTACTGAGCTTCAACTCATGCTGTTAAAAACATGCATGAGCAATAACAGCCATTCAGAGAGTTTTGTGCGATGGTCCAAGAGCATTAATGTCCAGTAATGATAAAAAATACTCGATGCTCAAAGTTTTTCAGAAGTTGATTTGTAAAGTGCAGGGATTGCAATTATCTGCAAACATAGCAGCTATTTTGAGCGAAACAATGCTCCCTTGTCAAGCAGTGAACCAATTTCTTCAGTTTAATGTCTAATCTGAAGGACAGCACCTCTGACAATGCAGTACTCCTCCAGCACTGAATTGAGATGTCAGCTTAGAGTTTGGCTTGAACCCATTAACATCTGACTCGGAGGCGAGAATGTTATCAACTGTGCCAGGCTGACACCTTGAAGAGCTTTTTGGCTGAGCCAAAAAAACAATTTTCAAGCAAGACTACCCAGTTAATAATGATGCATGACAACTCTGGCTTAATCTCTCTCTATAGTCATTGGACACTAGTGTCAAGTGTGTTCATCAAATGCCCCGTTGAGATCAATTAACTCAGTCCACTGAATGTGGGACCTTTTGGACAGGATGGACCAGGGCATTTCTCCATGAATGCACATTGCTATCAGAGAAGCCTGAAAACCCCACTTCAGGCTTTACCTCTGTTAGTACAGTCCTTGCTATGACAATAACTGACAAAGGCTACAGGCAACATTCACCTGTTACATCAGGTTTTTCCACTCACCTCTAATTTGTTCATTAATTTCTTCTTGATGGCATTCTGGGCTGCTGCATTGGTGGCCATTCGCAAACCTTCAGCAGCTTCTCTCAACCTCTGCTGCTGCTCTTCACTGTCAGGATTAGCTGCTGCACCCTAAACACCAAGAGACAACAACAAAATAATTCAACCTTCCCTTTGTACAACCAACATCAACACAGAATGGTGTAATAAAACTACAAAAAAAATGAAACTGGAAAAAAACTTTTCTCCAGGCTTCTTTTATGCTCTTGAAACCACGATTTGGCAAGTAGACACTGGGAAAGAAAAAAAAACTAGCAGCACTTTGTATTTGTGTGGACTTTGATGCTACAGACTACACACAAACTCTCTTAGCTATCCCAATTTTAACGTTACCTTTGCAGCTTCCACCATCTTGGCAGTGGCGTCTGCTAACAGCTTGGCTGCAGAGAGCAGCTTCCTGGAGTGCTCGAGGTCTGATTCACCTTCAGCATCGGCTTTGATGGCGTTCACCAGATCCGAAGTCGCTTGAGCCAGAATTCTTGCCTGACGTACCATTTCACCTGTTTTGGGGATAGGTGATAGGAGGGGAAAAATAGAGAGAAAACGCATGAGAAAATGGCATTTACTATTTAATAAATATTCTGCACAAAATGCTTTATGGAGATCAAATTAGCCAGAGGACAAGAAGCGCACATCACAGTACCATTGAGACAAATCAATACTAATACAGTTAACAAGATTAGTTTATGAATACAGAAGTGATGATACTGATGGAAGCTTTAGCCACGCATCACATTTCATTTGTAAGCAGATGTTTAAATGTAGAAGGACTTTTTTTAAAAAAAATCTTATGGTGGTTTCCCAATCGAGATAATAAGACATTACATGTTCACCTGCAGCAACCCGTAAAGTCACAAGCCTGCGCATTCATCAAAAGCACAAACATCCTTACCAGCATCCCCCATGGAGCTGAAAATGTTCTCAGTGACTGTCAGGATGGTGTCTGTGGCCTGATCGTAACGTCCTAACGGGTGTCCTCCGGTGGCGTACAGCTTGATGTGCTGGAGGAGGTCATTGAGGGCCTGTGATACAGTGGTGGCAGCCACTCCAACCTGCTTCAGCAGCTGCTCGTCTTGTGTGGCAGCCTGCGAGGCCTCCACACAGCCCTCCACTGACTTAGCGACCAGCTTGCCAGCTTCAATCAGCTGCTCCTGACATGCCGGGGAACTAATGGTTGGAGCTACAACCTGCAAGAGTAGAAATAGATGCAACTTCCTTACCAGTGCTTTACTTGTACAATCAGATGTCTCTTAGGGGAACCTCATTTTGCTCTGATGGTAGTTAAATCAGAACACAGAATAAAATGTTTACATACATATCACATTTATTATATGTGAATTACTTACAATATATTATAAATCGTGTTATCATCATATTTTATATACGGATATTATAATCACAAGATTACCCCAAAAAATCTATTACAAGATTAAAATACTATTTTAAGAAAATGCTCATTTTTATAAAGCTTTCCAACCAGAATCCTTTCTGAAAATTTGGCTATAGCTAGTCTGCCCAATACAGTTTTTATTTTTTATACTGCATATACATTGGAAAATAAATCTGTGTAAACAAGGGGTCAAATAGGACAGTCTCTTCCTAAAATACCCCAAAAGGCCATTTGGAACATACTCAAAAGAAATAATTTGTCTGCAAAATACCGCCATGACACTTTAGAGTGAATCCTGTGAAACAATTTGAGGCATCCTCCTGATGTGAAATTCCCTATATCAAATGCAAGGATTCTTAGTGTTGTGATAACGTATAATGTACTTCAACGATGGATAATTATTTCTGCTACAATGATTTGTGCTGCATATAAGGGGTTTGTTTCACTATATAAGGCATAATATTTTCATCAAGGAGTGCGGAAGCTGTCTGTTGCAGTGGTGGATGTTTAGTTCTGTAAGGTCTGAAGAACCTATCTTGAGGTGGCAGCGGGCAGAGCTTTCTTGTGTCTGAATAAAAGTACCCAGTGCAATCATAGGAGTATAGGAACAGGAGTAGGCCATTCAGCCCCTCAAGTCTGTTCCATCATTCTATTAGATTATGACTAATCTGTACCTCAACTCCAAATACCGACTGTTGCCCATATCCTTTGATACCCATACCTAACAGAAATCTATCCACCGGAGTCTTGAAAATCTGACTGGATGCAGCATCTACAGCCTTTTGGGGGAGAGAGATCCAGATTTCCACTACGCTTCCACCAATTTCATTAATACTTTAAAAGTTCACCGCGTGCTCGTGACCAACAAACGAGGTCTTGTAAACGCTTACCTTAGTACAAGCCACGAGCTGCGAGGTGGAGAGAGCACACTGTGTCGCAGCGGCTATGACACGATTCTGCAAACCCGAATCATCTGCTTTCTGAGCCACATTTTTCGACCTCAGGACCAGTGCTGCTGCCGCATTTGCCACAGCTTTGGCCAGCTGCATGAGGACCTCCTGGAAATGGTCAGAAAATCGACAAAATTAAGAACGGCAACATTCGACAAACGTGGGAGAAGAATCAATAGGAATCTACTATTCATCAGCTCAGTAAATTCAAGATTTCCACAAGTTACTCCAGAGAGTTTGTTTGATCCAAAATTCCAGGGCAACATAAACCAAGATCATCCATGTTGCTAGATTATATTGGATTACTAGTTATATTATGGACACTGAAAGGCTCTATCTGGCTTGCACGGCATTGTTTAACCTCATTTCCCAGGTTTATTAACGCTAATGTAAGCTACGTCAGGTCTAGGTGGTAACAGAGATACGGTCAACAATCCCCTATATTTAATAAAATTGGTCATTCATTTAGTTTGTGCAGCATTGGAGGGTGCAAACTTGTTGCTACTTTCACCTACAAATACACAATATGCTTCGCAGGAAAACAGTAAAACCTGTGAAGCACTCCGAGACATTTGGACGGCCTGCATGATGTGGCATTATATTCGGGATGCTAACCCGTGTGAAGGGCGCTATGTAAATGCAAGTTGTTGTTGTTGCATATCAAATGAAGGGATTTTATTGATATTATTGTAATATAAAACAAATTGGAATAGTTTTGTGTGGTTTCCCTTTGCTAAATATCCATAATTTCATACACTTAAGTCATTGTTTCCTGACAGCCTATCCAGTCACAGCACTAATTTAAAAATTAGAGCAAAGTTTAAAATAAACCATATCAACCAGATAGTTCCTTTTCAAAGATTAAACAGTATAATAGTCAAAACAAACTGAGGATTAAACTGAAATGTGTGCATTAAAGAAATTATTGGTGAACACCACTCTGTACTTATCCCAAAGTGCACTGATCAGGCAAGAAATGGACCCCTGCTGCGGAGCCTTCATATGTAAGCATTCTTGCTGCTGAAACGTCATTCATGAATCTAGTTTCCAGCTTTAGGAATTGAATGACTTGTTGTTAAGTTCTGGTACTTCGCTGCCCAAAATACCTGGGTCAAAAAGTGCCAATGATCTCTGCATCTAATTTTTTTTTATAAACTGATTCCCTCCATACTATGAACCAACACAGGTTTCTTGCAATTACAAGACAAACACTAACCAATGCAGCGTGGGATACCTGCAAAGTGGTTTGATTAAAATTTAATCTGGAGAGAAATGCAATCAGATACATCCACCTCAAATAGTTAGTACATTTTCTAACGAGACTTCAGTTATTATTGCCAATTCTGATTCCATGGCACTTTCAGATTCGGAGAAAGAGAAAAAAAATCAAATCCCAATTATTCAAAATATATAATAATTTTTAAAAAGCACTGAACGAATTGCATTTACCGGTCTGAGAACAAAGCCTGAAACAATCCTTGATGTGTATTTGTGTGCATCTACAGGAAGCTGTACAAAGCATTTACAAAAATCCAACAGAAGGTTAAGACACTTTAAAACGCAGCTGTAAATGTGCAATTATACTACGACTGAAAAAAAATGTAATTTCCATTAGCGCATACCTGAAATCGTGGATCGGCATCGCTTTCCCCGATCTGCTGCAGAAGCTCACCACTTGTGTGGCCCACAGTTCCAGCAGCAGTGAGTAGGTGCTGACGAGGCTGAAACACAGACAGGGGCGAGTATGAATGCTTTCTGCATCTCATTCAATAAACAAATCCTTACTGTCAACTTGTACCAATTATCAGCTTTGACTGATAAATTGGAAGGGGGGAAGAACGTAGTAACACTGGGCACTGCACAGTAGATGTCGTCTGTTTACTGTGACAAAGATCACCTGCTCTTTCCGTCACTTGCATGCATCTTTAATACGGAACATCGACTGGTGATTCTAGTCGACAAATCCTACATAATTTACAAGGTAAATGTGATAAGGAGGACTGTAAATAATTCACTTGCTCAACTTTGCTGCACATTGCCTAAAAACAGACAATGTGCCAGTTATACTAGGAACTGACACCGTTGTCCTATAAAACCTTAGCCAGTGCCTTTAACTCTCTGCAACATGCAGTCATGAAAAAGCCATGGCTCATGTCCTCTTAAGTGTCTTATCTAAAGCAGAGCTTGCAAAACCCAACTTTCCCTCACGTCCCAATCTATTACAAGGGCACCTGCAATTTGCTGTTGATCAGTTGCAATGCAACCTTGCGTGCTCCCCCGCTGCATTTAGGTAGATTTTAAAGTGGGTAATGGTTGGAATTTATTGCGCTTTGCATAGGCCAACATATATTTGCCCACAAAACATATAGTCAATTCACTTCACAGAATATTATGTGAAGCGCTTTGAAATGCCTTGAAGACGTGATATGGCGCTATATCAAATGCAGGGATTATTATTATATACAGCAACAGTTTGCTGCTTGTATACAGCACTGGCCCACTTGACTCAGTACTTTGATGAATCAAACAGTACAAGTTAACCTCAGCAGTTGCTGGCTGAGCTGTCTTCAATAACTCTGAAACAGCACAGGCCAGGTTCTTGGCAGCTTTCAGCAGCTGCTGTCCATTCGCGCCCTCGTCTTCCATCAGGGCCGCCAGTAGTTTGACGCCTTTTGACATTTCCGTCAGGTTTGAGGAGATGGTGGTCACTGCACACCCAACGGCACTGTAATCTGTATCAGCAGGGTTTCCTGTTACATAAAACCAGCAGACCAAGATTAATATAATGCAACTCCTAAGCAATAAGTATGAAAATAAAAAGCTTCTCCGCTGCATCCCTAGGAGCTCAGAACCATAAAGGAGAACTGTTTCGACACAGGAGTTTTATGCCACAAGCTTAAAATGTACTTGAAAGTTGCTGTCCTTGGAGACAAGAACAGAGTGCTTGTTGTCCCTTCTAAACAGAATTCAAATTACATATTGCACAGACATAAATGTTCTTGCTTTTATTAACTTAATGAAACATGCTAATTATTATACCCAGGAATAAAACTTAAAAGTTATTCATAAATCATCCCAAATCAGCTTTGATTTTCTCTGCTAAAAGCACAACCACATAACCGCTTACTTAACGCTCAAAATTACACCCAATACTTAAGACCAATTTGTCTTAAAAATTTAACAAGAATTAGGATTTTAATTGTGTTTATTTTTGCACTGCACCAAATTTAAGAATTTTCCACCAAGATATTAAAAATGTAAATAAAATGCAAATTAAATCAAATACTTGACTGCCCAGCAGTTTGGGACGTCCTCCCGATGTGAAAGATGCTATACAAATGGAATTGTTGTTGTTGATGATGTTGTCGTTGTAAATCAAAATGGTTTTATTGGCTAAGACGAAGGAAATTTCTGCCAATGAGTTCACGAACCTGCGGTGAGATTGACCACTGATGCTGTGCCTGCAGTAATCGCATCAACCTGGGAATGGATCTCATGTTTGGATTCATCCATTTTCATTTTTTTCCATTCATTTGAGGCCTAGGGGCACAAACATAACATTATTGCAATCTCTTCAACAGCAAAGGACACACAATACAATTAATGCAGTACTATTGCTCACCAGTGCTGCAAAACAACCTGTGTAATGGACTCACAAATCAAGACTACAATATACAGTAGAGCTTTATGAAACTGTTAAAAAGAAATCTATTAAATATGAGTAAAAGTAGCAGCGGTGAAAAGTATGACCACAACAAATGTTAATTCAATATGCATCCATCAAAACAAACTACTTAAGGAATAATCCTAGAGATTATTGTTCTAGTCAGTTATTTAACTAGACTAATAAGTGGCTTGCTTGGTTCGGGTGAGAACAATGTAGTGAGTAGATTGTGCATTTGAACTCCACAACAGGACTTTTAATCATAATAGAAATAAACATGACAAGGGAACACTGGATGTACTGTCTTGCTGGTGAGATGTTAGCCTGTTGCGATGAACATTAAGATCCAATGGTACTGTTTTAAAAAACAGGACATTTTCTCCTACCAAGTTCAATATTCCTCTCATTCAAATTCAGGCCCAGTAAACCTTACTCTGGAAGATGAATAATTGATGAGTAAATAACTGGGTTTTTTCTCAGATTTCTTGGCCAGCAATCACCCAGATTAAAATTGCTGAATCATTTCAGTGCTGCTTGTGGAATCTTACCGTGTGACCATTGGCTGCCGTGTTTGTCTACAAAAACAAAGTCACTATACTTTGCAATAAATCCTGTGAAATATTGTGAGAGGTTATGATGATGTGATAAGGTACTATACCAAATGCGGAGTGCGTGTGTATGTGGCAGAAAGCTTGGACAGTACACAGTTCATTTGAATCTGTGTTAAAGGTTCTGACTTACAGCATCGTGTCCAAGGGGTGGCAAGGCATCAAGATCATCCAGACTGGCTGTTGCTTGCTGAACAGCCTGCATGCTGGAGTTCAGAGTTCCCATCAGCGCTTGCTGTGCAGATGTCTACAAATAAAACATGCAATGTAAAAACCAAGTAAGAACAAATAGGATTTTAATCATGTTTATTTTTGCACAGTTCATTGCTTCTATTATTGGGTTGTCGATATTATTATTATATATTATTAGTACTGAATATTGCAAACTGATACAGCACCCTGAAAGCAACCACTAAACCCTCAAGGATGGCAAAGAAAATCTTCGGAAAAATAATCATTGAGAAATCATTAGTTGTGGTATGTTTCATCAGGGGTCTCCAGACCGCAGTGAGGAGCAGGAAGCCTGCACTCCCCCCACAAGCCTAACCCAATGGTGCCGAAGCCAAAGTCCTTATACATGTTTGTATGCCTGAAACATGTATATGGAAGGGCACTGGTCTGATATTCCCTGGTTGCAAAAATCCGAAATAGTGGCAAGGCAATAAACTATTTATTTCAAAGGCTTAGCCTTGGTATTCATTTTACATCATTTAACTGGTTGGCACTGAAGAGTTCTAGTTCCAGGAAACATTTCTTACCAGTGGAGGCATGTGTCCACAGTGCATCTGTCCACTGGTCACCTGCTGCTGGGCTGCTGGCATTGACCCAACCTGGAAATTCTCCCGACCCCCAGCACCAGAACGCATGATGGCTGGTAACGCTACTGACCCATGCTCCAAAGTCCCAATTCTGTTAAACTGTTGCTGCATGATGGTAGATCTGTAAAGAGCAATAGTGTGAGCAGAAGTCATTCCGTATGCATTTTCAAACAAAAACTATTAACTCATTTTATCTCATTGCAGAACTACACACGGAAAACCTCAAAAAATGATCGCCATAAGAATACAGACTCTGAACACATCAATACATTCAGGCGTACAGAGTTCGAAAACTTCTTTCTGGTCAACCAGATGTTTGACACTTGTACAGCTCAACTCCACAGAGACCGTTCGCCCCCCCACCCGCCACTTACCTCCCACAACAAGGAGTTCAGTTGTATTTTCACTGATGTCTCAAAGTGCTTTACAGGATATACTGTAAAGTGGTCCGACTGTATTTTGTGGGGGAGCAAAATGGTGCCCACTGTTCAGCTCCGGATCCAGTGTTCAAGCATGAGTAGAGTTCTAGTTCCAGGAAACATTTCTTACCAGTGGAGGCATGTGTCCACAGTGCATCTGTCCACTGGTCACCTAATATAGTGAGCTAATATAGTGGTATAAGAACTAGTTCTTAAATTAATGAAATGAACACCTTTTTTTTTGTGACTTACTTCTTAGGAGACACAGAATCCTCCAACATTGTGGATTCTTCATCACCTTCTAGTCCAAAATGATCTTTGCTTTTTTTCTGCAACAGATACAAAGTTGAGTTGATTCAACAGCTTTCACTTGTAATAGCACCTTTTACCTAGAATGTGAAAACTTCATAGGGAGAAGGAGAAAAATGTTTTTAAAGAGGATTTTCAAGGCAAAGACCTTTTGGAAGGGTGTTCCAGAGAGGCAAACACAGAGTGTCTGGAGGCTCGACCACCAATAGTAGGACAGAGGGAGTGAGTAAAAATAAGTATTGCTTTGAAGGAACCTATAATAGTAGTAACAATTATTCGGTGCCCTTCCCCTACCTCAAAAGTTCAAACTCTTAATTCCAGGGCATATTTTTGTCACTTCTTGACCACTAGGTGGTGCATTTTCTGGTCACCAAAAAAACAGTGGGACCTGCGCAGACCAAATAGCAGCAGCAACTTGCATTTATACAGTGCCCTTCAATAGGAGGAAGGGTTTATAATGCACCCTTTGTGTCCTTGGATACATCACTCAAGTGATCCTCCTTTTGTATTGAATTGTCCCTGTATTGTACAGGCACAAGCATGGGCAAGGCATTGAGATACTAATCTGCCACAGGAGCTGTCATAGCTAAGATCACTCCGCCTCTCCCAGCCCATGTTCTCATTCCTACACCCACACTGGACTGTAATCAGGGACAAAAACTGGCCAAAATCTCGCCTCCCTAACCCAGGTGGTGCTGAAACCAAATGAGTCAGTCTGCTCCCTGTCATCGATCCATGAACCCCACAGATCAGGGAAGAAACGTGAACCTTCCTGGTGAGTACAGCTTACTCACTCTCCACTGCTATTTTTTACCCTCCGTTACTGCCTTCCTGTGGTCAAGCACTGTAACAGAACAACAGGCATAGCTTTGTGCCAATCACACCGAAAGTGCACGAAATTGTAAACTTCTCTGAAAATCATGGCATTCTTCTTCATCAATATCTCTTGGAAACCACTGTAAACTTTTAGGCAAGGGAATCTTGGGGATTTCTTCCGATATCTGCGCATTCATTTACGTACAATTAACCAGCTGTAAAATGTACTGGATTGAATACCTTTTTCAAAATGATATCGATGTATCCAGCTATTAGCTGTGCAATTTGTTCCCCCTCAGTTGTCTGAACTGAATAGTAACCGTCCTGGTAGTCACCAAAATCCTGAAAAATAGAAATACATTTAATGAGGTGAAGAAATTCAGCCCCAATCAGCAATGTGCTCTAATTTGTATCAATGTCATCGTCATCGCCATCCGCCCAAAAAATCTAGGCTCCTAGGCTTCCTCCTTGCCTATGACATGTAACAATGGAGGGAGTATTCCTCCCATTCGTCTCCAAGGTTCTGGAACGTCGTCGGGTCCCAGCTCCGCTCCTTTCTTTCTTGCCATTCCCTCTTTGAAACCCTCCAATCCGGCTTCCGCGCAGCCCACAGCACAGAAACAGCCCTGGTCAAAGTCACTGATGACATTCTGAACATCTGTGATCAGGGCTCCCTCTGCCTCCTTGTCCTCCTCGACATCTCTGCTGCCTTCGACCACTCCATCCTCATACACTGCCTCTCTTCTTTACTTAATCTTCATGGACCTGCCCTTGCCTGGTTCGATTCCTATCTCTCTCACCGTCTCCATTTTGTTGCCTCTTAACGGTTTCTCCTCCACCCCCTGCACTGTCACGTCTGGTGTCCCCCAGGGCTCTGTCCTTGGCCCTCTCCTCTTTAATACCTACATGCTCCCCCTTGGTGACATCATCCGCAGACATGGGGTCAACTTCCATATGTTTGCGGATGACACCCAACTTTATCTTTCTGCCTCCAACCTTAACTCCAGGACCACTGCTGTCCTGACAAACTGCCTATCGGACATCAAGTCCTGGATGCGGGCAAATTTACTACAGTTGAATGTGAACAAGACTGAGGCCCTCCTGATTGGCTCGCGCCAGCGCCTCAGCACCTCAGGCTCTGGCAGCATCAACCTCCATGGTTGCACACTACAACTCACCGCCAGTCAGGAACCCAGGTGTCTTGTTCGACCCTCAACTGTCTTTTCTTCCCCACATCCAAGCCATGACCCGCTCTGCCTTCCCTCACCTCCATAACATCGCCCGACTCCGCCACTACCTCACCCCTCAGGCCGCTGAAACTCTTGTTCATGCCTTCGTCACCTCCAGGCTCGACTATGCAAACCCCCTGCTTGTCGGCCTTCCCAACTCCTCCCCCCACAGGCTGCAGATAATCCAGAACTCTGCAGCCCGTGTCCTCTCCCACACCAAACTCCGTGACCCCCATCTCCCCCATTCTCGCCCGACTCCATTGGCTCCCTATCCTTCAGGGGATCCAGTTCAAACTCCTGGTACTCACCTATAAAGCCCTTCATGGCCTCGCTCCACCCTATCTCTGTGACCTCCTAACCCCCTAACAACCCACCCGCTCCCTCTGCTCAGCCGGCTCCAGCCTGCTCCAGGTCCCCAACCCACTTGCCCCACCATTGGCGGGAGAGCCTTCAGCCACTCTGCCACCATCCTCTGGAATTCCATCCCCCAAACACTCCTCCTCGCTCCCTCCTTAGCCTCCTTCAAGTCCCGCCTCAAGACCCTCCTCTTTGACCCTGCCATCGGTCACCCCCCTTCCCCTCCCCTCCCTTCTCCCCCCGACCCCTACTCGGATCTGAAATGCTGTGCACTGTCCAGCGCCTTGGGACGTCCTCCTGACATGAAAGGCGCTATACAAATATTCAGAGGTGTGCAAGATCAGTTGACTCAAATTTCAATTTTGCTCTATGGGGATTTCTGTCTGCTTGGTAGCTGCTGCAAACAAATCGACTGTGAAGGAACCCAATATAGGGGAGTAAGGGAAATGAAAGAGGGCAAATAAATGAATAGTAATATCCAACAAATTTAGATACAATCTTTAGTCTGTGTAGAGTGGGTTAATGTCACTCGAGACTGAAATAGGGGTTGCCAAATTAGCCTCGGTGTTCCTATGCCATGGGATTAGGGGGGTGGGGAGGTCGAAGAAAGAAAAAAAGACTACAAAGACTCTCACTCAGTCTTCACTGGAAAGTACATGTGTGGGAATAGGATCAGGAAGGATTTACCCAGAACTAAATATTTTTATCCAGGCTTACATGAAGAATGGTCTTTTTCTTTAGAAAGGTTTTTCACTTCTTCATGCAGCCAGGCTGTGGGAACGTTCTGCAGCACAGTGCACTGATGTGATTTTGGTGTTTTATCCTAGTTTACAAGAACGCTCATATTGTTGACAACAGAACGTTAAATTGTACTTTTGGCCTTTGGCTAATGAGCAGTAAAACTAGCCAAGGACATCTCTGACTGAAACAAATGCCACTCCTTAATAAGCATGTCAGGAGACGTCCTGAGCACACATTTTATCTAAAAAAAATTGTCATTCTGAATGACTGAGTTAAAGTTTAATCAACAGGATGTTACATCACGACAGACTCAACATACACTCACTCCATCAGGAACTTGCACAATTGGTTTGATATATCAGAACGTTCCATTTCAATTACCAATTGGCACAGCTCCAGAGACAGGTGACCCAATTGAGATGAGTCAGAAGGTGGAATAAGAATATTTATGGTCTATAACTTTAAGACACTGACTGTCTAGCTGAACACTAAATTATACAGATCATTTGTTTTTGGGGGGTTGGGGGATGGGGTGAAGAGGAGCCCTTCCAAATCCTGCCAATGAGCCAGACTGGCTGTGCTGTCTTCATCAGCATCCTGGAGAACTGCGGTCCTGCCTGGCTCAGGGTACAGATCAATTCAGTGTGTGTTAAGTTAGTTAATCTTAGCAAGAGCTGTTGTTGGGGTATGACATTGGCACCAACATTCAAGATGCACCTGGACAGAGTAATGATTCTCCAATTTAACTGGTCATTTTTCTCAAGTTGGAACTCACTGGAATAACTGGCTATCGAGAAAGACAGTCACTATATTTAGTAATTTAAGACATTTTGATGCAAGTTCAGTCTTTTTCGTGAATCTCAGGTGAGGCAATAATTAAGCATTGCAACAGAAGCCTCACTGGTTGCATCATTGCAAGTTACAGGAAGCTTGGGGATTAAAATGTTTATAGAAGCACTTGACTAAAGAATTTAAGAAACCAAACAAATCCAAATTGGACCTTTTAGAACCTGCACTTACAAGGACTGTGAAGATAGCCAGTGGTCTAATAGTTTAGACAGTAAAATGAATTATCATGGGTATCAATGACCATGCTGTTGAAACTAATTGTTTTTTTNATTGTTGAGCGAAGTTAGACCTGCTCACCCGCATTAACCGAATTAGAATTAACCGAATCACACCCCAGGACGTGGTGGCGGGGTGGCTGTCATCACCCGGTCCTCGCTCAGCCCTTTCCCTTCCTCCTCTGGAACTTTCCCCTCCTTTGAGAACCTTACACTCTATCACCCCTCCAACCTTTTCCTCAAAATTCTTCTCCCCCCCAAGCCTTCCCCCACCTTCATCCCCAACATCTCCACCCTTCTATCTTCCCTCTCCCTCAGCTCTGAACGCCTCCTCATCCTTGGCGATTTCAACCTTCACTTCACCCTTCCTGCTCTACCTCCCTCCAATCGGACTTCCGTGCCGCTCACAGTACAGAAACCGCCCTGGTCAAAGTGACAAGTGACATTCTGTCCATCTGCGACCAGGGCTCCCTCTGCCTCCTCGACCTCTCTGCTGTTTTCGATAATGTTGACCACTCTATCCTCATCCACAACCTCTCCTCTCACCTCAACCTCCACAGCGCTGTCCTTGACTTGTTCAGATTCATATCTCTCGCACCGCCTGCACTTCATCTCCTCTAGTCCCCATACCGCCTTGTGTGGTGTTCCTAGGGGTCTGTCCTTGGTCCCCTCCTCTTCAATATCTATATGCTTCCTCTTGGTGACATCATCCGCAAACATGGGGTCAACTTCCACATGTATGCGGATGACACCTAACTCTACCTCTCTGCCTCCTTGACTCCAGGACCACTGCTGTGCTGACTGAGTGTCTGTCAGACATCAAGTCTTGGATGAGAGCTAACTTTCTTCAATTGAACGTCAACAAGACCGAGGCTCTCCTGATTGGTTCCCATCAGCGCCTCCTCACCTCAGGCGCTGACCGCATCACCAGCCATGGTTGCACACTCCACCTTACTAAGCCAGTCCAGAACCTTGGGGTCTTGTTTGACTTCAACTATTCTTTCTACCCCACATCTGCGCCATGACCTGCTCTGCCTTCCCCCACCTCCGCAACATTGCCCAGCTCTGACACTGTCTCACACCGCAGGCCGCCGAAATCCTCATACGTGCTTTCATTACATCGAGGCTCAACTATGCAAACTCACTGCTTGTCGGCCTCCCCAACTCCTCCCTCCACAGGCTGCAGATCATCCAGAACTCTGCAGCTCGTGTCCTCTCCCACACTAGGCTCCATGACCCTATCACCTTCATCCTTGCCCAATTCCACTGGCTTCCCATCACACAGTGGATACAGTTCAAGATCCTAGTTCTCACCTTCAGAGCCCTCCACTGTCTTACACCCCCCTACCTCACCAACCTCCTCCCACTACCAACCTGTTCACTCCGACCTGCTTCATGTCCCCCGGCTTGCTTGCCCCACTATTGATGGGTGGGCCTTCCGCCACTCTGTACCCACCCTATGGAACTCCATCCCGCAGTCCCTCCGTCTCATTCCCTCCCTCACCACGTTTAAGACCCACCTCAAGATCCTCCTCTTCGACTATGCTTTCGATCTCCTTGCTTCCCCCCCGCCCTCCACCCTCCCCCATCCCGACCCTCAGCTCAGGTCCGTAGCTCTGTCTGTCCAGCACCTCCCAACTTGAAAGGTGCTATACAAATGTTATTTTGTTGTTGTTGTAGAATGAATATGTTCCACTAGGGAATGAGGGTTGTCCCCAGAAACAAGCCCCAATCCCCTCCCCCCCACCCCCACCCCAAACTCATCTAGGCCAAATTTTCAATGAACAATGCAGACCTGAACCATGTCTTCAAGACCACACAAGCAAGTCAGGTGTCGGGGTGGCCTTTCTGGCAGGGCAAGCCTGGCCTGAGGCTGGTGATTAAGTTCTCAAGTGAGCTCTGCGTTCCGGTATCTCCGCTTCCTCTTGTGAGAGCACATCAAACTCCTCAGATCGGATGCACTGCAGTACCAAACCCAAACTAACTGTTGCAAAAACACTTACCAGGGTAAAACTCTTTGGTGATGCTGCCCAGCGCTTGATATTGGTCAGGCTCCATTCCTGTATCACCTCTTTTGTTCTCTCATCCACACGCATCACACTTTCCTTGGTAATTCCCAGCAAACGTGGGACAAGCTTATTCTTCCCTTTCATTTTCTCCTACAAAGGGTTCAATACATTCATATTAGTTCACTGCATTTCTTGAGAATGCTTAAAGAAACATAGCCATCTCAATCTGTAATACAAGTCATTTCTCACATTAAGGTTCACTCCATACGCTATAGTCTATATGGAGAGCTTGCCTTAATAATATAACAATGAATAACACACATTAAAATTTTATTACAATTTCAAATAAATATTCACCTTAACCAAAAAGAAGGACACTCCATATGTCTTCAGTGAGCGGGCCAGCTTTACGTACAGCACTTTAGCCTCCATCTCGGTCATGTTTGCGCAGTTCTTATGTGCCTATGTAAAAAAAGAATATTTTTATGGTTGTTTGATATTTGGCTTCGGGCTTATGTGCAAATGAGAGAGAGAGAGAGAGAGTGTGTGAGAGAGAGAGAGAGAGAGAAAGAAAGAGAGAGAGAGAGAGAGAGACAAGACGGAGAGAGACAAGACGGAGAGAGCAAGAGACGATGGTTGGCCACCCATGGTTTAATGTAAAGTTAGTGACTGTATTTACAGTCAATTTGCACACACAATAAAATGAAATCTGTCTTCAATTTGAAAATTGAAGAATACATCCTGCGCCACAGAGAGGAGACACTATGAGTTGACTGTGACACAGTCAGTCTCCAGCAGGATATTCTGTCTGGTGTCGGGAGTCCCTACTGGTTAACACAGTAGAAAAACGCCAGTTGGAAGGAAACTTGTTTAAGAGAGGTTACTGAGCCAGTCAACATGAGGCACTGGAATTAAACGTCTGAAAGGGAATAGCACTATGGTGCAGCATATGTTTGGAACATCAAAGCACAGTGCCACAGACATGCAGAGGCAAAGGTAAAATTCCTCTTATTCTCCTTTTTCCAATAGTTCCCAAATCTGTGGTGAGGCATCATCAACTGAAGGCCAGGTCAGGACTGAGTCATTGGCTCACCCTCTTTCTGTAGGTGGTGTGTTCTCTAGATTCACGTGGAGGTAAAAGGATTTCATCCACTCATTAAACATAAAATCAAACTGAAATCATACAGGCTCAGTAACACCTCCAAACTAGATCCCCAGCAGATATTGTCAGTGTATTTAACCAAAACACAATTGAATACAAACTATTTGACACCCACACCCTCACTTTCATCAAACAAGTCCTCGCCAAGCTCTACTTACTACTCTGTCTCCCAACCGATCAACTTCAAAATCCTCAACCTCACCTATAAATCCCTTCATGCCCAGCACCTCCCTCACTATGTCCCTTATCTCTAGAACTCCCTCTACCCCTCCACCTCAATTTCTCTCTATCTGTCTTTAAAGACCAGCAAATAAACATCTTCAGTTGTGCTTATGGTTGCCTCTTTCCTCGCTCAGTATCTAACACAGTCTCTGTGAAGCACTCCGCTGTATAAAAGCAAGCTATTGTTGCTGTTGAACAATCAAATCACTCGCTAGCAACAGTTTGAATTTATAAAGATTCATCCTGATGATGAAAAATGTTTTCCGACAATTGCAAACAGAACTACCTTCACATAATATAGGTCTCACTGTCTGCTCACATTTTAACAAAGGATTCAAAGGATACCAAATTCAGCACAACCTCTTCCCCCGCAAAGCACTGAAATTAATATGTGTTGAGTCAATTACGCAAATCATTTTGATCTTCCTACAGTATAGCAAAAGAAAAACATTCAGTGTCAGGAGCAATGACCAGCCTTTCCTGACACCAGGTTTGGCCTTTGTAAAAATAGACTCCTCGTGTTTCCTTTCCAGAAAGTCTGCCATTTCCCTACAATGCACAGCTGATAATCTACCCTGCCAAGGCTCCATCAATGCATAAGATGCAGTGAAAATCTAAAACCACCTCCATTGGCCCTGCCACAGGATGGAAGCAAATTCACAATATGACAGTGACCCTGCTTTGCAGCAATGTCCAGGGGAAAGTCTGGGCTCTTATTTCTTAACATGTAGACATTTAAAATGCAGCTTAGTTAGACTGAGATTAGTTTCAAGAGGAGGATAAGTCAAGCCAAGTCACATTTAAATAAAGATTTAATTGGGGGTGGGAGGGGACACTGGAAGCAATTTCATTAGATTTTCCAATTGGTATTGGAACGTGCAAGAGTTTACACAAAGGGACAGCAGATCCACAATATTGTGTCATCTTGTTTATCCTTTTCCTTGGGAATTCGTAAGAGGAAACACAAGTCAGAAAGGACAGGAAATCAAATGCCTGTCCAATTGTATTCATTTAATCATACCATGAATATTTTCTTTTCCCCTTTCTGTTTGATGTATTCTTTAGGCAGGAATTCTTTCAAGCTAAAGAAAAAAACAAAGAACATAGAGGTAAGTTTAATTTTCTGTAATGATTTATTCACCAGTCTTCCTTTTTAAAAAAAATCCAAGTCAAAATATAATTTGTTTTTAAAAACAAAGCACTCACATCTCAAAGCACTTCACTGGATGTACTATAAAAAGAGAATTGACTTGTTTTGGGGAGCAAATGGAGTTCTTTTGATATCTTCATTCTCTCCACCTCATACTCCCCCACCCTCCACCCCCTCATCCTCCTACCCTCATTCCCACGCCCATCTGAAGACATTCTGACTGGGTCTTGGGCTACCTCCTCCCTAACCCTGTCAGTTTGGGGTCCCACAATCGATGTCTTTGTAAAGCACTTTGCTATGAACATACAGACAATTTCCAAGACACTAAATCAATCAGCTTGCACTGATGCAGCAGCATTTATGTCAAAGAATCTCTCAATGCGCTTGAAGAGATCAGTGGACAAAAGGGCAAAAGAAGTGTGAGGAATTTTAAGGCGATTTAAGTTGCTTTCAAAGGAATGGGTCTTTTGAGATTTTTGAATGCCGGTAGAAAGGCAGATTATTTGGCTTTCAAAAGGAGTCTCAAAGGGCTCAAAGGCAGAAAGCTGGTAGTGCAGCAGAGGGCACGAGGCACAAGCAGTAAATTAAGTTAGCTGCGGAGTTGTCGCCCTGGCGAAGCTTGAACATATAGGATGGAGCTTGAGATTTGTAAATTGTTCTGCTGAGGAGACAGGAAGCCGGAGATGCTTGGAACGATGCAAGTGTGGGACTTGGTACAGGCCAGGCCTCAGAACAGTCAAGTTCTGGATGCATTAAAGTTTGTAAAGTCAGTTACTAAGTCAATGCTTCATAAGACCTTAAGATTCCCTTTTGACAATCGCTGTATTTTCATATTGAAATCAATCTTTTCTTTCCTGATCTTCCTCTGAATACCTCCAGCCCTCCTGATGCCAACCCCCTACTTGGGTCCAAATCCCTGACTGTCCAGCACCTTGGGACGTCCTCCTGATGTGAAAGGCACTATACCAATGTAATTTGTTGTTGTTGAAGACAATTGACTCATTATTTTTCCTTCTATTGGCATCTGGGTCCACAGCCACCAATCGCCCTCATGGACAGTTTCTCACAGATGTGATTATTAATCATGTGAGATCCTTGCCACACTCTATAACAAGGGTGATTGGTGGAAGGCCATCACATATACATATACATTTTCAACAACAACAACAACAAGATTCCATTTATTGAGCGCCTTTCACGTCGGGAGTACGACAATATGGAGACAGTAATGGAAAGTCATGTAATACAAGATCTCCAAGTACAAGAACTTGAAATGGATTGAAAGAAATGGTGAGAGGTTTAGAAATATGAATGTGCTATTGTGCTGTCATTCATTCATTCATTCATTCATTAATTCATTCATTCAGTCATTCAGTCACATTTGTGGTCACTTCTACCTTGAAGAGTGAAACCAAGTTACCCAGGACCTGAGGGTTGACGGGGTGCGTGTACAAAGTACAACGGGTCAAAGCAAAGCAACTGAAGTATTGTGAAATATTATATTGCCAAGGAAAGCTTTAGACAGTTTTTTTAAAAACAATTAACCAACTGTAGGTCTTACTAAATTATGGAGTGTCAAGGATTTGACCTCTGTTCTGCAAGCTCACAAATCAGGACAAAGAACCATATACATACAACAAATATACAGGAATTTGGGGGGCATAACAATTTAATATTCTATGTGAAGAGCTGCCATCCATTTCCTGTGAATTGTTTCATGAGTGAGTGATTAGGGTTAGATTATTGGCCCCTTCCAATGGCTCATCATGTTTTTGACAATAGCAGATCAGGAAAGTCCCTTTCAATCTCTCGTCTTTGCTAAATTGACTGATTTCAATTGGGAAAGCACTTTGGGCACCACAATCTAGCGTGTCAAGGATCTCGCATGATTAATGGTCACTATCCAATGGAAACTATCCACAAGGGCAACTGGTACCTGTGGACCCAGACCTCAGAAGGAAAAATAATGAGTCAATTGTCTTCAGAGGAAAAAATTTGCAAAACAAAAGCACCAATTTCAATAGCTAAGGTCTAAGGAATCTAAAGTCTTGTGAGGCATTCACTTAGTAAGTACATTTTAAGACATTTTACAGCATGCATTTTGTTTTACATGAGCTTATTGTAACAAAACAACAAAGGAAAGATTGTCTCAAAATCTAGAACTGTTAGCCCAATTTTCTCTACTGAACTCTCCCTCCACCAGCCCAAATTCAGATTTGTGGTGGGATAATAACAACAATAATAATCCTTACATTTGATATAGTGCCTTATCATGACTTCTAGACATCTCAAAGCGCTTCACAGAATATACTGTAAAGTAAATGGACTGTATATTTGTGGATGAAATGCGGCAGCCAATTGCGCACAGCAGTGTCCCACAATCAGTCAGGATTTCCAGGTACAGTTTCCAAGTGATCATTCAGTGTCCCCCTGAACATTATCACTTGTCTCAAAGGTGAACTCTTTGGGTTGCTCACATGAAATGAATATTCCCTTGGATCCACTTGGGAAGACTGGTTGGCGATGTATAAATTCGTAATGTTTGACCTGACAGAAAATAAGTTCAAAGTGTATTTTGCATCTATTCTGGGGGCTGAAATCACTTCTCATACCTGTGCAAATCACTTCTCATACCTGTGCAAAGCCCTTTTCTAAAACTGGAAGCTTTGATAAAAGGCTGGTACTCACTCCAAGAAGCCAGGTTTGTGCTTCAGTTCATTGTGTGGTCCAAACTGAATCTGACTCTGATACCCTGCAAAGTCACAGGCTTTGTCAAAGGAGACAGGATGAGAACCATTCAGAATATCGTCTCTGGCCTGAAATATACCACCACAAATACAAAAAAAATCAAAAGTCATAAACAGCTCTGACCTACGGCATACATGATTCAAGAGGTCACGCGAGTTTTCCAGGAATCTAATTTAATTTGTTTTTGGTTTTGCAGGTGCACTAGGGGGAAAAAAAAGGGAAAGAAAATCTTTCAAGAAATAAAGGCTGGGAGTTTCAGGAGATTACTGGAGCTGGGGAAAAAAAATCCCGCTCTGCCAAAGGTACACTCAGTTACCGGAGAAGCAATCAGAATGTTTCGGGTGGCATTGGAGACATGTGAGGGCAGGAATTCTTCCCTTCCGAATAGGGGCAGATGTGGAAGCTGATTACAATTAATCTTAGGCAGTGAATCCAACACCCAGGGTTTTAAAACCAGCACTCTGTTGGAATTCGAGATAGGAGGTGTAAAGAGTAAGAGAAAGGCTGTGTGTGGCAGGGCAATGTGTAACCTGCGACTTTTTGAACGCTGTACTAAAATAAAACTTTTTGGGGTTCAAAGTTCCTTTCCTAAATTCCTACATTCCTAAATTCAGTCTGAACTGAAAGAAAAACGTTATTGCTCTTCAACTGTATCCCCAAAATTTCAACCAATCCTTCAGATGTCGCTCCCCATCAGTTCCAGCCTTTTGGGGTTTTTATATCTATATAGTTTTGTGCCTGAAATACCAACTCCTCGGGACAATCTCAATAACAAGTGAAAATAAATACTGCTCAGCAGTGCTGGGGGCCAAAAGGTTGTTTCTGCTCGGGGGTGGACACTGCCATTCAGGATATAATAATGCAAGAAGGCTTCAGAGGTCTGAAATTCCATCCTGTAAATCAATATAGCACCACAAATTTTTGACTTAAAATTTAAGATTGGGCAGAAAGGTGGAACATTCCTAAATTCAGTCTGAATTTAGAAGCTATAAAGAGCTGGAAAAANCAGGCTCCCAAATTAAGATTGAATTGAAGGATGGTGCATTACTCTAAATCACCTTAGGATGTCCTTTCAAATGGAAAGGATTTTTCCCTTTTTCTGCATTCCAGATAAAACACATGGGGAACCTTATTTGAGCTGCGTAACATAAATGTTTTGTTTAGCCTGCAATTGATAAGTCCTGCTGCCTTACCTGCACATAGAGTAAGTTCAATTGCACCGGATCTCTTGAATCAACATTTTGATCTGAATAGAAGAATTTTCGCCTGAGAAGTAAGGTTTCATTTTCATCGACTCCTTGTTCTCGAAGTGTTCGCCCATGGTCCAACCAGTTCACTGCAAACAGCAAACACAGGAGCATGAAAACACAACTGGCCACAGCAACATTCCCCACATCCCATGGAAGCCACAAGGCAAAAACCTTCAAAACTTAACGTTGCTCTCAAAAATGACAGGATTCCAAATGGGAGCCCGCTAACCTTCCAGTTGAGTTTCAACTGAATTAAAATATCTGCATAGCCCCCAAAAAGGTAATAAACCAAAACAGCATTGCATTTTCAGATTTTATATTTTACCTCAAAACCAACTGCGCAAAAATATCTCACCTATGTCCATAATACAAAATCACTACCCCGCAATGTTATTTTTGAAAGCTACTATCGAATCTGCTTCCATCACCCTTTCAAGCAGTGCATTCCAGATGGTAGCAACTCATGCATAAAAACATTTCTCCTAGTCTTCAGTCTGGTTCTTTTGCCAATTGTCTTAAATTTGTGTCCTCTGATTACCCATCCGCCAGAAGAAACAGTTTCTCCTCTTATATACATACAGGCATTGATAAAATAGCCACTCACAATCATCATCTGTGTGCAGTTTCTGCTTCAGTTTTTCCATTTTCTTATCGTCTCTCAGCAGAGTTTTGTCTTTCTTCAACGTCCCTGTCATTTCTTCTTTCTTTTCTTCCACAATTTCATGTACAAGTGAATATTCATCGTGGTTTGTGATTCCTACATTTTGTGAAAAACACAAGACACATGGAATTCCATTGCACTGTACAACTTCTCCACAACCGAATGAACGCAAAATATATTATCACATCTTCTAAAATAAAATTTCTGAAAACGTTCAAGCATAAGAATTGAGCGCAGTGAGCCAAGCGCTTCCTGAATGTATGAAGCAAACTTACGCTGTCAATACTACTCCTTTTTGTTTTTTAAGATACATTGCAATCAATCAGCGTTACATGCACACATTGTACATTACCACAGCTTTGAGTGCTACCAGAAGCAAGGACTCGAAATCAGTTTACACACTTCATCAATTCATAGCCTGAGACACTGAAAGATGGAAGAAAACTGACACCCCATTGTCTTGCTGCCGCTTCAGCTATGGAGGGTCACTGAGGCCAAGAGCAGTCCATTCACACGCCAAAGCAACTTCGGAAACAGACCCTGAACTTGGTACTTTCCCAGCACCAGGCACAGACAATGTATTACCCAAATTGGCAACATTTCTCAAAGGAAACTTGGCCCACACATTTGCTCAGAGACCCTTCCAATTGCTGCAGGTTGTAAGAAGTGAGCTAACTTGAATGATGTAGGGGTTCCTGTATTCCTGGGTAGGCTGCCAAGCGGTCCATAGGAAACCCAGGTCTGATGACTGCTCAGAAGGCTCAACGCAAACTTAAAGCAATGAAGCCTAAAGCAGAGTGCACATTAGAGGCCATATTCTGTTGGCCAGGATAGATGGAAAGAACAGAGCCTGTGCAGCGTTCAGAATTTGGTTGACAGCATTCTACTGAATGCAAACGCCAGGACCAAGTGCTTCCATATCTGCCAATGTTCCTCTGGTGTTGTGGGGCTGCTTAGGTCTCGTCGGGGCTGCCTTAAGCCTTCTGTACTCTCTGAACACATGCAGAGAATGTCTCATAAACTTGGGCCATTCAGCCCATCAAGCTTCTCCCTCCATTATTGGATTTTCTTTCAATTCAATTTCCCCACACTCCTTAAAACGTAAACTAAACAATCAACCACCTTTCAAGCATCCCAGTTGATTCTGGCTCTACTGCCTTCTGAGACAGTGTATTGCACAACTCTGTGTCAATGTTTCTTCACACACTACAGAGATGTGGCAAGAGTGTGCTCTCAGGGTGGAGATGTACAATCCAAGAGGGTTAGGTAGAATTTGCGAAGCATAATAAAAGTAGCAGCTTTGGAGGTCTTTAGATATTTCCTGCCCAACTCACAAAAGGCCAAGTCCCATGTGGAGCAGTTGGCCTAGCTCTGTGATGTCTTTTCTCATGCCAAGTCTTCAGGGGGGTATGGCTTTAGGGAATTATTATTGCACCAGAGGGGAATTTTAATCTTCCTACCTATTCTGGCACAGATTGTCATCAGCATGTCGCTCACTATTTTTGAGTCATCCACCATAACTGTTTTGATACTTCCATCCAGCATTCTGATCTTCAGAGGCCTATGCTTTCTCTTATAGTCCAGCGTGTCCTGAAAGGGGTGGAAAGAAGATGATGAGAGATTTAGAACCTGTCCTGCCACAGTTTATAAAGTAATACTTTATTTTTGCAATGGGGAGGTCCATTTCTGTTTTGATAAGCCAGGCTGTCAATGACTTGGGATGTCCTCTCGAAAGGCACAATTTTATTTTTNGGAGGGGGTGGGGGTGGTTGGTCAGCTGGATGTCCGACACATGTTGAAACCCATCACTGTGCTTAAGAGTATCCAAACCAAACTGAAAATTCCATGCATTTCACCTACACATGGACATTCCAGAGACAGAATGTGCTCTCTCACCCTGGAGGGATGTATCCTGCTTACCTAATTCCGGAAAGTATTAGCTGTTGATTCACGCGGAATATAATCACCGTAATTTAAGAGTATCCAAATCAAAACTATTGAGTGTTCCACAAGTACGTGGTGTAATGTTTGTCTCGAAACACTACAAAAAAAGAGCAATGGGACCAAAAGTTCTGAAGTTTCAAAAAGATGCACCATGGATGATGGCAGGTTCATTCCCAAGGGGAAAATAAGGAAGTCACACTACAACAGAACATTGCCCAGATGTGTGGAAGGGGTTACAAACAAACTGAAATGAAGGCTAAGATTCAATTTTCTTCCCTCAAATTTACATTATATCATAGGACAGAGGTATGAGATACAAAAGAGAAGTATGATGAACTTACTCCATTCCTTAACATGTAATAGTCCAAGGCTTTGGCAGACTCCAACCAGATGCCCTTCTTTGGGTCCTCATCGGACAGAAATAATCCATAATCATTCGCTGGAAGGCAATAAATCAAACATTGTTACAATGCAATCAATAGTTTTCAGAGTAGAGGAACAATTTGGTGCATTTGATCGGTAAAAATCATTTATCAAATTAGCAAAAATCTGGTAAATCCCTGCAACATACAAAGTCTGATGTAGTTTACAAACTGCAAAGTCACTACACTTTATAGTAATCTGAGATGTCCTCCCCATATGAAAGGCACTTATCAAGCGAAAGGATTACTATTAAAGTAGAGGAAACCAAAGTTAAACATAAACATCAGGCAAAACTGTGACGTGGCCAAATGGCCCCTTAAGCTTAGACACTTAAGAGGTGAAGCAATATATTATTATGTATGAGAGCATTCAGACAACTGCACCTTAACTGGCTGACATTTCCTGTTTGGCGCCTGTCGAGCTATTTTTGCTCGTGAGCCAGAGATAGACGTTTGCCTTAGTCTGGCTGTAATTTGTCTTTACTTTTAAACCAAGCAGTAAGCTGTCAAAACAAAATCTGTCCATACATCAATTTCAACATATACCAGGTGTTATACCAAAGACCTGGTTATGGATTTTGCAGTAGGACAGTGATAAAGGTTAAACATTGCTGTCTTCACGAGACAGCATTCTCTAGCCAAAATAGTAAGGAAATGATTTGCTTCCAAGCATTCGCCAACTCTACGCTAACAAGTTATTTTGAGATCTAGGAATAGCATTAAGGTTGTTCGAGCTGTGATCTTACACTCTGCGGTAGCCTATAAATACAGTCACTACATATCCCAATATATCCTGTGAAGCGCTTCGAGACATCCTCCTAACATGAAAAGGCCTGTATAAAATGCATTGAATATTATTTATCATCATCAGTGTCATCACGGACAAAATTAGATACAACGGCAACAACATTCTTACATTTATAGAGCATTTTTCAATTCAGAAGGACGTCTCAAAGTCCTTTACACAGCTAACTGGTCATCACATGCAACCAAAGAGACACATTTGCATCATAATGCTTTGTATTAATCTTATTTTTGTTTTAAAACAAATGTAGATTTTGATAGTTTACTCAGACAGCACCTTGAATACTGCATACAGTTCTGGTCACTGCAATATAAGGGGCTGCCTTGGCCCTAGAGAAGGTGCAACAGGAGAATGAGGATGGATGATCCCCAGTGTTAGAGGAATAGCGGAGCAGCAATGATTAGACAGACTAGGGCTCTTCAGCCTTGAGAGAAGATGACTGAGAAAGGACCTCATAGAGGTGTAGAAAATAAGATTTTAAATGGGATTGAAAAAGTAAACCAAGATCAATACTTTAGGATGTATTAAGGCGATAGAACAAGAGGGTGTAGGATTAGAGTTGTAAAAGACAATTTCAGGATAGATACCAAGAAGTTTTTCTTTATGCAGAGATTAATCATCAACTAGAATGGGTTGCTAGGAAAGATGACATAGTCCAGGATATTAGATTAATTTAAAGAGCAACTTGATGCAGTGATCGGTAGTGGTTGCAATTAATTACGCTGCAATTAATAACTTGCTATGTAGCTGTATGTTTTCAATCTACTTTGAAGGGTACGAATGAAATGGGCCATTAAACTGTACTGAATTATGCATCAGAAGCCTGCTCGTCCGCTCGTTAAAATTCCCATTCAATTGAATGCATGCACACACATATATAGTGAATATGTATATATAGATAAAAATATATTTATTCGCAAGTGTAACATTTTCAAAACAAAACCAGAGGGTTTTATTTCTCAGTGAAACATTCCCTTCTCTTCCCCTGGTCCTCAAATTGAGTGAGGGCCAAACAGTGAAAGATCAGCTGCCATAAAGTCAATGGTTAGGAGGAAAAACTAAATATGGCCTTGGACATTAAACTAAAAACATGGCACCATGTAAATTGTTCACACAGAATCTTTGCATTTGGTTAAGATTACTTTTGGTATTGGCCCAAAATGTCCAATGTGCAACATACATTTCTGACCACCATTAATGCAAAATATAATTCAAATGTATGATTTTGTCAATACAGAAAACACAACTCAATAAAATTCTCTTTCCCCCATACTACCCCCCCAACCCGCACACTTTTTTTTTTGCTTTGCCTCACAATGCCAGCAGCCCTGTTCAGGCTAAATGAATCTGATTTTTAAATACCACTGCCATGCAAAAAGCAGTAAGCATGGAGAAAATAGATGGAATTAAGAAGAAGCACTTTTAATGCAACTCAGGTGATGTAGTGCATTGAGCGACAGCTTATGGACTGAGATCCCGCTGGTTTGAATCTCGGTTTGCGCAAAGCTTTCTGGTCTCAGCAGTGGGGAAAAATATTGTAAAAGTAATTGGATGCAATAAATTTTAAAAAATGTTACTTCTGGAAAAGCAACAAAAACTTGTGTAAAGAAAGGAGGAACAGTGGGTGACTTACGCTGTCCTGTCTGTGCCTCAGGAACTCGGTCACGGATCATCCGACAGGCATCATACACCATTGTCGAGGGCTCAAACTGCATCGTTTTGATGGCATTGCCAACACCAATCTTCAAGGATAAGGCAACCATGATGTCCTTCTCGTCACAATTTTATCTACAAAATAAAGCACCACTTAAACAAAGCCATCAGATCGGGGAACCTCAATCTTTCAAAAGAACTCTCAACCAAAATATTGGTTTAGATTTGAGTCATTTTACTCCTTATGCAAACACAGCTGTGGCGTACATCGTGTGTAAACACAGGTATACAAAGGGAATTAAAGGTATCCTTAATTACATAATCATCAACAACATGCATTTATATAGGACCCTTCACATATGGAAACATCTCCATCCAGTTTACAGGAATGACTATGTGCACATTCAAAGAGGTAGGATTTGATACAGGATGTAAAAGATAGAAAGAGAGAGGGAAACGAGATGGCATAGTAGAGGGAGGTTTAGAGATTAGGGGAGTAGGAAGTGTAGGCTCAATCACTGATGGTGACCATAATTCTTTGTGGTCCACATGTTGTCTCAGTTCACTTGCTTATCGTTCTGTAAATAAAATGATGTCTCAATCGGACATGGGCCTGAGCGGCTTGTAATATTTCCATCTACCAAAGAGCATTTGAAGTATAGCAAAGGTCTTGTAGAGTCTGATGACCATAAAGGGGGTTCACTGTGGTCTGGAAAGGCACACTTACTAAAAAGATAAACGCTTGCAAGGTGCAATTCTAGAATCAAAGGGATGCAGTGCCTGGATGTGTGAATGGCCTGCGTGCTTTAATAAGAAATGCCTTACATTTCTGCAATATCTTTCAACTTGAAAGACTGCATTGACCTCAGGGCATGCTGGTAAGTGAACACCTTGTGCAAATGTATGAGTGCAGCAAGCGGTAATCTGGAGCAAACTGGCCAGCAAGTAGTGACCACCAGTGGCGTGCTAAATAGCCTGTGTCGGGTCACAAGTTTTTCAATGAGCTGCCTTGCACAATTCACAATGAAAAAAAAAGCTAACATAGCTAGGGTGTAACACATGCCAGTATACACACTTGCCTTTGAATAATAATAATCTTTGCATTTGATATAGCGCTTCATATATTTTTTATATAAAATTTTTTAAAAGCCTCACAAGCGAGAGACCTGAATTTGATTCCTGGCAGGGCGATACCTTGGGCAAGTTTCCTTATTCCACACACCTGATAATAATCCCTCAAGAAAAAAACAATAATAAATTGGTCACTTCAATCCACAACAGTTTGTGGCACACTGCTGTGTGCACTTGACTGCCACGTTTCGCCCATAAACATGCAGACAATTCACTTTACAGTATATTCTGTGAAGTGCTTTGAGATGCCTAGAAGACTTGAAAAGCGCTATATCAAATTCAAGGATTATTATTATCATCACGTCTTTGAAACATCTCAAAGCGCTTCACTGAATACACTGTAAAGGGAATTGACTGCATATTTTGTGAGCGAAACGTAGCAGCCAATTACACCCAGCAGTGTCCCACAAACAGTCATGGATTGAGCGACCAAATTAGTTTTTTAAGGAATTATTACCCCCGGAAAAGCGATCCACCAATCAATTAACAACCAGGTTCCTACTTTACTGCTGGGTAAATAGAGGCGTGCAAGTGTAAGGAAACTTGCCCAACATTTCGCCCTGCCGAGTGCTCTAACCACTAAGCTACAGGACATATGAACCAGAATCAACTCTGATTAATGTTTGGATCATCAGTTTGGAGTGAAATTAAATAAGTCAGTTCCATTAGGATGTAGGCAGTGGTTTCAAAAGTAAAACTGTTTGCATAAAATTTAATTCGTTTTAGAAGAGAATCTTCTTTTCCAGTAGCTCCTTCAGCTAGCTATAGCTTTTATTGATAGCACAGGAATGTCTATTTGAGGACCATGTTAGTGGCGAAGAGTCCATTTATTTTTAACCAAAAGTGTTTTTGTGGTTACCACATAGACACAAATAATCTCAGTTAAGCAGCAAGGGCTGGTCTCACTGATGGGCAGACAGTTCACTCAGTGATAATGGGTTTGGGTGAAATGTACTCGTCAGGCGTGAAAGATGACAATGAGCAACGATTAGACAAACTGTAATTATAATACTTGCATTTGAAACCGCGCCTTATTGTTTTTAAGGAATCTCAAAGCGCTTCACAGAATGTAAAATGGATTGGCTGTGAATTTGTGGACAAAACACAGCAGTGTTCCACAAATAGTCGTGGATTGAATAAACATTCTTTTGTGTGTGGGGGAGAAGGGATTATTACCCCTAGAAAGCTATTCGTCCATCGACTAACAACTGGGTTTCTACTTACTGCGAGGTAAACCAAGGCGTGTTGGAGTAAGGAAACTTATCCAAGGTTTTGCTCAGTCTCCACCCTCGAACCTCGATCCTTTCGCTAACCACTACACCAAGGACTCCTCTACGGTTAATTGCTCCCCTCAATCATCTCAACGTTAGAGAGAAAAGCTCAACCAGTCCGTCCAATCTTTCTTGATAACTGTATCCACTCATCTCTAGAAAACCCCTTGTAAATCAATGCTGGACACTCTCCAATCCTACAATATCCTTCCTGGAATAAGTTTTCCCCAAGTATAGTATTTATCAATTTCCTTTTAAAATGCTGTCACTGGTTAGCAGCCAACTGTCACAGGGCATTCTACACTCTTAACTATTCTGTTTTGGAAACAAAATCTTCTACCCTCCCTCTTTTCTTTATAAGATAGCTTGAGGCACCAGTGTGCAGTTAAACCCTTGCATCCTTCGAAGATTAAATCTTCATTTGGACATCTACATCTTCACACGTTTGACATGTTTTACAGATGTTTTGAACAACAAAAAAGAAGCTAATTTGCAACTTCAATGGCAAGTGCATGAAAAAGCTGCTAAAATTGGTCAGGAAACCCCTAGAGAAAGACAAGAGACACATTCAGAGAGACTGAGACGCAGAAAGACAGAGCTTTCCTTTGATGACAATACAGCAGACAAAGGAAACAATGGGTCTGTTTTAGCACCAGAAACACCCCCCATCCCTCCCCTCTCCACCTAAACTTCTCAGAGCAAACCCAAGATTCTGTTACAATCTCACCATCCCCACCCCCAAGGCCACAAACTGAGGTTTCTGGAATGCTCCTGTCAAACAGGTCGAAAAGCAGCGATGTGATTCTCTTCAACTGTATCTGTGCTGTAATCCTGGCTAAAACGAGTTTGTTTTTCACTTGGTTTAAGTTTGATCAATATCTGTGTTGACCAATTGCTGGGCGATTGGCACCCATGTGGGGGTGCTGGCATCAGGCACTACTCCGATGCCACACTCCAACCAGGGCTTTGCTGGCACACCTGCCAGACATCGCAGGCTGCCGTGGTGAAAAATACACCCATGCCCAAATCCTTTTAGCCATTCTTCTTATGATTAACATTATTACTTTTCAGATCCCTCCTCCAACAAAGAAGGACTTTCAGCAGCAGATGGTTTCAGTCACACTTGTGCATGGACCCCTTAGGATAATAATAATTTTCCTTGCATTTGATATAGCGCCTTATCACGTCTTCGAGACGTCTCAAAGCCCTTCACAGAATATAATGGATGATTATATCCTGGTCCCCATCACTCAAGGGAAAAAGAGACCAAGAGCAGTCACCTGATACTGTCACTTGGCAGTCAATCAGAAAGAGAGAAAAAAACTTTGTCAAATTAAATACTTTCCGACACTAAGGTTCCTTTAAGGAAAGGGGAAAGAAATCTTGGCTTTACTTCCTGAAATACAGTAACCGGTTTACTTTACAAACCACACTGTTTTGTCATGTCTCTGGATGTCTGAGCTTTAGAAGCTGAACTGGGCACAGGACATTTACTAGAAAAAGTTCCCACCCAGAAAGGTACAGATTTTCTGTCTCTCTGCTGATGTTCGAAGGAAGGCAACATGTACAGAAATACTTCAGTGAGTGAAAAACAATTCAAAGCCAAGCCCAGAGTTTGACATACTCATCAATGGATCACAATGGGGCAGAAAATAAAACATTCCACTTCCTCATCCTGGTTATGTCAGAAAGTACTTGTTGTACCCTCGACTGCACAAATGTACTTACATTTGATACAGAGTCGAATCACATTTAAAAAATCTGAGAAGTGCTCATTAGAACAAGCAAGTTCATTTGAAGTGTAAGTGACTGATTTATTGGAAAATTGAACCGTTCAAGGTTGAATTTGAATGAGGGATGAACAATAGCCAGAACAGTAGGAGAAAATCTAGGAGAAAATACAGTCACTGTAATATCCTCTTACATCAGGAGAAAGTTTTGAGATAGCCTACAATATGTGAAAGGCACAATAGCAAATGTAAGGGTTACTATTCTTATTACTATATTATCATACTCATCACAATATAGTTCGCCCACTTTACAGTATATCCTGTTAAGCGCTTTGAGATGTCGATGATGTGATAATGCACTCCAAATGCAGGGATTATTATTATAATATTGTGGGAACCAGACAAGCCTGGGGTGAAGAGCACAAGATTGGTCTGGATGAAGAATGTCCTACAGCCCAAGCGTTCACATCCTTCCAGAACACCCCACCCTACTATCCCCTGATCATATGTAGAGTTCTAACATCCTTGCCCCGGTGTAACTGAAGAGGGGAAAAGAGGGGACAAGGCGGAGGGACTGAGGCAGGCAAAATTAACTCAAACAGGATCATGTCTCGAAACACCCTGGAGTGAGAAAAAAACATTTAGTAAAGAAACATTACAGTAGGATTGTGATTGGGCTAATGAACCTATAAGGCCATTCTTCAAAATGAACACTTCAATGTCCTCTATTACTATCCCAGCTGCACATCCAACTTGGCACAAGACGGTCCTGTAGGTGTAGTTCTGAGATCTGCACAATAATACAACTACTACTAGCACTCTGGGATGCTACCCTGTGTGAGGGGCGCAATATAAATGCAGGTTGTTGTTGTAATAATAACACTTGAATTTGATATATAATAATAATAATAATCCTTGCATTTGATATAGCGCTTTTCACGTCGGGAGGACGTCCCAAAGCGCTTCACAGAACACACTGTAAAGTGAATTGACTGTATATTTGTGGGCGAACGCGGCAGCCAATTGCGCACAGCAATGTCCCACAAACAGTCGTAGATTGAAAATGACCAATTTAATTATTGTTTTTTTTTGGAGGGATTATTATTAGGCTCTGTGTGGAGTAAAGAAACTTGCCCAAGGTTTCGCCCTCTGCCTGGAATTGAACTCAGGTCTCTCACTTGCAAAGCGAGTGCTCTAACCACTGAGCTACAGGACTCCACATATAGCCCCTTATCCAGTCGTTGAGGCATCTCAAAGCCCTTCACAGAATATATTGCAAAGTGAATTGAGTGTAAATGTTTTGGTGAAATAACTCTTTGAAGCCCATGTTACAGGTGAGTGTCTTCATCACGCACAAACCAAAAGCCTGCTCTGCCTGGCCGCAAGCTAAATCGAAGCCACCGTCATTACAGTAAAAGCTTACGAACAGTTCTTTCCTGGAGCCAGGAAGCAGGGAGGAGGGAGGGGGAGGAGGCGTTACATAACATTCCATTCCAGAGATGGATGAGCAGAACAAGAACTCATAAATTTGTTCTTTCTCCGTCTTTTTTGCATGCTGCACAAACACTTCACAGAGAGTGAGTCGAGCTCCACATCCTTTTTTTTAAAAAAAACACTTCTCAGTTTCAAGCACGGAGTGAATTTGCTTCTTTCGGACATCACTTCTGCACCCTCCTTCCCCCCACCCACAGACACACACGCGCGCGCGCGCGCGCGCACACACACACACACACACACACACAGGCCTCAAAAAAAGTAACTCACTATGAATTGCCCGAATTCAAGAGACTCCTCTATCAAGCTGAAGATTCCAGTTAACAGTAACTCCTTTGTGGTTGGGAGTTTTTTGACCTCTGTTTCAGGTTCAAATACGTACACACTGCATTGAGGCAGGCTCTTGGCTTTAAAATTAGCACTTCTGCAGGAACTGAAATCCATACTTTTTTTTTTTACAAGCTGCCTTTCACAAGACATCCTGTCCAGAGTTTTAAGAACGTGCATTCTCCTGTAAAACCATTACTGCAAGGAAATGATGATGGCCATTTACACAGAATGAGGGGTTAGATGACATCACCAGCCGTGAGCATGAGGTTTGAAGTTATTTATATCTCGATCTGAAGACACAAATAGCCTTCGGAACATCTTTGCCATTATGTGTAAACCACATACATTTCTACTTTAACTTAGTACTTGTACATACATGACCTTGCTTTTGGCCACATTTATTTTCTCACACCTCCCCTCCTTTCCCCACACTCAGTTCAGGCTCCCAGTCATTTGTGTGAAGGGCTTTGCGATGTCCATCTAATGTGAAAGATACTGTATCAATATAAATTGCTGCTGTTATATACAAATGTTCAAATAATACTACTAATAATAACAATCCTTGCATTTGATATAGCGCCTTATCACGTCTTCGAGACGTCTCAAAGCGCTTCACAGTGTACACTATATTGAATTGACTGTATGTTTTGTGGATGAAAATATATAAGGAGAAAAAAAACTTTTCCTTTACACAGAATTTCAATCTTTTCCATCTACTTCTAATCATCTTTATACATGTGTGTATCTACCTATAATATGCCAGGAAATTTTAATAGCCAACAATGTGGCTTAACCTCAGCCCCTGAAGAGCACGCCAACTGCACCACTGGGACACTTCCATTTCCCAAACCAGTTATCCCCGTGGCCTTTCCTAACTAGTCTGACAGTTAACAGCAACTGGTGCCAGATTACAACAGTAGCACATTTTGGACTCATACTCATAGGGAAATGAATTTAGATGGTCGAAACCCATTCATTTAGGACCTTTCCTGCCAGTGGAAAAAGAGAAACTCGTTCTGAGTAAGTTATCATTAACTACTGCCCCATCTACAATCTTCCTTTCCGAGGTTCTTGAAAGAGTTGTTGCTTCCCAGCTTCACTCCTTCCTCTCCTGCCACTCTCTTTACGAACCCCTCCAATCGGGTTTCTGTGCTGCCCACAGTAAGGTGATAAATGACATTCTGTGACAAGGGCTCCCTCTGTCTCCTTGTCCTCCTCAACCTTTCTGCTGCCTTTGACACTGTGGACTACTCTATCCTCCTCCACCACCTCTCCTCTCACCTTAATCTTCAGGGTTCTGTCGTCGAATGGTTCAGATCCTATCACTCGCACCAGCTCCACTTTGTATCCACAAATGGCTTCTCCGCCAGCTCCTGCACTGTCTTGTGCAGTGTTCCTCAGGGCTCTGTCCTCGGTCCTCTCCTCTTCAACTTGTACATGCTCCCTCTTGGTGATATCAACCACAGCCACGGGGTCAACTTCCCCATGTATGCGGATGACATCTAACTCTATTTCTCGGCCTCCAACTCAATCACAGGACCACTGATGTCCTGACAGAATGTTTGTTAGACATCAAGTCCTGGATGAGAGCCAACTTTCTACAGTTGAACGTCAGCAAGACCGAGACTCTCCTGATTGGTTTCTGGCAGCGCCTCTGCACCTTAAGCACTGGCAGTATCAGCATACAAGGATGCACACTCCACCTTCCCAAGCCAGTCAGGAACCTAGGTATCTTGTTCGACCGTCCTTTCTTCCCCACATCCATGCCATGACCCGCTCTGCCTTCCCCTACCTTTACAATATTGCCCGACTCCGCCACTGCCTCACCCCCCCAGGCTGCCAAAATCCTCATACATGCCTTTATTACAACCAGGCTTGACTGTGCCGATGCCCTGTCCATCAGCCTTCCCATCTCTTCCCTCCACAAGCTGCAGATCATTCAGAACTCTGCAGCTCGTTTCCTCTCCTGCACCAGGCTCCGTGACCCTGTCACCCCCAGCCTCACTCGGCTCCACTGGCTCCCCATCCCTCAGAGAACTGAGTTGAAAATTCTCGTCCACCAGCAAGGCTCTCCATGGCCTTGCCCACTTCCTACCTCCCCGACCTGCTAACCCCCTGATCAACCTGTTCGCTCCCTCCACTCAGCAAGTCCAAGCCTGCTCTACGACCCCCGTCCGTCCCTCCCTATCATTGGCGGTCCGGCCTTCAGCACCTCTGAAACTCCATCCCACATTCCGTTCGGTTCGCTCCCTCCTCCCTTATCTCCTTCAAGGCACACCTCAAGACCCTCCTCTTCGACCAAGCGTTCGGCCACCCTCCTATTGTAATTTTGTATTGTATTGTTATAAGACTAAAGAGTAACTGTTCCAACCTTCAGTGGGATCCCACGTTCCTTCTCACAAGTTCCATGCGTCAGAAAATATTTCTGCCAGTGAGTCAGTTTGGTGAGTCAGTGAGGAGGGCATCAATTTAAAACACAGTTAGCAAATGCAGAGATTAGTTTTCATGCACAGAGGAGTTAGGATATCGAATGAATGCCCTGCTGGTAGTGGTGTTTGAGGCAGAATCCACCTGGCTTTCAAAAGTCCTGCAAGTCAGTTTGGCTCAATTAATAGCTCTCAACTCCCTGGGAGTCAATTCAAGACTCGATCATATCAGGACCTGAGCTCATTATCTATGAATGACATTCAGGTGGACAAATAAAGGAATCCTACATTGTTAGAGGTGCTGCCCTTTGGATGAGACATTAATTGAGAGACTTCACCGGCCTATTCTGGTGAGTCAGGTGAATGTTGAAGTTCAGCAACACTCTTTTGGGCAATGTGTTCATCCAAATACAGTGCATGAAAAGAGAATTAAGAGATGAGGCCAGCGCTGGTGGAAAGTTGCTGCTCCATTTACCCACATAATCGCCATACACGTCAAAGTAACTATTTGTGAACTCATTCCAATCTTGACACCAAACCACAAGATTTATTAGCTGTTAACTGTCAGAATAATTAGGAAAGGCCATGAGGATAACTGGTTTGGGAAATGGAAATGTCCCAGTGGTGCAGATGGAGTGCCTTCCTGGGACTGAGGTTCACTTATTAAAGTTATCAATAAATGATACATCAGTCATTGAAAGGTAATCCGTACAATGACTTAGAGAGATAAACATCTTAAAATGAGACTTAAATTAATATTTTAATAAAAATCTATGGGCTTTTTTTTTTAACGGTTATGTTACCAGCTTATTCACTTCAATGTAGAGTATAAATTCTTCCACCTTGACTCATTGCTTTGTGCTTTCCTGCAGAGAATCAAACCATCCTGGAAAAAATTACACAGCAGCACTGGAAAGAGAAATAAGAGTCTCAAACTGATTTTAAAACCAATATAACCTACTGCTCGGTGTGAAACTGAGCCATGCAGAACTGGAAAGCTTCAGTCTGAATTATGATCATCGCTGGGTTAGCTGAAATAAGCTAGAGTGATAAAGGGTCATTGCATGCGACTCCAGTATGTCCAGAACAAGGGGTGGAAACAATTAAAGGGTCTTAATCACTAACGTTTGAATCCGCCTGCCAAGTAATAATTATCTTTTTGATATAATAATACAAATAATGATTCTTGCATTTGATATTAGCGCCTTCGTCTTCAAGACATCTCAAAGCGCTTCACAGAATATACTATAAAGTGAATTGACTATATGGGCCAAACGCAGCTGTGAATTGTGCACAACAGTGTTCCACAAACAGTCATGGATTGAGTGACCTTTTTTTGGTGAATTATTACCCCCGGAAAAGCGATCCAACAATCGACTAACAACCGGGTTCCTAATTATTGCTAGGTACATAGAGTCGAGTGGAGTAAGGAAACTTGCCCAATGTTTCGCCCTGCCGACAATCAAACCCAGGGCTCTCGCATAATAATAATAATAATAATAATAATCCTTGCATTTGATATAGCGCTTTTCACGTCGGGAGGACGTCCCAAAGCGCTTCACAGAACACACTGTAAAGTGAATTGACTGTGTATATTTGTGGGCGAACGCGGCAGCCAATTGCGCACAGCAATGTCCCACAAACAGTCGTAGATTGAAAATGACCAATTTATTATTGTTTTGGGTTTTTTGGAGGGATTATTATTAGGCGTGTGGAGTAAGGAAACTTGCCCAAGGTTTCACCCTGCCTGGAATTGAACTCAGGTCTCTCGCTTGCAAAGCGAGCGCTCTAACCACTGAGCTACAGGACTCCCCAGAGTGTCTCATCAGTTCAGCAAGATGTGGCAAAGCACTTCACAAGCGCTACACTGTGAAGTGTAGTGACTGTGTATTGGTAGGCGAACATGGCAGCTAATTTGTGCACAGCAATGTCACACAAAGTATTTGGATGGTCAGGCAAGAATAAGAACAGACTTAGCGTCGTTTTTCACATATAAAATCTTATTTACCTCTGCCAGATCCTCTCTGAAACATGCCTATTCTAAGCTGAAGAGCTCTGGAACAGGCCTTCAGAAAAGGCAGCTGTATCATGTGGCGGACACCAGAGCCGTACACTGTGCAAAGACCTGTCCAGCTTGAGTTTGACTTCTTGGGATCGGAACTCAACTAATTGGCAGTTAAGACGAGCATCCTGCTTGTCTTGGTTTTTGCTGCCTCACAGTAATGAGCCACTCAAGATAACAACAGGACTTACATTTGGTATAGCATCTTTCATACCAGGAGGATGTCCCAAACTGCTTCTCAGGATATACTGAGAAGTGCAGTGACTGTGTGTTTTGTGGGTAAACACTGGATAAGTTCTATCCCATCTCTGGATTACAGGCGTTTCCTATTTTTATTTCCTATACGCAATACCTTGGAGTCCTGTAGCTCAGTGGTTAGAGCACTCGCCTCTCAAGCGAGAGACCTGGGTTCGATTCCCAGCAGGGTGAAACTCTGGGCAAATTTCCTTACTCCAAACGTCTAATAATAATCCCTCAAGAAAAAAATAATAAATTGGTCACTTCAATCCACGACTGTTTGTGGGACACTGCTGTGCGCAATTGGCTGCCGCGTTTCGCCCACAAATATACAGTCAATTAATTTTACAGTCCATTCTGTGAAGCGCTTTGAGACGTCTAGAAGACGTGAAAAGCACTATATCAAATGCAAGGATTATTATTATTATTACCTTGCATTTACCAATATTCAACTTCGATCATCATTTGCCAGTTTCTGCCCACATGCATAGCTGATCTTTCACCTTTTCTTTGTAAGACCTTTGCTGTCTCTTTAGATTTTACAAAAAGTCCCCGCAAAAAGTGGTGTCATCTACAAATTCTGCTTCCTTGTATGGGGTCAGAGACATCAGCTCGTTTGAATGTCACCATTTTGTAAATCATTTAAGAGTTCAAATTAAACAACAGCCCCTACAAAGACATTGGTCAATCTCACCTTCAAATGCAAGTGCCTGGTTCCTGCTGAGTAGTTGTTAAGCAACTTCATTTGAAAGAATTCCTGGATTAGGAGGCTGCTCTATTCTCACTCTGCAAACAGGCTCACAAGCGTGGAGGCGAATTTTAAGGGACTTCTTTATGTACTACTCAAGGAGTCCTATGCCATCTGTGTCCGTGGCAACCTCTTGAATACCAGAATTGTTCTGATACAAACAGCTTTTTCAGTGGCGTTACACATTTGAAATTCATTAGACACCGACGTGTGGCATTAGTTATCGAGCAGGACAGAGTGAATAAGAGCTTCAAACCTTGAATAAATTAAACAAGTGGCTCTCTATTGGAGGCAATTACAGCAAGTACTTTACTACATGATCTATACTGCTCAGAATCACAATTTAAAGAGACAAAACATCTGTACCAATGAGAAGCATTAACCAGGAAACCTATTTGGCGAGACACAGAAATTCCCATTGTGACTGGTCACCCTCCGTAAAACAAAGCAAAGATTTAAGATTTAAAAATATTGACACAGCCCTGCAGAAAAATAAAATTGAAAGTTTGTGTGATAGAAGACCCCGCAAATTGTAACCTTTTTTTAAACTGGTTAAGCGGAGGCTACATTTGGTCTTGTCTCTGAAGATTGATTTTGAAAGTTAACGTGGAGGAAATGGCTGTGGTTAAATGCAATGTTGCTTAATTACCCAAGCAGAAGAATCATTTATTTTGTCTAACAATTATCTTTCGTTCATTTTCCCTGATAGTGGAAATCTGGAGCTCTCTCCCCCAAAAGTCTATGGATGCTGGATCAATTGGATTTTTCATCACTGAAGTGGATAGATTTTTGTTAGGTAAGGGTATCAAGGGATGTGGAGCAAAGGCGGGTAAATGGAGTTGAGGTACAAATCAGCCATGATAATAATAATAATAATAATAATAATAATAATAATAATAATAATAATCCTTGCATTTGATATAGCGCTTTTCATGTCGGGAGGACGTCCCAAAGCGCTTCACAGAATATACTGTAAAGTGAATTGACTGTATATTTGTGGGCGAACGCGGCAGCCAATTGCGCACAGCAATGTCCCACAAACAGTCGTAGATTGAAAATGACCAATTTATTATTGATTTTGGTTTTGGAGGGATTATTATTAGGCTCTGTGTGGAGTAAGGAAACTTGCCCAAGATTTCGCCCTCACCTGGAATTGAACTCAGGTCTCACGTTTGCAAAACGAGTGCTCTAACCACTGAGCTACAGGACTCCACAAAGGGCTGAATGGCCTACTCTGGTTCCTATGTTCTGTTCAATTAGAAAGAGAGCTCCAAAATAAGTTTTCAGAAAATGAATAACAACCCTTGCATTTGGTATAGTGCCTTATTACGTCATTGAGACATCTCAAAGCACTTCACAGGATATATTGTAAAGTGGATTGACTATTTTGTGGGCAAATCGCGGCAGCTATACACGCCAGTTATACATGGTTATGCGTTTATACTCCTCTCTCTCCTACAATGAATGTACACTACTCCATCTCCATTGTCTTATATCACGACAGCACACAGGAATAACATTAGGAAAACATATACTTCTACAGATGGCTGATGTCGTATGTGTGTGAGCACATACAGCGATTGGCAGAAGGTTATTTGACCTTAAAGTGAGGGATAAAAATAAAAATTAAGCTCGACCCTGTCCTCACCCACATCCGTACAGATGTATTTTCCTGGATTGTGATCAGGAGCAGGAATCCTAGTCCATTTTCTAGGTTACCCGATAGTTAAGTGCCTACATTGCCTGTTGCACATTTATTAGAGCTCCATTTATCCAAAGTTTTCTGATCTGTTAAAGAGATGGATATGTGATGAGTTCATTAGTCACATTTAAGAAAAACAAGCACCCAATTTCAGAAAGCTGTGATAATGTGGCCTTTTAATGACTCCCACACGATGCAATGCAAGGCAGGATATTATTTTTACAGTTGTTCAAAGTTCACGACTTCCAACAAACTTTTGTTGAACTAAGACTTACTTAAAATCCTACTTGTTCAACCAATTAAAGGGGAAATGAAATTGAGATGAAGAACTTTTTATTCAAGTACTCTGACTAGGAATGGAGAAAATAAAATTCTCTACAGCGATTTAATGTGCCACTAATCATCCTCACGCTGGTTTGGAGTTGCCTCACTTGTATCAGAGATCACTGAGTACAGGACTAAGTATTTGAGTTTCACTCACTTTTTAGGAAAGCCTGAAACACAATTGGTCTTCATAGCTTCCTGTGGGACATTGTTGTTCGCAGATTGCCTGGCCGTTACCCTACAAATACACAGTCACTACGCTTTACAGCAAATTGTTGTGAAGTACTTCAACGAAGTGAGAAGGCATCATGTGAAATGCAAGGACTAATAAGTTATGCAGGTGTTATTTTCCTTCTAATTCTGGTCGGAGTATCTTGAATGAAACGCACTCCTTATTGACTTTACGTCCCCTTTAAGTGAGCTTTTCAAGTGCAGTATATTATGAACTTTGGAATTCCTTTATTCAGAGGTTTGGCACGAGTTCAAACTTCAGGTGCTGCTCAATCTTTTTCATTGTGGACAGGTCGGAAATCAATACAAACAAATTCAGCAAAACCAGATGCTTTGGTCCCACGGACTACATACATTGGGTTTAAACAACAACAACATTATATTTGTATAGCGCCTTTCACGTGGGGAGGACGTCCCAAAGCGCTGGACAATCACTGTTTCGGACCCGAGCTGGGGGTTGGGATTGGGTTGGGAGGTTGGAGGGCAGGGGGAGAAGGAAGGAGGCTGAACGAAGGCACGATCGAAGAGGAGTGCCTTGAGGTGGTGCGGGGGCTAGAGGAGAAACAATTTGCGGAGATGAAGTGGAGGAGGTGCGAGAGGTAGGATCTGAAACTTTCAAGGACAGAACCATGAAGGTTAAGGTGGGAGGAGAGACGGTGGAGGAGGATAGAGTGGTCAACGGTATCGAAGTAAGTCTTAGTTCAACAGTTTGTTGGAAGTCGTGAGCTTTGAACAACTGTACAAATAATATCCTGTCTTGCATTGCATCGTCTGGGAGTCATTAAAAGGCCAATTATCACAGCTTTCTGAAATTGGGTGCTCGTTTTTCTTAAATGTGACTAATGAACTCGTCACATATCCATCTCTTTAATAGAGCAGAGAACGTTGCATAAATGGAGCTCTAATAAATGTGCAACAGGCAATGTAGGCACTTAACTGTTGGGTACAGGGGGCACTGTAGAAAATGGTGATGGAGATGGAGTAGTGTATATTCTCTTGTGGGAGAGAGAGGAGTATGACTGCATAACAATGTATAACTGGCTGCCGCGATTTGCCCAAGAATCAATCCACTTTACAGTATATCCTGTGAAGAGATAAAGGAGGAGAAGGAGGCAGAGGGAGCCACCAAAAGAGGGTTTTGAGACGTGCCTTGAAGGAGGCAAGGGAGGGGGCAAAGCAAAGAAAATGTGAGATGGAGTTCCAAACCAGGAGAGGCTGAAGGCTGGTCGATGGTGGAGCGGGCTCAGCGGGCGATGTTGAGCAGACCACAGCCTGCTGAACAGAGGGAGCGGACAGGTTGATATGGTGTCAGCAGGTCACAGAGGTAGGAAGGAGCAAGGCCATGGAGGGCCTTGAAAGCGAGGATTTTGCACTCTATCCTCTGGGGGAATGGGTGTCATTGGAGCCGGGCGAGGGATATGCTGAGACTATATTTGTAGGTACACAGCATGTCCCACAAACAGCCATGAAGTAGATGACCAATTTTATCTGGAGGACGATTGACCAGGACATCTGGAGAAACTCCCTTCTCTTTTTGAATAGTGACACAAGATGTTTAATAGTGACCCTCCATTCAACGTGGAGTCCTGTAGCTCAGTGGTTAGAGCACTGGCTTTGCAAGCGAGAGACCTGAGTTCAATTCCAGGCAGGGCGAAACCTTGGGCAAGTTTCCTTACTCCACACAGAGCCTAATAATAATTCCTCCAAAACCAAAAACAATAATAAATTGATCATTTTCAATCTACGACTGTTTGTGGGACATTGCTGTGCGCAATTGGCTGCCGCGTTCGCCCACAAATATACAGTCAATTCACTTTACAGTGTGTTCTATGAAGCGCTTTGGGACGTCCTCCCGACGTGAAAAGCGCTATATCAAATGCAAGGATTATTATTATTATAACATCTCATACAAAAGACATCAGACAATTCAATGCTGCCCACAAAACTGCATTGGAGTGTCAGCCTGGACTGCGAGTCCCAACAAAAGACTTGAGTGTTTGCCGACTGAGGCAAGCTGACAACTAACAAACATATAGCCAAGTGTAACCGCAGCAAATTAAAGAAATATTTTCAAACATGCATCACAAAGAGGGAGAGAAGAAACCAACAATGAATCGAATTAAAACTATTTAAAGAAAGAATAAATCGTTTGGGTTTATGTGCAGAACCAGAAAATAAAAGTCCATCCTCCGCAATGTCAACCGTTTTTAAACGCGACATCAAAGTAAAACTTGTCTTGGCATTTCATCGTGACACGCACTGCTGGCAAGATCAAATATCCAAAGAGAAAATAGGCGACAGTAAACAAAATGAAGCAAAGCAAACCAATAAGACAAACTCCAGATGCAAGGAAGAGACTGCTGGCTCAAATTAATAATTTTCTCATTTCCTGAAGAAAGATTAGACCTTCCAGAATATGATTTATGAAGCATTCAACTTCAATTTAATAGATCATTCCTCCAATGGAAATAATACAAGCCAACAATATCATTGTATCAACACTGAAAGTTCGGAGGGAAATAGAAAGCCGAAATTATTTGAGACAATCAAGGGAGGAAAGTGATTCTGCAGAGTTTGCAAATTTATAGTGCTCACATTTCACTTTTGTCACATTTATGTATTAAGTGAATTACATACAACAAGGCTCCTCAAATGTCTGCTTACCCAGAAAACGCACAGTCACTACACTTTACAGTATATCCTGTGAAGTGCTTTGGAACAACCTCCTGAAGTGAAAGAAGCTACACCAAATGTAAGGATTATTATTACTACAACACTAGCCTGAAGTCAATGTAAGCAAACTTGAAATACTGAGATAGGATTGTTCTTTTTCACTACACCACAAACAGTTGCCTCAATAACAAGGTCCATTGTAGCCGCCAAACAAAAATGTCATTCCTCAAAAGAGATACCAAAACTCGAAGCAAAATATCCTCTTTGTTGCCAGGCATTCCAGAGGGAATCTCATCTTCTAATTTGATCCAATTTTCTTAGCAATCTAATCAGTATCAAAAGCTATCAATTCACTAAATTATACATTACTGTCTCTCCCTCCCAACATGGTTCGGTCAACCAAATGGAACAAAGGTAAAGCCACAAGTTGGTGAAGGTTTACCTAACCAAACCACAGTACTGGATTTCTTAAACAAAACAGTCAGATGATAGGAGGACAATATTATTGCCCCGAAAAATAAAAGTAAAAGCCAACTGCACTCAGCATTGCTAACCTCAAAAAACATTTTAATGCTGCACTAATTCTCCAAATGAGGTGACCTTGATGAGATCAAGTTGGGAAAGAACTGGAGACCGTCAACATTAGCAATTCTAACTCTGAATGCGATTTATATTGCGTGTTTCACATCAGGAGGACATCCCATGCACTTAATACTGGCTTAGCATGCGAGGTGGTGCTGGGAGTCATTATATATAACAAGGTACAGCTACTATACTACTGTATAAAGCATTCTGTAGAGTGTACTATACATCTATATGCAGAAGGTTATTATAGTGAATGCTAAATCTACTGTATTAATATTCCCTACTTTTCTCATGTTCTCTTTTCCTCACATTCCCTCCCCCCACAATAGAATCATAACTTTACAATAAATTCAATTTAAAATCCACATTTTTTTCCTTTTGGGAGAGGGGAGGGAAGGGGGGGGGAAGAAAGGAAGAAAAAAGGTTACATTCTTGAAATGGCTTTGACATCCTGAGTAACTCGGTTTCACATGATTTATGACTATCAAATAGGTAATTTAATTTATCCGCTGCAAGAGTAAATGTTAACTAAGAAACTGCAGATGGGACTCTAAAGAAATGTTTACTAGAATCATAAGCAGATACTGCAAGTCAGGGAATGAGCTGCTGTTATCTGGAGTATCAATGCAATGTTACAAAATACAAGTGTTACATTCCAAAAATATGGACAAAAAGTAGCATTAAGAAACAGGTCAATAAGCACAACAGGTCATTCACATACATCAGAACACTGTAACAAGGATTGCCATTGGAGCAATCTGCAGCCTTACCTGAAGGGAACAAACTTTGCTCGGAGTGAGTTTCCCCCCCTTCCTGTCAACTCTGAGTCTTTTTGGTCAAGAATTGAGTCAGATCTCTCCAGCTGCAGCACCTGAACAAATTGGAAAACAATAATACATTAACGTTGGAAAGACGCACTAAAACTTCCGATTTCTTCACAAAGCATTGAGAATTTAAGAGGAACTACTTAACGAAGAGGGTAGTGGAATTGTGTAACTCGCTATCAGAAGCAACAGTTGAATCAGATTGTGTAGATGCATTCAAGAGGAAGCTAGGGCTTCACATGAAGGAGGTGGTAGAAGATGTGTGTGGGAGAGAGTGAGTGGGTGAAGACTTGCGTGGAGTATAAACTGACATGGACTAGTTGGCCTGAGTGGCCTCAGTGTTCTGATGTATGTGAGTGACCTGTTTCTGCGCTGTACATTCTTTGTAAAGTCCAAGTACAACTCTGCAAGTTTGGCGCGTTCAAATTCACCCAGACCACACAGTGCCATCCTCATGTGGGTAAAATGAAAGATCTAACAGTTTTATTGGTGACCTTCGAGATCTCCTAGAAGCAGTTTGGCTTCTCCATCTCTACAATTATTACAGCGCTTGCATGAAGAACGAATGGTTTGGGGAACCAGTATTCAATAATATCTTGTTGAAGACAGGTGTCCCAAACTAAATGCAATATCCCAAATTGAGCCTCATCGATCCTTGACACATGGACAGGATAATCTGTTCCCATTTACAACTTCACTATAAACTGGAGCAATTGATTAGCCTGACTGATGCTGTCAAACAATTTAGCAAATTTTCAAATATTGTTGCACTTTCTTTTATAAAAGACACAAACGATTTTTTTTGCAATTTGTTGTACATTTCCAGCACAGCAGAAAGCTTGATTGTCATACTCACAAAGACGGTTGTACAATAATGCACTGAAGTTATTATGTAATCACATCAAGCAATGATATATACAGTACATTCATCACCTGCAATAGTGTAGTATTTGATAAAAACAATAGCTCCATCAAGCTAGGTTTTCATTTCCCAAATAGCAGCCCTGATGATTGCTGGCTGGTCCCTGGTTGAAACTGACCATCCCTTTGACAAGTTCAAATAAAGACTTCACACTGCCGTTCATGACACAGAGGCATCATGATTGAAATCCACTTCCGCTTAATGCAACATCTCTTTCACCACAAGTAGCAGGATGAACTTTGGCTGCTGAGCTCCAACTTTGCCTCTAACAGTTACAATTTCTTCACCTTCCAAACACTTTAAACAGGTCTATCTAGCTCAGCGGTGTGAGCACTTTATACCAACCTACAAGCGACTCAAAGTCACCCGATCCTAGGAAGATCAGTTATGCAATGGTCATTTATAGTTGGACCCCCTTATAATGGGATGCTTCAGGTCTCCTTAAAAAAAACTTGCGATACAAAGGAATCACTATAAAAATGGTCACCGGTCAGTGATTCTATGTCATCAGGACATCACTTCCTGTGTGCTGTGGTACAACAATGTCAACTTTCGCCAGATCTAGCAAATCTACTTTAATCAAACAAAATCCTCTCTTTACACCCTAGCTTCCCTCTTTAATTGTCTTTCACTGTTCATGCATTGGTCCTCCTTGGCAATATTGCTCATTCTCAGGTATTAAGTGCACTGCACCTACACAGTGTTGCCTAAGTATCTTTTCCCGAAAAGTTGGCATGAGGTATTTATATCTTCTACCCTATTAAGATGGACACAGAATGGTTTAATTCCCCAAAGGGCAAAAAAACAATACTGTATCATGCCTCATACCAGTCTAGGCACAGTGAGCAGAACTGTCTAATCCTGCGGTGCAGGAGCTCCAGGGTTATGCAACCGCATCTGAGAACCATTTACAGTGGTCCACAGTCCTCTTTAACTCTGGTGCTTCACTGGAGGTTCATTACAATTAAAATGAGCTCCGAACTACTCCCTCCAAGCAAAACCCTCATGTTGGCCTTGCTGTACAAGGATTACATCAGTTAAAAACAGTACTTAATTTGCAGCATTTTAAAAACATTAATTCTGCACCACAATAAACATGACCGCGCCCATCCCTCCCCTCCCCCGTAATTTTATTGCAAATTGCATGAAGGAAAATGACATTAAAAATCAGAGGGTTAAGAATGTTCAGGAAGGCCCTGCTGGATTCCTCAAACAAGATGTTGCTAACATAGCATCTGGTATTAGAAACACTGCATCCAATTTCTGAAAATGAAACACAGATGTTTGACCGCTCTTTCAGCTGGTTTAAACCAAAGCCGTGGGGGGGAGGGGAGGAAGGAGATAGAGAAGCATTGCAGCAAATCTAACATTGGAATTTTCAACCCCCTCAACAAATGTGCAACTCACAGACAGGGAGCTGGGATCATTGCCCAATTCATTCCAATGAAACTAAAACCACGAATGGCAAGAATTGTCAGCTTGCCTTTTTTTTGGTCTGACACGCGGAAACCCATCACCACGTACCCATATCAAGCTGAGAATTCTATGCATCCAACCTACGTACGGAGATCCCAGAGATAGATTGTTGGAATGGAATGCACTCTCTCTCCCTGGAGGGACGCACGCTGCTTGCCTAATTCCACAGAGTATTAAGCACAGGTTGACAAGAGCCAAGGCTTGGGGACCTCAGAGTGTACGTTGGGGTACTGCTGGAGTCTAACCATTAGCTTTCCATTGATATTGCTGTCTGGCAAGTTTTCCCACTGCTTGTCCAGCTAGGACCACCAGACCCGTTAGGGCTTCAGCTTGCAGGTTTTACAGGAGCTGAGTGGGAGGATTCCCTGTCCCCAGTGACTGGTCTGCCCTTCCGCATGGGAAACTTGCGTCTCGCTTGCTGCAGAAATCCAATCCGTTCCTTCGTGAACCTTTTACTCTACAATAATTTTCAACGTCTAAATTACAGGGCATTTTGCAAAAACAAGTCTGTAATCAGCCGGCAGCTCGCATTGCAACCGAACATTTAATTTATAATACTCTAAACATCAAGTCTCAGAAGTAACATACACCATTATTAAGATGGGTGTGGCTTTACAAAGGCAGATTCCAAAACCATGTAGAGCCACTGTGTAAAGCTAAGGCCCAATAAACCATAATACACAGGAAGTGCAGCATGCAACAACATTTGTATAACGCCTTTCACGTCCCAAGGCACTGGACATTCAGGGATTTGGAAATGAATTGGGGGTTGGGATCAAGACGCGTGGAGGGCAGGGAGAGGAGACCAAAGGCACGAGGAAAAGGTCTTGAGATGTGCCTCGAAGGAGGCAAGTATATACAATATACACAGTCCTTACACTTTACAGTATATCCTGTGAAGCTCTTTAAGGCATCCTTCCGACATAAAAGGGGCTGTACCAAATGCAAGGACTGCTGTACAGCCCCTCCCCGCCCCCCGAAAATTGTACGCCAAGATTTCTAAACAAGATTTAAATGTTGAGGGTGGGGCACCAAAATATTTTCTTTCTTTTCCTTCTTCTTCACCCCACCTCTAGGGCAATGACCCCTAAAGTCGCTCAAAGCTAAAAATAACCCCTCTATAAATTCATTCATCCTACATTCCAAAAAAGGTTCAGCTGGTCAGCAACTGTACGGAGCATGACCACTCACTCAGCAATGTTAGACCAAATTAAGGGTAGCTGCCAAAACAAGCAAAGTGGCTTGGAATGTTTGGAACATACTGTGCTTTTTCAAAAATAGTTATTTTCTTTAGACAATCTGACATTTCTGTACCCGAATATCACCACAAATACGCAACTGGTGAAAGTGTCGCTTAATTGGGCAGGGCTGTGGGCACCAAGGTGGTGCTGATGCTCTCACACCTTTCATGCTGGTGTGCTGCTTGCTCACTGAGATGCTCTCAAGGAGCTACATGAAATGACTATCCTCATGTAGGGAGGGAGGTATGTGGGATTTATTCTCCTTGGGGCGTGTTAAGCAGGATCTCCTTGGAGCTGAACTGGCAATGGAATGTTGGAATCGAGCCCTCTCTGGCAGTCTCAATAGTCCGGTTCCTTAGTCAGGAGGGTCGGCAGTATTCCAAGGCATTGCTGATGACAGGACAGCCAGCCTGGCTCACTGACAGGACCAGGAAGGGCAGACCAGTCACTGGGGGCAGGGAATAAAGCCAAAGCCCTGAGGGTAGGGTGGTCCTAGCTGGACAAACAGCAGGAAAGCTTGCCAGACAGCAATATCAATGACAAGCAAATCGGTTTTAGCTGGTTAGACTTCGACAGTACCTCAACGCACACTCTGGAGTCCCCCAGCCTTGGCCATTGCCATCCTGTGCCTAATACTTTCTGGAATAAGGTAAGCAGGATGCTTCCCTCCAGGAGAGTGCGCATTCCATTCTATCAATCTATCTCCGAGATTTCCATGTGTAGTTAGGATGTATGGAATACTCAGTTTGATTTGGATACCCTGAGCATGATGGTAAGTTTCCGCATATGTCAGACCCTCTATTCACCAAAAGAGGTAAGTGGGGTGTTCTGAGTTGGCTTCGAGGTGACTTGCTTGACAAAAGAAAGTCGGAATCAAGTCAACTGTCTGTGACGATTTGGGTAGTCTGCTTCCTGAGCAAGGGTGGTCTTCAGTGCACCAAGACCTGCTGATGACTGACTGGACAGCCTGGTTCATCGGCAGAACTTGGAGATAGAAGTTTTTCTCACACAGCTTCCATCAACCCTGAAAGCCAGATCTCTAATAAGCTGGTTGAACAAGCACCAGGAAGCTTGGTAGGCAGTATTCACAATGGCAGGTCGTGAGGCACTCCATTGCACACTCCAGGGCGCTACCAGTGTGAAGGGCACTATATAAATACAAGCTGTTGTTGTTGTGGTTGTTAGCTCTAGTCAAGCTAGTTCTTTCCAGAATTAGGTGAGAAGTAGCATGCATACCTCTGGAAAGAGCTTGTGTGCTCAATTCCAGATATGCATGGAAATTTGGCATAGCAGCAAGACATTCCAGTGTGCCACATATGAAATTTCCACGTGTAGATGCCATGCACACGTGTCTCTCTTCGTCTGACCTGGGTACTTGGGCGTGGTGATGGATTTGCATGCGTGTACAGCTAACAAGAAAAATCCCAAGAGATTGTGCAGCTGCAACAAAAAAAATCTTTCGACAACTTTTTATGGGGCACGATTTCAGGCTGCTGCACCAGGGCTGAATTTGACTGAGAGGGAAATATTCCACACGACTTGCTACAATAAATAAGTACATGTATAAATAAATGATAGAAAAATAGATAACCCAGTTTGCCTACAACACCTCAAATTCTACACTGCGGGTATCGTTCTAAAATACCTATGGTCACTTCCCCCCTCGCCCTTTGCCTTGCCCCAGTGTATAACCCTGCCATTGGGCAGTGCTCACACATTATTGTGCTTTAAGGGCGCTAAAAAAATGCAAGCTGTTGTTATAGTGAACAATTCGCCTTAAAAACACACACAGTCACTACACTTGACACCAGTTAACTAAGAAGCCCTTTAAAACATTTCAACCCTACCTCAAATGCAAGCCTTGCATTAATTATGTAGGAACAAGGGAAGTACGTCTAGGTCTGTGCAAACGCCAGTGAGTTTTCAAACCGTCCAAAAAGGACTGAAATACTTAAACACAAATGGAGAAGGAAATTCCCAGATTATGACGTACACATTACATACTGACCGCTTAGGGATAAATAAAAAAAATGAGAGAAAAATGCAGACATACAATGCCGCTGAACAGCATACCAGTCATTTCCTATGTGCATTGCTTAAAAACGTACACACCCTCTGGATCACAGGCTGCCACTCTTCCTCATTACACATTCCGCAGCGCCGATTATGTGCTTCTTACTTCCCAAATGAGCAGCATGCCTGGAATGCCGGCATGGAAGCAGATTCCCTGGATGATGATTAAAGCTTGACCGCTAACAATACAGTCACTTCCTGCCTCTGCCAGCACGCCTTAAAAGGGAATCATTTGCCACTTAAGAAAAAGTATCTGTGGTGCAATGGAACAGGCTGCATAAGGAAAGCAGCACTTCACTAAGAATGCAGTAATTTCTCTCTCTCTCTCTCCACGCCCTCTCCCTCTGGCTCCCCGCAATATTGAAATGAAAAGCTTTGCAATTCAGACAGTTTTGAAGGAACGTAACAGCAATTGTGGTAAACTGGCCTTTGACAGTTAGATAAACGTAATCTCAAAGTTTTCACTATTTAATAAGTATTTAGCAACATGGCCATGAAGGGTAGTAGGTGAACTAACTGTCTTTATATTTAATAAGGGCTTTCAGCCCAGTAGAAGATTCAGCAGCAGCACGCACAGTCTCAAGACTTTTTCTTCCATCTTTCCCTTCCCCACCCTCTTCAGCTCCAATTTCCGCCCCCCCCCCCCCCAACTCCTGACATCAAACACGCTATACAAGTGTAAATTGTATTAAATAAACTGGCCACTGAATTTCAGCTGATTGCTTCCTTTATAGTCGGTTGTTCAATGTGGTACAAGCAAATGTTGATTCGTTCCAAAAAAAATTTGCTCGATGTGCAATTTTTTAAAAAGAAACTTTGCCGACTATTAACATGACGTCATTTTGTTAAGCAAAGCATTCTCAGGTTCTGACTGATTGACTGACACAGTGAATGATTTTACAAAACAATTCTCTTTAAACTATACAGTACTTTCATTTTCACTCTTGACATTTTTTTTTCCTCCTCCTAATGGCACCAACTTTTGTTAGGTTGCCCTGCACCCTCCATTGCCTTTCATTTGTGACCTTGCTGCCTCTGAGCAAAGTAATGTCATATAACCTTCAAACCTTCTTTAAATGGATATTTTTGACTGCACTTTCCCACATTTCCCCCTCGGTGCTCCCCATCATATCGTTTAAACTCACTGACACGTTCATCCTACGTGAAAGTCAAGCTGGTGTAACTGTTACATGTTCTGGAATCATTATAATACAAATCACTGTATTTGATATATTAATAATAATAATCCTTGCATTTGATATAGCGCTTTTCACGTCGGGAGGACGTCCCAAAGCAATTCACAGAACACAATGTAAAGTGAATTGACTGCATATTTGTGGGCGAACGCGGCAGCCAATTGCGCACAGCAATGTCCCACAAACAGTCGTAGATTGAAAATGACCAATTTATTATTATTTGGGGGTTTGGAGGGATTATTATTAGGCGTGTGGAGTAAGGAAACTTGCCCAAGGTTTCGCCCTCTGCCTGGAATTGAACCCAGGTCTCTCGCTTGCAAAGCGAGTGCTCTAACCACTGAGCTACAGGACTCCATGTGCCTTATCACATCGTTAAGACATCTCAAAGAGCTTCACAGAATATACTGTAAAGTGAATTGACAGTATATTTTTGTGGGTGAAACATGGCAGCCAATTGCACACAGCAGTGTCCCACAAACAGTTGTGGATTGACTGACCAATTTTTAAAGAAAATTTCCTACTTACTGCTAGGTAAACAGAGGCGTGTGGAGTAAGGAAACTTGCCCAATGTTTCACCCTCCCAGGAATCAAACCGATGTCTCTCGCTTGTGAGGCGAGTGTTCTAACCACTGAGCTGCCAAACTTCATTGCATGTTGAATTATTGCACCCCATTAATGTGCTTTTATTCCAAAGGCAACAGTCTATATGCAAGAGGAACAGCATCGCAGCTAACTATAAAAACACCCAACTCTAATAATGTCAGTCTGGATCAGGTCGTAGCACCTCTGGTGCCTTTCATGAAGGTTGTCAGTTCAAACCCAATTTCAAGACTTAGCAGTCCAATGCAATGGTGAGGGTGTGCTGCATTGCCGCAGGTGCTATCCTTCAGATGACACATTCAATCAAAATCTCTTCTGCCTGTTCCAGTGGACATTTAAGATCCTGTGGCAATATTTGAAAAGAGAAGGGAGTTTCTCCTGGTGTCCTGGCCAACAATCCCCTAAATAAAATTGGCCATTCACTCCCGTTTGTGGGACATTGCTGTGTGTAAAATACAGTCATACCACTTTTCAGTATATCCTGTCTCAACAAAAACACGATAAGACATTATCAAATGCAACGATTATTACAACACAATATATATTTTACATTTATATAGCACCTTTCACACTGGGAGGTTGTCCCAGAAATATATATGGTCTTTGTCTCACCCACTGTTCCTTGAAGCCTAGCTGTCTCCCTCAAAGGCCATTGGCATCTTCCTAACCTAACGCCTGCCACCTTTTCCTCTCCCCACCCCCAACACCCATCTGTCCTGCTTCCCATGTCCACCTGTCTGCCACCAGCTTATAAAGTCTTCCTCAAAAGTCTCGCCATTAGCAGCTGTTGTTGATTTGAGGCTGACATAAACTACACTGGGATTTGAGACATGACTACACTGAGATCCGTTAAACAGTCATGTTCAGATTTATTGGTTTTCAAATCAGAAACAAAATTCTACGAACATTTACTCTTACACGTCAACCCGAGGGACTCACGATACACATTGGATAGGATGTAAAAACAATGGGTATTTCTAGTACTGTTTTTAATATTACGTTGGACACTGCACAAAAATGCTACTTCATTCCTTTTTTACAGCTCAATCTGAAAGCATCAGTACTACTTTCGCACAATGAAAAAAAACAGACTTAAAAAGGACAGAGTCAGCAAATTCAACCATTTAAGGACAAATCTCAGATGTGAAAGTTGGTGCAGAGTGTACTTGAGTAATATCTTATCCATAATTCTGTTGCTGAAGTACTGCAAGAGAGAAATTCTGGGTGTGTGAGCATAGTTACGTGGAGACATTTGGGAGAGAGATTTGTATTATCAAGCAGAAAATATTAATTATTGAGTAATGCTGGTAAAATAAATATTGTACTTATTTTCTGGTGATCAACTGCAGACAACTCAATAGATCTGTATCAGATCATCACCCATCTGGATGCTCGAACAGGAGGCAAAGTATACCACCAACACCACAATAATTTATATTTATAGAGTGCCATTAGCATTGGGAGGACGGCTCAAAGCGCTTCACAAAGCTGATTGGGAACCTGAGCTTTAGCAGTGTGGCGCGGGGATGGGTGGAAGACAGAAGGTGGCCAAAGTGCAAATCAACAAGATGGGCCTTAAAGGCAGGTTCTAAAGCCAGGAAAGGAGGGAAGAAATACTGAGATTTAATAATATCTGAAATTCGATCTTGCATAGTTCTTCCTCTTCGACCGTGCCTTCGATCACCCTCCTTCCCCCATTTCCATCCACCCTCTCTGATCCCGACCCCCAGCTTGGGTAGGAAACCCTGGTTATCCAGACCCTTGGGACGGTCTCCCGACATGAAAGGTGCTATACAAATGTAATTTTGTTGTTGTTGAATTTGCTAACTCCCGTCCTTTTTAAGGACTATAAAGTATACACACAGATTTACAGGATGCTGACAGTCACCAGTGCACTCTAAAATCAGATCCTACTACAGTGGACAAAAGAGTGGCTCCAATTTCCACAAGTCTAAGCAGCCATTCACAGCATATTTTACATCAAATGGGCAGTTCTTTTCACTTTTCAGAGCCAGACTCTTAGGTTTATACTTGCCCCTCAGGCACGGAACCTAGCCAAACACAACAGGTTTGTGAAATTAATGCAAGATTAAAATATGCATTGGTACAAAATATTTGTTACATGGAGTTTATCCACTGTGTACGTAATTGTGAAATAAATATTTGGGTAAGGATCTCATTAGCGAGATAATATCACAAATGGGAGGCATTCTCCTCAAACATGTCTACAAGCCCAGATAGAAAACACACGCGCGCTCAGTAGCTCTGACTTTCCTTACTCTTATACAACTGAACAAAGTGTTGTAAATTGCTTATTTTTTTAAAAAAAGTTTAGGGTTTGAAATAATAATTCCAGTTGCAGATACTGTTCCTAGAGATCACTTAGTTTGATATTTCTAAAAATTGTTACCTAAAGAATGTCAAACACATAATTTATATAAAAAAACCAAAAAGTTCTGAACGTGCAAATAGCAGATATCAATAAATAATTCCGTTCTATTCTACAGTCAACAGAATGTTTCTGTGCAGAATGAAAACCCTCGAGTGCCAAACATGACATATTGAAGTTTAAAAGTCTTGAACCTTGGACCTTGTTACATACAATAGGCCAATGTGTGGGCAGATAACCAGACCCCAGTAGCTTGAACCACTGCAGTCCCACTGAAACCCCTCATTCATGATGCAACTCTCCCTCACTGCGTTCAATGCTACAGAATATCCTGTTTCAATACTTTGATTCAAACTACATTTTATTTAAAAGGAAAATAAAAATCAGATATAATATAGCACCTTTCTCGTCAAGAAGACATTTCAAAGCACTCAACACTGTTGGGTGAGGCACCCAAGATGGTGATAGAATCCAAATAGGTTGGAGAGGAGACAGAGGACCAAAAGTGCTGTCACAAAGGAACATCTTGAGAAGGACCGTGAGGAAGGGAAGGGAGGAAGCCAGTCAGAGGGACTTCGGGATTGAGTTCCAGAGAGCGGAGGCAGAATGACTGAAAGCCTGACCGACAACCGAGTTTTAGCACATAGGAAGAAATTGTAGCTTTCCTGAAGATCAGAAAAACAACAAAATTACATTTGTTTAGTGCCTTTCACGTCGAGAGGACATCCCATGACAGAATTTCGGACCCGAGTTGGTGGTCGGGATCAGTGGAGGGCAGGGGGCGAAGCAGGCAGATCAAAAGCACGGTCAAAGAGGAGGGTCTTTAGATGGGTCTTGAAGGTGGCAAGGGAGGGAGCGAGGTGGAGGGACTGCAGGATGGAGTTCCAGAAGGTGGGGGCAGAGTGGCAGAGGACCCGCCTGCCAATAGTGGGGCGAGCGAGACTATAAAACAATAACGTTTATAATATAGTATCAAGGTTTACTATGTTATGAAAACACTCCTTCCCTTTGGTTTATTTAGCTTTCACTGCAATGTAATAATAATAACAATCCTTGCATTCGATATGACACCTTATCATGTCTGCAAAACGTCTCAGAGCGCTTCATAAAATATACTGTAAAGTGAACTGAATATTTTGTGAGCAAAATGCAGCAATAGCAATATCAGGTCAATGAGACTTTCTTTAGTGACATCCATTCTCCCCCCCACCCCTTCCTCCCCAGGATATTTATTGTTCAACTTGTTGTACTGATGGTAGCTGGATTGAATGACATTGGAATTTTGAAGACGTGCTGTGCTCTCTTCAGCATCTCCTATGCTATATTTGGGGAAAGGGGAAGCAGAAGAAATAGAACTGATCCAATAATAGCTACATTTCATCACTAACATTTTCTTAAAGAAATTACAACTCTGCAAAAGAAAGCCATCATCATGGTAATGTGACTTGAGTTTCACAAAAATATTTTTACAGCATTTTTTAAAAAAAGGAAATAAAGCAATACATCTCAGCCTGGCTTTAGCCAGAAGACCCCAGTCAGCTGAAACTCCTACTAGTCAGAAAAGGAAGGAAATATGGTCGGCAACATTTACTCTGTATGTTCGTTCTAACAACGTGATGTATCTAAACATATAGTTTGAACTCGCAGATGTACCTTAAGAATTTCACAGTAGCTTCACGAAACAAGGGAACTGCTGTCTTTTTTTTAAAAATCCACTTTTTAAAAAAAAATTAGGGCTTATAGATTTTAATTCCTGGGTCAGCTTCATGGAACAACTAGCATTCAGTTTGGGCACCGTGAATAAAGTGTAAAACTCGCACAAGTCTGATCTGTATAAATCGTATAATCACCTAGGTCATACATCTGCCCCAAGTCCTGTTCAAGAGTTTGTATTCTATGCAAGTTTGACATAATAGAAACTAAAACCTGAAAGTATAAACCTGAAAGGATTGGTGACATGCACCCATTCATTCACTTTTTGTCCTCCCTTTCTCACTCCACGTTTAATTGTGTAGCTTCAACTTCATTTCACTCCCAATTTGTGGGACACTGCTGATGTGAACGACTGCTGTGTCTGTCTACAAGAACACGTCACTACACTAATAAAGATTCCTGACGTGCTTCAAAGCAGTTTCAAGATGTGGGGCTGTCAAGTTCTTCCAGATGTGTAAAAACGGCAGAAAATAATCTACCTTTAAAACAAGCACTGACTTCACAAACCAGTTAAATTTTTGAAATTCATACAGGGCTAGATTTTTTTTGGAGGGATTATTACCCCCGGGAAAGCGATCCGCCAATCGACAAATAACCAGGTTCCTACTTACTGCTTGGGTAAACAGAGGCGCGTAGAGTAAGGAAACCCGCCTAAGGTTTTGCCCCGCCTAGCAATCGAACCCGAGACAAGCAAGCAAACCACGACACTATGGGACTCCACAATCCTTGATTTTACAGCAGAGAAAGGCAGCCATTGGGCTTACCAGCACTTTGAACGGAAACAAACTCCAGATAATTCCAGTTCCACAACTCGGTCGCCGTGAATTAACACATGCTGTTTCCCAACAAAAGTGCCACTTCTTAAAAACAGTCAGTGCCCCTTTAAAATGGAACCGTGGATGGTAACCAGCTATTGCAGTGGCTGTTGAAATGTCTATAACGTAAACACAGACATACCTACCACCCACCTTATCTCTACAGGACTTGCTGCTAAACCTTTGACCACACTCTGAAAACACTGACGTGTTCGCTGACTACCAATGCAGATTGTACTTTCTGCTTCCCTTGCTTCTTCTATCTGTGAATCAAAAGGAATTGTTTACTCAGAAAATTTACACTGCATTTAGATCAGACAAAAATTAGCCCTCATGTGGGGACGGGGATTCAGACACTGAGCATCAACGTACTATCGCTATTTAAAACACATCTTCAGCACAAAAGACTGAATGGTGATCATCTCCAGACAGCTCCCCGACTTGAGTGAGAGTGAGCATTTAGAAACTTTGATATGCACATATTGGAAAGAAAGGCATCACAGATGTGTTACGAGGCACATATTGTATCACTCGGTTGCATTCTTCCTGGGTTTGCTTGCAACCGAGTGATACAGTATAAGACACTGACAAACATGGCAGACTTCCTGCCCCTAACCTCAGGATGACAAGCAGCAATATCAAAAAGTAACAGTGCTGCTGTTGCGCGACAGGGATAAACGTTCCAATGTTTGTTGGATGGGAAGAGAATCCTATTTACAATCAAATGATAGTTAAACTGCGCAACAAGTTGAGTCTGGCTCCTATCTGCAGTAACAAAGATAAACACACAAAGACGAAAGTTGCACTTTTATAGTCCTCTTATCACACCCAAACATCAGAGAGCTTTACATGAATTGTGGTGTGGAGCTGGTCATTTGCATTCATTTTGCACTCAGCGCAGTCCCACAAACCACTATTAGGTGAATTTCTGACCGAGCTGGAAAATTCACCTCCTTCCCTCCCCTCCTCCAACCTGGATAATAATAATAATCCTTGCATTTGATATAGCGCTTTTCACGTCTTCTAGACGTCCCAAAGCGCTTCACAGAATATACTGTAAAGTGAATTAACTGTATATTTATGGGCGAACGCGGCAGCCAATTGCGCACAGCAGTGTCCCACAAACAGTCATGGATTGAAAATGACCAATTTTTTATTGTTTTGTTTTTTTGGAGGGATTATTATTAGGAGTGTGGAGTAAGGAAACTTGCCCAAGGTTTCGCCCTCTGCCTGGAATTGAACTCAGGTCTCTCACTTGCAAAGCGACTGCTCTAATCACTGAACTACAGGACTCCACTGGATAGATAGGAGGGATCTCAGTTTACTGATTCAATTAGTTACAGTACTGAGTTACAAATAAAACCACTTCATCCTCTCGATTGAAGGAAACATTAAACAAATGGACGTGCGGGGTGGGGGGGAGGGGGGTGTACTCAACCTACATTTTCAGAGTCTCTGATTACAGTACAAAAAGGATATGGGTCAGCCAGGTGTCTGTCTGACACAGCAGGAAAACCATCACTTTGCCAAAAAGCATTGAAACCCGACAAAGAGCTCTGCACATTCAAGGAAATTTCAGTTTGTCAAAGCGCTTCACAGAACACGCTATAAAGTTAATTGACTGTATATTTTGTGGGCGAAACATCCAATTGTGCACAACAGCGACCCCAAACAGCTATCATTGAGTGACCAATTTTTTAAAACGGGATTATTACCCCCGGAAAAGGGATCCGCCAATCGATTAACAACTGGGTTCCTACTTTACTGCTAGGTAAACAGAAGTATGTAGACAAAGGAAACTTTCCTAATGTTTCTCCCTGCCCAGGAATCAAATCCAGGTCTCTTGTTTGCGAGGCGAGTACTCGCAAACCATTGAGCTACAGGACTCGATTCTACAGTCTAGAATAGAACATGCACAATCTTCCCTTCCTCCTCCTTCTCCTCCCCACCACCAAGGGACGGACAGACGGACGGACATTGCTTACCTGACCTTAGAAAGTGGGAGGCACAGGTTGGTGAGAGCCAAGGTTTGGGTGATATCCAGAGTGTTCACTGTGGGCACTGCTGGGAGTTTAACCAATTTAAACCGGGCAGCTTGCCATTGCAAATACTATCTAACAAGCTTCCTGTTGCTTATGCAACTATAATAATAATAATAATCCTTGCATTTGATATAGCGCTTTTCATGTCAGGAGGACATCCCAAAGCGCTTCACAGAACACACTGTAAAGTGAATTGACTGTATATTTGTGGGCGAACGCGGGAGCCAATTGCGCACAGCAATGTCCCACAAACAGTCGTAGAATGAAAATGACCAATTTATTATTATTTTTGTTTTTTGGAGGGATTATTATTAGGCTCTGTGTGGAGTAAGGAAACTTGCCTAACGTTTCGCCCTGCCTGGAATTGAACTCAGGTCTCTCGCTTGCAAAGCGAGTGCTCTAACCACTGAGCTACAGGACTAGGATTTAAAAGGATTTAAAAAAGCAACTTTAATCGATGAGGTGTTTGGTTGAAGTCTAAAGATGTATATAATAATAATAACATTTGTATTTGATGTATTTGTATTGAGATGTCTCAAAGCGCTACACAGAATTTACTGTAAAGTGAATTGAATGTACATTTTGTGAGCGAAATGCACAAGCTTCCGAAATACAGGCAGAAATATGAAGTGTTGCGAAGGCATACATTCGGGAGAGTGAAACTTGAATGCGTTTTAATCTGAACACCACAACGTCCCTGAAGGATACTAACTGCCGCCTTATATCTTGCTCTGAGTTACACAAGATGGGATTGGCTTTCAGCAAGTGTTTTTTTTGTTGTCATCACTGGCTGCCACAGTTGTCAGCAGACTTCTACTGTCAATTGCGGGTCTTGAGCTGTGTCACTAATGTACTGCTCAATCTGAACTGCAGTGATATCAAGTTATATTTCTCTGGTTACAAACAGCATAACCTTTATATATCCTGCACTGAAAAGGTTGACGATGAGCATCATGTCTGGATTGAACTCACAGTTCAGATTACTATTCAAATGAGTGGGTGAGGAGGGGGAAAAAAGGCGTGTCAGTGGAGGCAACAACAATAAATTATATTTGTATAGCGCCTTTCATATCGGGAGGACGTCCCAAGGTGCTGGACTGTTACGGATTTGGACCCAAGCTGGGGGTTGGGATTAGGGGGGGCTGGAGGGTGACCAAAGGCACAGGTGAAGAGGGTCTTGAGATAGGCTTTGAAATGCTGTTCACTGTCCAGCACCTTCGGACGTCCTCTCAATGTGAAAGGGATGTTGAAGATCCCCTGGCATTATTCAAAAAGAGAAGGTTGTTTCTCCCGGTGTCCTGGTCAATAATCCCCCAAAATAAAATTGTCACTCACTCCATGGCTGCCGCAGTTCACACAAAATATACAGTCAATTCACTTTACAGTATATCCTGTGAAGCCCTTTGAGACTTCTCAACGACATGATAAAGCGCTATATCAAATGCAAGGATTATTAAATGCATTATTGGAACTGCCTTTCTCGATCCTTAAATGGAGGTCCTAACTATCTGTTCAGGCAGAGGCTAAAGATCCTGTGACAACTGCCTCTCCCAGCTAACAATCCTCAGCTAAGTTGAAGGTTTAGAATCAAATGAGCCAAAGGGCCTTTTCTCCCCTTTGAATTTCTCTTGTGAACAAATTGAAATCTATCAGCAGGAAGCAGCATTTTTGGATACAAGTCTTATTTTCTAAACTGTTTTAGAAAAAATAATCTTTTGAAAGTGCTGCTGTTTTGACAAGACCGGACCAACAGAAGCCATGTGGATCGCAGATCCTGGAGCTCATGTTTTAAATAGTTTGCCATGACCTGCACGATCCCCTATGTTTATTGACTGAACAATTTAAATTTCCTTTCTGGTGGCTAGCCGAGCGCAAAAGAGTTTTTCATCCATTCAAGAGGGAGGGAATAAGGAGGGATACTATTCTTGCACATTTTAAGACCATCCTTAGATGGAGGCTAGGTTTTCAATTTTCCCACATTTACCCTGATATAAAAGATCCTTTGCATTTGATATATAGTGCTTTTCAGGTCGGGAGGATATATCAAAGCGCCTCACAGGATTTTCTATGAAATGCATTCTGTAAATATTAGCTCTCTCCCTGCTTCCCACTGAAGGCTACAGTTTCAATTGGGATATGGTTTCATGGATGCCAGCAGCCTCCAGTACTTTACCCCAAAAGCCTATTCTTCATACGAGAGTCTAGGCAGAGATCAACACTGAGTATCTTTTCAGAGCATCCCAGCAGAATTCATTCCCATCCTCATCAGACATCACTATGTACCTCTTCTCATTCTTTCTCTCCCTCTTCCCCCAAGCCAGCAAAAATTCTCTCTCTCTCTCACTCCCAAGCTAGCAAAATTCTACACTGCACAGCTTGAACGTGTGGTCAACGAAAATAGTGAGGGATGCCAAAAAGAAAATGATGAAGACCTGCTCTGGTTAAGTTATAGAAGTGTTGGGTGCGGGGATACATCCCAATGGTGGATGGAACTGCAACTTACAGATTTGGAGCTCACTAGTTCGAACAAATATGCTGAGTTTGCTGTTCTTAGTCGAAGCTGTGTGTGGGAGGTGGAATTGGCCCCAGCCTCTCCACGATTCAGGAGGGGGTTAAAAAACAGCAAGGGTTCATGCCCCTCATCCCTCTAATCGTATCCTCTACAGATTATTGTCAACCTTCTACCAGGTTAAAGCACCCTGGGACAAAATTTCGACATTAAGACACTTTGGAGTCCTGTAGCTCAATGGTTAGAGCACTCGCTTTGCAAGCGAGAGACCTGAGTTCAATTCCAGGCAGGGCGAAACCTTGGGCAAGTTTCCTTACTCCACACAGAGCCTAATAATAATCCCTCCAAAACCAAAAACAATAATAAATTGGTCATTTTCAATCTACGACTGTTTGTGGGACATTGCTGTGCGCAAATGGCTGCCGCATTCGCCCACAAATATACAGTCAATTCACTTTACAGTGTTCTGTGAAGCGCTTTGGGACGTCCTCCCGACGTGAAAAGCGCTATATCAAATGCAAGGATTATTATTATTATTATTATATCAATGTAAATTTGTATTGTAATTCATATTATATTGGATTCTCCTACTTTTGCTCTCCCTCTTCAGGTCTTTTACTAAATCCTAATCTCTTAAAAGCAGAACAATAGTAAGTAGTTTGACAACTAATAAGAGGTAATAAAGGAACTTCTGAACGTGAAGTAAAGGATTGCTGCCTTTCCTACTTCCACACTACTCCAGAGCACGAGCGACATTTACCGTGGATAAAGCAGGCAGCCCTGCACATTTAGTTGCTTCCTCTGTTTGTTGTGCTTTACTGAGGCATAGTTCTAAGACCAGCAATCATTTTCTCAAAAAAAAACAGGTTTCCTGAGAAAATGCACATCCCCCACAATCGAAGATGACCCAATCTGCTGAGCCCCCAACCTCATTCGACAACCTCAGCTATACAGTACTGATGTTGAGCAGGGCTGAACATCTCTCTTTGGGTGCAGGAAGGGCAACTACCTGCCAGCTTTACAGGAAGGAGGGGGGGGGCATGAAATTGCCCTTGTGTCCTCCCAACTGCAGCTTGCGTGTGGCCTGGGGACACCACAGCAAGTAGTATTGCAAATAAAAATACTATATAGAGAGTTATTCTCACCTAAACAACAGACATCTGTCCTGTAGCTCAGTGGTTAGAGCACTCGCCTCACAAGCGAGAGACCTGGGTTTGATTCCCAGCAGGGCGAAACTTTGGGCAAGTTTCCATATTCCACATGCCTTTGTTTACTGTGTGCTGAAGCTGAACTGCTGCCTGGTGCATCACACATGTTTTATAATGTAATAATAATAATCCTTGCATTTGATATAGCGCCTTATTACGCTTTTGAGACGTCTCAAAGCACTCCACAGAATATGACTTGTAAATTGACTGTGGATGAAATACGGCAGCCAATTGCGGACAGCAATGTCCCACAAGCAGTTATGGATTGAGTGACCAAATTTCTTTTAAGGGATCATTACCATCATCTGCAGTACCTTGCTTTTTGTCCACTTTACAGTATATCAAATGCAAGGATTATTATATTATTAGCATTATATTATAATAGTTAAAGCTCTCTGAACTGACTAAAACAAAAGCACACTAGACTCCTTCAAAAACAACGAAAGAAAAGATTGGTTCAGGCTCTGCACTTTCTGCCACAGTTAACCGGTTCACATTACAATCACATCAATCCACCCTTACAATTACTGCTTAAATTTACAACAGGGCTTAGGAGTCAACATTGGGACAATTACAGAAAAATCAATCTTCCACAGACTGTGTTAGTGAAGTGTAACCCACCTGCTCCACCCTCTCTCTCTCCTCCTGCCCCAGTAAAGAAAGGTCTTGGGACATCTATCAAACGCTAGTGTAAGGTGTGTATCTGCATGGCTACTGTGTTTCACTTTTCATAACATAATAACCTCAAAAAGGTCACCATCCCAAACCCACCATCCCCTTCTCTCCAAATGGCCTGGGTAGTTGTACAAATTTATCTTTGCCAGATTTAAATTTATTTAAACTAGTTTATTATAAACGCATCATTCAGCAAAATAATAAAATATCTTTTTTTTAAATATATATATTTCGACCCCTTTGATCAATAAATATGATGAAAGGTTCAAGTTCTGGATGTTCAGGGCCTTTATTATGAAGTGCAATTTTGCACTTGAGAAATTTTACAGTGCTTCAAAAAAAATTTGGAATTTTTGGAGGGAAATTAAATTAAGTGGGAACTAGAGGAAACTGATGCAGTGCAAAGTTGTTTGTAATCTTCTTGTAACCACAACTGAAGCCCCTTCATATACCTTTATATAGCACTAGCATAAACAAGTAACCACACTTGCCAGAAATGAACAGCACCTCTGAGGTACAACTGCAGTTCAGCAACACCATCAGAAGAAACCACAAAGGAAACTCCACTGCAAATACAAGTTAATTGGTAAGAATTGCCTGGCGACAATCAATTTTTAAGCTAGAGTTGGACATCTATTTGGTCTCTAAATTTTAAGTTTCTCTACTTCTCCCTCCCTCAATCCCTCCGCCTTGTCCCCCCTCTCCCCTTTTCCAAGTCTCGCCTGAAAACCTTCCTCTTTGTCCATGCTTACAGAAAATCAACATTCTGCGCGTCCAAAACACGGAGAAAATCCAAACCGATTGTCCCCCGAAACCCAGGATACTGAGCAAATTGCAGGCCTTTTTAACAATTCCTGAGTTAAATTTCACTAACTCAGCACAGACACAAGTTCTTTCCTAGCCTGAATGATCAGCTCTTCACTGGAAATGTTCACTGAGCTATTGAGGAAACCCATGTTATGCTTAGAAGCTCCCAGTCTCAGAATGGCAGAGAAGAGTAACAGGGATAGGAAACAGATGATGTGAAAGTAGGGCATAGGCTGAAATGCTGGAATGTCAGCACAAACTGCAGGAAAGCAGAAGCATTAACTTCTGTTTTTTTTAAAAATACTTCCCTACTTTTCCAATTTTAGCATCAGCTTCTGTAAAAATGGTCAAAAACATTCAGTTTTAAAAACGCAGCTCACCGTGATTTTAGTAATGACCACAATTAATGTATTGTTACAAAAGGAGCTTGACATTCAAAAGCAATTTGGTTTAGTTACTTAAGATTGTGTTTGTGATTTCACTCGTGCTGTCCTGGAGACTGCCGTGAAGTTGGACGGACAGCTCTCCCAGTCCTTTGACAGTGTTGTTTGAGCCAAGTCCTAATACTGGAATTGTATGAGCAAGATTCCCAGTGAAACACTGTGCCTCTGCTCAGCCCTTCCTCTAATAACCCAACTGAGGTCACAGGCATCAACTAAATTTTCATTAAAACATTATTTTACACAGTACATAAAAGTCACAGGATGGGATAAATATTGTATTTTATGGCCTTCATTTCAGATACGACATGCCCTACAGCTGTTCATATAGAGTAATGTCAGTACATTACAATCCATTAAGACCATCTATGGAATGAACACTTCCGAGGGAGGGATACACTGCTTCAAGGTATGCCAGGCTCATTAGTAGTAATTCAAGATATTGTTAATTGGGAGCAAGTTCAAGTCCCAATGGGTAGGGTTGTCCTCGCTTTGGTAAATAACCGGAAATCATAGCCATACTTTGTACTGGAAAGCTACCCGGTTGCAATTATGATCAATAGTGCTTTACACTCAGAATATAATAATGATGAGTCCCATAGCTCAGTGATTAGAGAGACCTGGGTTCGATTCCCAGCAGAGCAAAACGTTGGCCAAGTTTCCTTACTCCACACGCCCTGATAATAATCCCTCAAGAAAAGAAAAATAATAAAATTGGTCACTTCAATCCACGACTGTTTGTAGGACACTGTGTTGCACAATTGGCTGCCACGTTTTGCGCACAAATATAGTCAATTCACTTTATAATATATTCTATGAAGCGCTTTGAGACGTATAGAAGACGTGAAAGGCGCTATATCAAATGCAAGGATTATTAATATTTATTAATATTATAATAATCCTTGCATTTGATATAGCATCTCATCATGTCTTCGAGGCGTCTCAAAGCGCTTCACAGAATATATTGTAAAGTGAATTGACTGTATATTTTGTGGGCGAAACGTGGTAACTAATTGCGCACAGTAGCGTCCCACAAGCAGTGGTGGATCGAGTGACCAAATTATTATTTTGTTAAAAAAAGGAATTATATGAGAGCCAACACTGGATGACATTGTACTAAATAAGCCATGGTTCAAACACCAAGCAATAAACAAATAATTATGGTAATTCTACTGTCCTGAGAAATCCTGGGGCCCACATGGCAACGGCTGTTTTTTTCCCGAGGCTGGCATTAAAGATCCAGCACATAACTACAACTCTGCACCACATTTCCAGTTTTCAGAAACAACCATGCTGTCAGTTGGGGGAGGTCGTTACAAACTGCAGAATTGAAAAAGAAAATTCCATTACCAATGTAACCATTGCTCACAAATAGCACGAATCAATGGTCATAGCTTGCAAAATCCCTCCTCGGTCCAATTCCTTAGACGATTTGTCATAGAACAAGTCACTTTCCTGTTAACTGAACTGACGAGACTGGTTAGGACACAAAATAAACACACCCTGGATCGTCTTTCCTCTTCCTTCCCAAGAGGCTTCTAACTTTAATAACTTAGAAAACTGAAGGCACAGAGAGTACAACCATGTGATTAAAATCATCTGCACCATTCGTTATGCCCCCAATTTGGGACACAGCCTCTGGGCACTGCGTGTACTATATAATAATCTTTGCATGTCATAAAGTACCTTATCACATTGTCGAGACGTCTCAAAGCGCTTCACAAAACATATTATAAAGTGAATTGACTGTAAACTTTTATGGGCGAAGCATGGCAGGCAATAGCACACAGCAGTGTCCCACTAACAGTCATGGATTGAGTGACCAAATTACTATTTTTTTAAGGATTATTACCCCCGGAAAGTGATCAGCTATTCGACTCACAACAGGGTTCCTATTTACTGCTAGGTAAAGAGATGTATGGAGTAAGGAAATTTGTCTAAGGCTTAGCCCTTCGCAGGAATCAAACTCAGGTTCTCTCGCTTGCGAGATGAGTGCTCTATCCAATACACTACATTACTACCTACCACCCACAGGAGTATTAATATTGCGTTAACAGACTAAAGATGTAAAATTCACAAATTTAAATGCAGCTGCCGTCAATTCAGGTTGAAACAAATCAAGTGTCTCTTTACCGCAGGCTGGTTCTTTTTAAAAAATATGGGTGGAGATGCATTGGAACAATTTGTCATCAGGCAACACTTTTAGCTGTAAAGCTGACAAGGCTTCAGTAACTCGTGGTGAACGTGGATGAGTTGAATCAAGATGATCTGGCAGCATCTGCATTAACAGACATATTTATGGTGGAAACTCTACAGAAAATGGGCCTTGCTTGCTATTTCAGTAGCACTATCTACTGAGACAGGGTGACCCCGTTATTAAGTGCTTTGCTGGAACGCAAGTTAGTTTACATCACAGGTCTCCTTTGAACTCTGCAGCTCATCTTTTATGCTTCAATTTAATGCAAGCATATGAGCTTGTGGACCCAGAACACCCCATTATAATGGGGTTGTGCCATACCATGCATGTTGAGTTTAATCACAGCATTTGACAATCCCTCATTCAGAAATATCTTCCTCTCCCATTCCAGTGACCCTTCTCCCATGCCAGATCGGTGAGAAAGAAAACAACCATCACACAATGTCAAGCAAAGATGCCCGGGAGCTTTGTATTGTTGTAGAATAATACAATAATACGTGCATTTAACATAGCGCCTTCTCACATTGTCAACAGTATGAAAGTGCTGCACAGGACTTTTATTGTAAAGTGTTGTGGGCAAATTCACTGTAAAGTGAGTGTTACATCCACATCCTGGCTCCAACTACACTTGCAGGAAACCTGTTCCACTTGTTAATTACTCTCACTGAAGCACAACTGCATGCAGTGAACTGTGCCATTAACTTGTTTTAATGGAAAATGAAGCCAATTTATTAATGTGCATTCATAATAAAATGTCCCAATTCATTAGTATCAATGGCCAGCCAGCTGGTGAGCAAGTAAATGATGGGAAATAGTGATGCTATTCTCGGAGTAGATGAATTATATAGTTTCTTCTCCAATGTCAGGAAGCAATTCATTCATACACAGTTTTGAATAACGTTTTTCCAACATTACCCGAAACATGCAGCAACCAATGATAACAATTTACATTTATTGGTGCTGCTTAAAGGGAATCATCCTTCGTGGCAGTAATACAAATGCTGCATTTGCTAAGAAAAATGTTTCAATATGCTTTAAAAATATTATTATTATTAAAAATCACAGTTCATTAGGAATTAAATTGGAATTGCTTCCAATAGACAAGCTATACTGTTTAACACAGCTAGACAATGCTTCAACCATTGCAACCATCACCCAATACTGCAACCCAATATCAAATGACGTATTACTACCAAAAGCTACAGTCGAGAAATTACATTACTTCTTCGATTCAAAGCAGCACCGTCTATCTCTTCAGTGTAATCAAGATTGTACTAAAATCTCACAATTACAGAGCTATGCATAGAGTCATTTGACTTCTATCTGACTAGTTAACGATGTTTCCTTCTTGTCTATGTGTTAACATCGGTCTTTGTGCATTCAGCCAATTACCCTGTGCCACTCAGAGTTTTAGAATTTTATGTTTCTCAATTTAAAAATTCCATTATTTCCCTGCATTAGTTCCTCTGAATCCCCAATTCATACTGGCCAGCAACATTGAACTACAAAAACAACAAGTTATATTTGTATAGCACCTTTCACGTCAGGACAATGTCCCAAGGTGCTGGATTAGACAACCAGCCAACCAAACAAACAAGCTTGTATACCGGGCTGCACTGGTCTATAAAATGCCAACTCATTAGGTAATCTACACTGATTCATGTAATTCATATTTTTTTTTAAATGGAAAAGCAGCTGCATCTCATATGGACACTGCTGGAAAATTAGTGATATAATATCCATATGTTGAGTGCATATTAATAACAATGCTTCCAAGATCCAATTAAAACCCAGTCTTCTACAGTGAATAGGGAGACTGGTGAGCAACAACCCAAATCCAAGTACAGTCACTGCAAGCTGGCTTAGTGTTCAAGGACTTGTCCAATCCTGCAAATTCTTCTAATATCTGCAACTAGGGACTGCTTTAAGAATATAACTGGAGAATTTTACAGATCTTTCCCCAGAAAGGGTATCTTCCATTCCAGCTTGGAGTCACCAATCACATTTTAATTCATGTGGTCCTCCTACTCTTTTCAACCTTGGTAATGCTTTATACAGCCTTACTGAAATCCTTCATAATAGGCAGTGGCTCTCCAGTGTTGGTTTCTCAATACAATAATCTCTGCTCCCAACTTCAATGTGAAGTTGTTTGTTTAATGCAAGTAAAAAATCAGTCAAAGCAATCTATTGACACAAAACCTCAATTCCCAGTCTCAAATTCTTACAACATGCCAAAAACAAAATCACAATTTGATGCAAGCAAATGCTCCATGAGTGCCTGTGATAGTTAATTGAGAAGTAATCGCCAAATGAATTGAGGACGCACTTGAATTTGGTCAGTTCCCAAACCCATCCATCGCGTCCTTGAAGTGAAGTCAATTCAAAGAATGTGAAAAGTCTTTATGATTCTATCTAAAATTAACTTTAAATTCCAACAATAATAAATGTCTATTTCCGACTTTAAATTGAAAAGGAATTACTTTGAAGTTCTAACCCAAATTCATTGAAAAGTTCAAACAAATCACTCAAAGATTTTACGTAATTTAGATTCCCTGTTTTCCCTTAATCTGACAGGGCTACACATCTCTCGTAGCAAAGATGGCAGACAAACTGCTTCAAGGCTCCCGTCAATAATATAATAATCTTTGTTGTTTGTGGGTCATTGATATTATGAGTAATCCTTGCATTTAATATAACTCCTTATCATGTCATTGAGATATCTCAAAGCTCTTCACAGAATATAATGTAAAGTGGATTGACTGTATTTTGTGGGTGAAACGCAGCAGCCAATTGTGCACAGCAGTGTCTCACAAAAGTCGTGGATTGAGTGACCATATTTTTTTTCTTTGCTGGGATTATTACTCCTGTAAAGCAATCCTTCAATGACCTAAGACCAGGTTCCTACTTACTGTGGCTGTATACAGTGTTGTGTGGAGTAAGGAAACTTGCCTAAGGTTTCGCCTGGAAATACTTGGGATCAGTTGGCAGCATTCTTACCTCCGGTGAGTTGTGCGTTGAAAACCCACCTTAGGACTTGAGTTTGCAGCCGAGACTGACAATGCAATGTAAGGAGAGAAAGGTCTTGCTTTATCAGATGTGCCAACTTTCAGATGATACTTTCAGGTGAGGTTTTGTCTGCCTTAGATGGATATTAAACAGCCCATGGCACTATGCTAACGATTTCTTCTGATGCCCTGCGAACAAACCTCCATATTAATTAGTCATTCACTTCACAGATGCTGGTGCAAATAGCTACCACGTTTACCTCACAAGAGGTACTATTGACTAGGTACTACTATTGACAGAAACTACTTGTAAAGAAGCACCATCACAATTCAATTGAAATTGAAAATTAGAAAGCAAAGATAGGAATAATGCAATAATAAATAATCTTTGCATTTAATATAACACCTTTCACATCAGAAGGATGTCTCAAAGCACTTCACCAGATTTACTGCAAAAGTGGAGTCCTGTAGCTCAGTGGTTAGAGCACTCGCTTTGCAAGTGAGAGACCCGAGTTCAATTCCAGGCAGGTCAGGGCGAAACCTTGGGCAAGTTTCCTTACTCCACACGCCTAATAATAATCCCTCCAAAACCCAAAACAATAATAAATTGGTCATTTTCATTCTACGACTGTTTGTGGGACACTGCTGTGCGCAATTGGCTGCCGCGTTCGCCCACAAATACACAGTCAATTCACTTTACAGTGTGTTCTGTGAAGCGCTTTGGGACGTCCTCCCGACGTGAAAAGCGCTATATCAAATGCAAGGATTATTATTATTATTAAAAGATAACCAGCAGTCAATTTGCACACAGCAAAGTCACACAAAAACTATGAAGTATAACACCTGGAGAAATTCCTTTTTTCTTTTCAAGTAGTTTCACAGGATCTTTAACATTTCACCTGAACAGGCAGGTGAAATCTTGGTTTAACATCTCATCCAAATAATAGCACCTCGACCAATGCAGTGGTGCCCAGCACTGCATTGGATTGTCAGCCAAGACTATGAGCTGAATTCCTGATGTGAGGACTGAACCCACAATTTTCTGACTCAGAGGCGAAAGTACTATCAACTAAGCCAGGATGTCACCCTGATAGAATTCAAATCGGCTTAGAACACTTGATGGAATACACACAGGGACCACCCACACAGGAAGAATATGAATTTCTAGAGTAATTCAGTTCTGAGCCATTAAGTCACCACTTGTTTTGTACTGAGCATATTGGTCTTGGGTATTAAATAACTGAAAGGAAGGTATTTATCATTTCGTATTGTATGTACACGATTGCAAATCAATATTCCCAGAGCCCATACAAAGTTGATCATCCTAAATAATCCTTTAATCCTGACATTTTGTATAGCGACTTTCACATTAGGGGGACATCCCAAAGCACTTCACAGGATATACTGTAAAACTGCAGTATCTGTTTAGTTGGTGACTCTTGCAGCTCATTTGCACACAGCAATGCTCCACAACCAGCCAAAGTTGACCAAATAGGCAAGGAATGGAGCAGATTTGGCAGCAAGCAAATTTCCACTATTAAATGTTTCCAATCTGAACAAGCATAATTCTAAGACGTTTTGGTAAAAAAGTGTGGGTGTGGTGTTTGAGTCAGCTGTCGAAAATAACTAAACCCACATTGGATATGATTCAGCCAGCAACATCCACTAAAATAGTAAATCAGCAGTACTGTTAAAACCACTGTCCACTATCTCTGCTGGTCACACTGCCATTCAGTGATGCTCATGGTTGTAGCATCTACATCACATCAGTGCCAGACAGGAGAAAAAATACAACGGTTTTCTATTACTTCTGCTCGCTTTGAAAATGAGGAATATTCTTCCCCCTCCCCCGTTTCATCAGATCACCTGGACTGACAAACTGTGGTTGTACATCAGTCACAGTGGCACATGTATGTTATTGTATGTCACTCACAATCCTGGCCAACAACCCACTCCCCCAGATTAAATTGTTCATTCGCTTCAAGGCTATTTATGGGACGTTGCTGGGCACAAATCAACTGCCAGTTTTGCCCACAAAATAATACTCGCCCACACTTTGCAGTGAATCCTGTGAAGTGCGTTGAGACAACCCTCCTGGTATGAATCGCTCATGAATTATTATAATAATAATAATTTATAATAATAATCATAGTCGTACTTTGAAGAAAACCTTGCTGTTCCTTCTCCAAAATCCTTAAAATGATTCTTAATAAACAGTTACTTTTTTTAAAAAATCAAATATTTTTGAATACACTTGATCGGCAAATCATAGATGATAGAAACAGAACCGGCATTTCTGGCACTGTGGTAATACGCTCCCCTTTCACTTTCCTCTCCAGCACTGTTCAATAGCTAACACAGCGAAAGTGAAATGAAGCAAATTTTTCAGACCGGACAACGATCCACAGACATGGATTGAATGTAAGGCAATCTGAACTGCACGTCTTGGTTCCACACCCGGCTTTAGCAACTGGACAATCAGAGGAACTCTTTACTTCCAGATTGAACAACAACAAAATTACATTTGCCTACAAAGTCACCCAACACCTCAAAGTGCTTCACAGATAATTGCTGTCAAGTGTAGTGGTTATGTGCTTGTAATCTCAAATCCCTGCACACTTTATATGGCTCCTTTTCAAAGGATTGTTCAGCTCCCAGGAGAAGAACTGAAATTAGTTTGGACAGTCTTAGTCACTGAGTCTCTAAAACGCATCATATTTGACAGCCAGACAATGCTATATTTAGCCACTTCAGTGCACCAGACTGCATTCTGGTTGTGCTGTACTGGCTTTGCAGAGTTAGTTAACTGGATTACAATTTTTAGTGGGCACAAAGTCAATTTATTACGCTAGCTGCCACAGGCACCCTAACAGCCGGCTTCACTGTCAGGTACTGTTCTTTAGAAGAGCATGAACCTCAGTGGAGGAAAAACACAGAAACACTCATTAGCGGTATCAGCTGACAGGTTATATCCACATCACATTCGTATCATGTCAGTCAAACTCAGTTGGCGTTACTCTCGCCCCTCTACTCGGAAGGTTATAGGTTCAAACCCCACATAAGAACAGCCTCAATTGACACTGGTTCCAATGCTGTGGGTGAGCTGCACCAATGTTAAACCGAGGTCCTAGCTGCTAGTTGAGGCGGACGTTAAAGATCCCACTACTTGAAATGAAAAGGGAGTTTCTCCCAGTATTGGCCAACAATTCCCCAGACAAAATTGGTCATTCACTTTATGCTGTTGTTGCGACATAGTTGCACATAATTTGTGTGTTGTGTTGACCTACACATTGCAGTCATTACAATAAATCCTGGTGAGGCCTTTTGGAGACATTTCACGACTTGATAAAGCGCTGTACTTTATTAATTCATTTTTATTAATAATTATTTATGATTATTATTAAGTAGAACTTAGGCAGGGATAAGCAATTATTCGATGGAGAACGCTGGCTCATGTACGTGTTTACTTGTATCATCATCTGTGGAATGCAGACATTCAGGGTGCAGTGTTGCACACTATAAATATTAACATTCTGCAGTTTTCACTTATTACTTTTGCAGTAGCACACATCTGAAGACATACACTATGTCTTTTCTGGGTACTCCTCCTATGTATTGATATTACACCTTTCAAGTCGGGAAGCTGTCCCAAAGCATGTCACAATCTATAAAGTCTAGTGACCATATTTTGGAAATGATCGATAGAAGTACAGGTAGATATATTTTCCTCTTCTGCCCCCCACCCCTCCCCAGCCCCACCTCCTTTGTGTCTGAGTGAAAATCAAGTATTGATATGATGCTCTTAGGTTTTATTTCTAAACTACATACAAATAACTCGGCTCAATGGTACCTGATCTAGCATACATCACAAACTCAAATAACCTTTATAATAGGTTTCAAAGTAAATCAGTAACTTGATGATTACCTGGGTTAATCCTCAAGCAGACGTCGACATCAGCATAGATAAATAAGCAAAATATTAAATATTGTGTAGATATGGGAAAGAGTTCAAATACACATCATTAAAAAATGAACCCAAATTCTTTTGGATGGGCAAAAAAGGAGAGTTTGTAGAATTCCTTTGGCAAAATTAATGTAATTTTAATAATCTCAATATTAATACAATGATTTTTAACTAACTAAACACGAACCTGGCCTGAATCCACGTTAGGCCATCGAAAGCGGGTAATCTGAGTTTATTTATTTTCAGTCACTCATCAGTACTAACCAATGTGCTCATAAAGAAAGCTGGTGTTACTGGAGCAGTAAATCTATAGTACAATTCAACACATGCACGTTTTTGTTAACATCTACAAGCAAGGATAACCACAGTATGACCAACTAATTTCTGTTGCAATGCTAGCAGTTCGCTGAATCTAGATTGTAAACCATGGCTTTGCTTTGTTCTATTTGCAACAGGTGTTCTTAGTCGAACTAGATGAACGATAGTGGTCAAATGCAATTATATCAGGCCAACTGATCTCCATTACAGCTTTCAAATAGCGAGTTGTGTTCCATGACAATGTGCAAAAGGGAAACATTCACATTGGTAAAACAGGAACACTCTTCAAGGTTAAGGTCGCGGTACTTATTTTAGTAGTGTAGGAGGAACTTTACTGGGTGCTTACCTATCCTACATCCAAACTTCAGTGAACTTAGGAATTAGTTGCAAACTTTCTTATCACCACCTTTGCATAAGTAGCTGTTGAAGCAGATTCCACATCAGCATTTAAAATTTAATTGGTATGAAGACAAAAATAAATACTGTGAAGAAACGAGCAGAATAATGCGATTGGCGTAGGTAGCTCCAATGGGGAGCTTTCAGAATCAGAAACAAGGAGTCTACAACTGCTTCCAAACAGAAAGGTTTCTAGAAATCTATTCCATATTGCAAATAAAAGGTTTGAATTCCCAAAACTGAATAATTTACAGTATTTAGATTTCTGTGGTTATTAACAACGGGTAACTACTCTAGAATAAAGAGGCACAAGATTCAAACCCATTTACAACATAGGAACAGGAGGAGGCGGTTCAGCCCTTCGAGCCTGTTCCGACATATAATTAGATCATGGCTGATCTGCACCTCAACTAATCCTTTCAATTCCAATTTCCCGCTTTCTCCCCATATCCTTTGATACCCTGACCTACCAAAAATCTATCAACCTCACTCTTGAAGGTGTGGATGGATCCAGCATCCATGGCCTTTTGGGGGAGAGAATTCCAGATTTCGACCACCGTTTGGGTGAAAAAATACTTCCTGATTTCACTCTTAAATGGGCTGGTTCTGATTTTAAGACTTTGCCCCCTTGTTTTGGATTCCCCACCAGAGAAATAGCTTCTCTGTATCTACCCTAGCGAATCCCTCTATCATCTTAAACTCCTCAATTAAATCACTCCTCAATCTTCTAAACTCAAGGAAATACAATCCAAGTTTACGCAGTCTCTGCTCTTAACTTAACCCTTTAGGCCTTGTAACCTTCTGGTGAATCTGCACTGCACCCACTCCAGGGCATCAAGTTTGCCATCGACAGCTTCAAGGGCCGGGGCAAAATAAATGCAACTCCACTAGTTAATGACGTTGGAAAACAAACATGACAACAAAAAAGTCTCCAACAGTAGGATCAACAAAGCAGTGAGTCTACCTGCCGGGAATAAAGAAGGAGGATCCTGAAAGAGACAGAAATCTATTTGTTTCACTTAGTTATACAGCAAGCTTTTGTGCCTGCAAGTCTTTACATGGCTACATCAAAGCCACTTTCTCAACAAACAACAACAAATTTACATTTATATGTAGCACCTTTCACATCGGGAGGACATCCCAAAGCTCTGGACCGTGCAAAATTTACACCCCAGCTCCTAAGGAGAACAGGTTTAAACAAGACAGCAAACTGCCTTGCAACCAGTTACAAGGAATATGTTGCTGGGAGCAAGTCACCTGGTCCTCTCTTCGTCAACGTTGTCAAGGGGTTGGGGGAGGGTGGGGGCAGCAGAGGGAGAGAAGAGGGAGGGGACAGGATATTCATGGACAAAAAGAGATGATATCTACGATGAATCCTAGTGAAGGAAAATCAACCGAATCCAATCTTCTGTACATCATGAACTTTTTTTCAAATTAAAATCATTAGCTTTGTAATTGAGACTCCCGAGTTCAGCCAAGAAACAAATGTCTTTGAGAAACAATCAATACTTATGCAGCGGAAACGCGAGTGTATTTCATCGTCCATCAAAGCCACAGCAAAGCAAGAAAATGTATTCAGGCTGAGGACTACAGAAGCACTGCTGCACCTCCAGAAGATAGCGATAAGGCCAGCGAAATACTGCTAGGAGCAAAAGAAAACAGCAACGCAGAACATGATCTCCTTAAGCAAAGCACCACCTTAGAAACTGAGAATGTAGCAGTACTAGCATCTGCAAGTTTCAAGGCTGTAGGAAAGGAGATATTTCCGATTGTGGAGTTCTGTAGCCCATGTATAGCATATTGGTGAGAGCACTCGCCTCGCAAGCAATAGGACCTTAGGCAAGTTTCCTTGCTCCACATGCCTCTGTTTACCTGGCAGTAAGTAGGAACCCAGTATATTCTGTGAAGCGCTTTGAGATGTCTCAACAACGTGATAAGATACTATATCAAATGCAAGGATTATTTTTTTTTAAAATAACTTGGGCTTCAAGATTTTTCTAATATTGAAAAAAGACAACTTTTATCACTAACAAGCCCTTACTAATGCTGGACTCGATTTATATGACAGACCTGACATTCACTGCTTGCTTCCCCGATTGTCCAGCTCTATTGAGATGCAATCTGAATATTGCAGATGGTTTGAATTTGTCCAGCAACACATCCTTTATCCTTCCTGAATGTCACCACTTAGATTAGTACTACAAGATGAACAAACAGGAAGAATGCCTATTCCCAGTTACTAGCCGTATTTCTTACCAAATCAGCAGTTAATGGTGCTTTTGGTTTGACAGTGCTCAGAAGGATCAGTTTAGTTACAGCAAAACTCAACCAAACTCTATGTTTCAAAATGTCAAAAAGTGCTTCACAGGTTTCACTGTAAAATGTAGTGACTGCATTTTGGACGAACGTAGCAGCCTACTTGTTGCGCGTAGCAATGTCCCACAAACAGCCATGATGTGAATAACTAATTTTATCTGGAGGATTGTTGGCCAAGACATGGGAAGAAACTCCCTTCTCTTTTCAAATGGTGTCATGAGATCTTCAACATCCACCTAAATAGGTAGAAGGATCCTCTGTTTAACAGCTCACCTGAAGGACAGCATCTCTGACAATGCAGGACACGGCTGGCACTGCTCAAGAGCACCAGCCTAGTCTATGAGTTTAAAGTCCTGACATGGAATATATTACTAACGTAGTCAGGGCTGACACTTTTTCCACTACAAGAAAGAGAACCCAAACGAGGTTGCAATTACAATCATAACTCAACGTGCAGGCACCTCGATAATTAATGTGGCCAACTCACTGTTTAGGTCACTTTTTCCAGTTATTTTTTCTCCCCTTTCATTTGAAATGAAGAGTAACCAATACCCCAACCTCACCAATGAGGTGACCTCATTAATAGGAGCAGAAAAAGGAAAAAAAAATCTCCAGACTATCCTTAGAGCGCGTTTCCACTGCATTCACACTCTTATGCACAAATTACGACTTTGAAAACTGTTGTCCGATTACAGCAAGAGCAAAACACAGACTCCGTGCCAAGCATCACTTCTCTTGACTGAATTTGAGGATTTGGCCATACTGATATGTCATAACAGGTTATTACAGCTCAGTTGCGGTACAATAACCCGCCAACCTGACCAGTCTTGTGTACAAAACAGCATCTGCCAGAGCTAAGGTGTGTCAAGGCTTCGCTATCAATAAGCACTGTGCAATACAGTGAACTGATCTATTGCTGCAAAAGATAATGTACCCGTGGAAGGATCCATTTGCAAAGCCCTCCAAATATCTGCAACCACACAACAAACCTCAGCTACTGTAGAAATACTTTTTAAAAAGGCAATATCTTCTACCTATGGCAGTGTTGTAATGACTTAATAACCACCTGTGTAATTTTTTTAAAAAAAGACCGGGTGTGTATATTTTGGAGCAATATTCAACTTGATGTAACTTCATGGCTTTTTGTGTGACATTGCTGTATACAAATTGGCTGCCACTGTTGCCTACAAAACATATAATAATTCTAATAATCCTTGCATCTGATATAGACATCTCAAAATGCTTCACAGGATATATTGTAAAGTGAATTGACTTTATATACCGTGGGCGCAATATACAGTCAATCCACTTTATATACAGTAAATCCCGTGGAGTGTTTTGAGACACCCACCCATGTGAAAGGCGCTACATTTTATCAAATTCAAGGATTTTTGTTTATATCCATCTCCAAATACAACTAATCACTGGTGTCTGAACAGCACCTCATCAGTTCTAATAGTGAAATTACATTATCCCTCGAGCGCAATGCCTTGCGTAACAAAAATTCTGTTTTTCTTGGCCAGTTATTTTCAATGCTCTCTTATTTTTAGAGTACAGTCGATAAACTGTTGGTTGGCCAATATCATTGTTCCAAGCACTGAAACTTAAGTCTCATATTATACCAACTTCTGCATTAATTAAGACATGACCCATGTGATTAAGATTTAAAGGCATGTATGAAGAAATTCAACTGAAATAGTGCAGAATGTATTGAAAAAGCTTCCTCAAATTTGTCAATTAGACCTGCACCATATACTTAAAAAGTCAGGTTCAAATACAATGTTTATAGTCTGTGGAATTACAGTGTTAGTTACAGTCTTGAACTTACAGTAATACAAGCTGATGGCACACAACATTTCCTCTCTCTCTCTCTCCCTTCCTTTTATGGGGCCCCATTTCACAGAGAAAATAATTTAGCTCTATACAATCTGATGGGAATGCCTCACCATTTCCAAGTTGCCCCATTGCGCGTCTTCCGATTTGATATTTTGTTCTCTTTTTGGGTCAATTCTAATGCTCAGTGCAAGTACACACAACATAATTCCAGTGCTGCCTCGATACTGGCAGGTTGGATGTGGAGCTCGTTGCTCTCATTTTGGTGGATTGTTGACCTGGACAACAGGAGAAACCCACTTTTCTTTTCGAACAGTGACATGGGATCCATTTAATATCCATTTAAACAGGCAAACAGGACATTTAATGCCCTCCCTAAAGGACAGAACCTCCAACAAAGCAGCGCATCCCTAAGCACTAAAATAGAGCAACAACTTAGATTATGCGAGTTCAAAGACCCAACATGGAGCCTGAACCCCCCCAAACTTCTGACACTGAAGGAAGAATGCTACCAACTGCGCTAGCCAATCGCTCAAATAAGACTGGAAGAAAATGCCAGCACTCAAATCCCTGAGAGAAAAATAAGATTGCAGCACTGTCCAGCTCCTGACTATATGTGTTCAGCGGTGAGGATTTATCACTTTGATTCTTCTGTTGTGAGCACATCACAGTTTGGCCGTTACCAAATATGGAAACCAATGGCAAACATGCAACATTTAAAGCAACCCCAGTATATTTTACACACTAGGCCATTCCACCAGGCGTTTTTTTTAAATTACCTAAAGAGGAATTAAACTTCAAGTCAGACATAGGCTGTAAATATTTTCTTTGTGAATTTCTCTGAAATCATGTTTCCATACGAGGCCAAGGAGATGTCTCACAGCAGGAAGTGTGTCACAGCACAAACTGCTGACAATGTCTAAAGCATTCATTCCATACTCTTGGAGTATGAGAGAAAAGGAAGCAGTTGAAGACAGGCAGCACTGAACCAATGCCCACAGCAAACACAATGAATACTGTGCTCGGTTTACTCACTTCTGTTCATCGGCCCACACTGTAATTACACGTTGTTAAAGCAGAAGTTCCACCTATTGTAGGTTGCACGCGTTTGTTAATCTTCCAACTAGATCAGGAGAAAGGTTTGCTACGGATCTGATTTAGTTTTTCCAAAGTTGTGAGATGACTGCAAGCATGCCCGTGTCATTGTGTGTCAAAGTCAATTTGGCACGCATTCAATGACATTCTGCAACTTTTAATTGATAGATCTACTCTCTTATTCAACATGAACCTAATTTGTCTACATTGGTAAGGATTTCTTGACGGTGGGAGATAAAGGAAGAGATAGGAATTTACAAGAATATTCCATATTTTTCTCCCCAGTTCAGTGTCAAACTACGCCACCGTTACGTGGCCCAAAACAGCACCCGTGTGAAGGGTGCTAGTATGAATGCAAATTGTTATATTGCATGATCTTACAGTCACTGAATTTTAAAAATTGTGGCAAGAGCATAATTAAGCAGCACTCTATAACTGGGTCTACACTTTCGCTCCGTTACCTGTGTAATCATCACAGAATTACAACTTTAAAATGAGCAGATTTTTTTCCCGAAGTGCATAAGCCAAATAGTCTATTGATTTTTTTTTATTCTAATAGGGTCTGGTGTTGTAGAACAAGCCACACTTGCTACAAGTGGGTAATGAAGGTTTCTTGGACATCAGCCTAGCTCAATGGGTAGCAATTTCATCTCAGGATAAAAAGGTTATGCGATCAAGTTCTCTTTCAGGGACTTTGAGTTCAAGTCTAGGTTGACCTTCTAGTTGGGGCACGCTGGATCATTGAAAGCACTCTGTCCTTTGGTTGAGACATTAAAGAGATGTTTGACCTGACTGTTCATGTGAACTTTAAAATATCTTGTAATCATTTTGTTTAAAAAAGTTAAAATTGCATTTTTGTTTTATTACGTTTATTCCAAAATCTTTTTGCCTCTACCTTTTAATCTCTCTTCCAATGTGTATCTCAATTTATCCCCTACAAACCACAATCACTTTGAAACGTAATGGAGCTATTCTGATGCTTGAGGAACTTGATAGGAGTCCTGTAGCGTAGTGGTTAGCGCTCTCGCCTCACATGCGAGAAGACCCGGGTTCCATTCCAGGTGGGGTGAAGTCTTAGGCAAGTTTCCTTACTCCACACGCCTTTTTTTAACCTAGCAGTAAATCAGAACGTGGTTGTTAATCAATTGGCGGATCACTTTTCGGGGGTAATAATTCCTCCAAACAATGAATGATTTGGTCACTCAATCCAAGATTGTTTGTAGGACACTGCTGTTGGCTTCCGTGATTCGCCCACAAAATAGTCAATCCACTTTTCAATATATTCTGTGAATCGCTTTGAGATGGCTCAATGACATGCTAAGGCGCTATATGAAATGCAAGGATTATTATTATTGATTACTGCAATGCACAGCCTTTCCTTGTAACAACTGAAAATGTGAAGACGCAGTCATCCACATAGACAAGGGTCTCTGTAGACCTCGCTAAAGTCCATGGGTTCAATGTTCGCAAACATATAAAACTGTTTGGCAGGAGGATACACAGCGTGACCACTTTGCTGCAGAGCAGTAGGGAAAAATTTACTTGGCTGCATTAGTGTTGCTGCCAAGACTGGAACTGGCTTGGGAGCAGGCCAGCCAGCCAACTGTGGGCCAGGAGGGATCTGGAAGGAGGAAGTGAGTGTCCATGCCTTTACTGGGGGATTATATGCCCTCAGATATAACATATTGTATACAGCACCCCACCACCCATCCAGCCCAAGCTGTAACCCCACAAAATAACCTCTATTTTCAGGAGTATTGCTCAGACTGGCTAAGTTCAAAGATGGAAATTCTAATAGCAGGTCACAAGCCCAGCCAATCCCAACTTCCTGATTTACCACAGTTCTTCCATAAAGAGGGAATTTTCCATGTGGATAACATTCTCCCCTGGTAACAAGCATGGACCTGAGGAGCAATATCAGGCGAGAACTGCAAAAATAGCAGAACCAGTTACAGAACCTCAGCTTGGAAGTGACATTATTTATTTGGTAGCTTTACCATCGACCTTGCGGCTCAGATAAAGGTAGAAGTGACAAACTCGCTTACCGCGCCCACTACATTGGGAAAAATATCATGGCATACAATATGGAGCTGCGTGTATATGAATATGTTTACATGTACCTCAACCCTTCCCTGTCTCCAGAGGCTGAAAGAGCGCTTGAAACTTGGAATCAACAGTCGCCTTTCTTTGTACTGCCACGATGTTGGTTTTGCAGTTTGCCAGTTCAGTGTGGGTTCCAGAGTGGATATGCATATCATATGCAGCCTACGCATTGATGCTGCATCATCCCATGCATGTTCTGCGCTGAAACCCGTGCAATAAGCACAATATTGTGTGGAGTCCTGTAGCTCAGTGGTTAGAGCACTCGCTTTGCAAGTGAGAGACCTGAGTTCAATTCCAGGCAGAGGGCGAAACCTTGGGCAAGTTTCCTTACTCCACACAGAGCCTAATAATAATCCCTCCAAAACTAAAAACAATAATTAAATTGGTCATTTTCAATCTACGACTGTTTGTGGGACATTGCTGTGCGCAATTGGCTGCCGCGTTCGCCCACAAATATAGTCAATTCACTTTACAGTGTGTTCTGTGAAGCGCTTTGGGACGTCCTCCCGACGTGAAAAGCGCTATATCAAATGCAAGGATTATTATTATTATTATAGTTCCTACCACAACTACAGCACAGAAGTCACAATGGCTGGAAGGGCAGTATCCAATCAGTGGACATTTTTCAATTACACCTCACACCTCCGCTGGCATAAACATTAGCATTTAGATAACTGGCATTGAAGAGATTTGAAGACAAGAGTGAGAATCTTGAAGTCAATCCATTCTGTGAAAGGTAGCAAGTGGAGCCTAGCAAGGACTGGTGTGACGATGGTATGGAGTTTAGAGCGGGTCAGTATATAGGTAGCGGAATTTTGAATTAATTGGATTTTGTTGATGGTGGAGCTGGGGAGACCGGCAAATAGTCTAGGGGGGAGGTGACAAAAGCATAGACAAGGGTTTCAGCTGTATTGGGTGTGAAATACGGTCAGAAGTGGGCAATGTGACTGACACACTTTCAAACTCCAAATAAAAGTTGCACTTTATCTAGCCATCAGGAGGCAAATGCCAAGGAGGTTAAGTACAGACAGCTTGTTGAAACAGATCCAGAACGATGGGGTAAAATGTCTGTTCAGTAACAGAACTGGCAACGTTGCCTGACACACCATGGTGAGAATCAATTAGGATGTTTGTGTTACATGATCGTTTTTCAATGGTGCTGAACCAAACATCAGGTCAAATTGGAGAGTTCTTGCTGATAAGTATATTCTTTTTCCAACTGACAGATATCAAAATTAACAGCGATATAAACATGACCCCAAAGATTTTTTGAACATTTTCCCCATTCTGCAACCCTTAGAGGATCACTTTCATAAAATACTGTACTTGTTACATTAACAACAACGACTCAAAGTACTAAATCCAATGGTAAATAAGAGTCAATTCCACTGAGCACTGCCACAGGGAACAGAATGCACCTAATATAACATCATGGCTCATGTACCCGCTGGAGACATCAATGCAAGCCAAGTGACAAGGTTAAAGACTCTGAGCGTGGCAACTACCATAATGAATGGTCACACACACCACACAATTAGCACGCATTGGTAGGAGGTCCCCACACACACTGCCATGCTGTCCTATTCAGCTGTGATAAATATTCTAGAAAATGCAAAATAAGTACCAGGTCAGAACTAAAAATATACATCAGAAAGCTGAAGGAAACCTAATGAGTCATTGTATAAAGCATTCACATTGCTTTAGATCTTAGTTCCTGCACATATTTTCTTTAAAAAATTGTCACCTCGTCTCAGAGCTATAAAGAGCACGATTTAAAGAAACGACTTGTTAAATGGTATTTTGTGGTAATTTAATCAATACAAATGTTTTCTGTGAAGAGGTTCCCAACTATATCTGGGGCTGGCCTGGCAGCAACAGTAACAGCAGCAAGACTAAAATGCAAGCTGTTAAGCTGCAAAAAAAAACACACACTTTGTATCAAGCAAGTTGCATGGCTCCACTTCACAAGGTTTCAATCGCACTATCACATTCGTCTTAAAACTCACACCTTTAGGCCAAGAAAATAAAACCAAATGTTTCCTGTGAAAGTGACACGAAAAGAAATTCAGAACAGATAAGGATTTCTTTTCACAGCAAATTGCTCAACTCTCTTCGATTGCAATTGCATTTTAAGTCTTGCAAACTGACATGAAAGGTCAACTCTCTGTTAAGAACCAGTAGCTATTTTACTCAAAACAGAACAAATAGATGACTTGGTAACATTTAACCGGAAGAACATTTTTAATCAAGTAGAAAAGCCTGAGCAAAGACTGCACAGACTGTTTGACAAGCTTAACCGATTTTGTAACTAGATTACAAGTATTTTATTCCAAAAATCAAAGAGAAGGGCCATTAACATTAAAGTAGATGGCTGCAGTGGGGAAGCCAGTACAGACATGATGGGGTGAAAGTTTTCTTCTTTGTTGAGATTTCTGTGATTCTTTGTAAGTCAGTCCTGGATGCAAACACTGCACAATTGTGTCCTATAGTGGTAGCAGTAAGGAAGACACTTCAAATAGATTCAAATGCAAATTCACTACAACATCCATCAGCGTACGGCTAAGGAGACAACCAAGAAACTCAAAAAGAATAAGATACCAGTGAAAAGGGTTACATGTTAATCATTTAATTCAGACACCATTCTGCAACTCTATAACAACTAGTAATCATTAAACTACACTGCAGGCTCTCTGGAACGTTGCCAGCATAGCAAGCAAGCACAGTTGATCTACAATTCTGCTGCAAATTACTAAAGTAACCAGTGGGACCCATATCTTCCTGCTCACTACCTAAATATAACACTGTACCATCAGCAAACAACTGTTGACCTGAAAAACATTTACTGAAGAAGCATCAAACTCTATGCAAACCGCCCAACAGCTCCTTGTTTTATATAGGAATCCGAGAGGAACGAGCCTAACAATTCCACATCAACAACAAGATTACATTTGTATAGCACCTTTCACTTGGGAAGTACGTCCCAAGACAACAGCCTGGGCACTACTCTGCTCTACCAGGAGTCCACTTTTCACCTACTATTTGGAAGTTTGTCTCTCCTGATCCTTTCTTTCCCATCCAGATCACTTCTTTCAGCAGTTCTTGAAAACCTGAACTTTATTAATAGTAATCCTTGCATTTGATACAGCGCCTTATCACATAGTTGAGATGTCTCAAAGCACTTCACAGAATATACCATAAAGTGAATTGACTGATTTTATCAGCGAAACACTGCAGCCAATCTCACAAACAGTTGTGGATTGAGTGACCAAATTGTTATTAGATTTTTTTAAAAAAGGCTTATGACCGCCAGAAAGCGATCCACCAATCAACTAACACCAAGTTCCTACTTACTGCAAGGTAAACATGGGCATGTGGTGTAAAGAAACTTGCCTAAGGTTTCAACCTGCCCAAGAATTGAACCTGGGCTCTCTCACTTGTGACGCAAGTACTCTGACCAATATGCTACAAGATTCCTTTCTCCCTCTGGGAATTAAGAGCAAAGCTGTCCTTTCCTTTCAGACTTATGGGACTCCACTACGGGATCAATTGCAGGTGTAATCCTCTGTCCCACTCAATTTGTGCCACAGAATCGTAGCAAACCAAATTGTACTACACTCCATTCCACTGTAAAATTCTACTCGAGTCCTTTGGCATCTGACACTTGCCAGTTTTCCCTCTTCCCAAACCTGACCACTGTTACTTCACAGCCTTTGCTCTAAAAACACATTCAGGAATCGCGGTTATTTGATGGAACATGAAAGAGAATGAAGAGAACACTGCTTAAGTGAAACAGCACCCGATAACATACCTCAAAATATCAGTTCAAGCTGAAAAACGTACATAATAATCCTTGCATTTGATATAGGGCCTATAACATCAAAACATCCAGGTACTTTGTCTTCTGTGAAATGTACAACAGTCAGCTCTCCCTAGGTTCTGCCTAGACCAACAACTGAAACACATGGAAGAATGATAATTGTTATTTAGAAAAATTTAACTGTATTCAGTTCAAGTGTTTAACTGTATTTAGACTTCCAGAGGATTGGTGTGAGCGAGCCCCATCGTTTTCATGGCAGATAAGGATTCATGTTCAGTGCCATAACTTCCATAACATGGAGTGAGTTGGCGAAATGCACCTCTGACAGCTTTTTTTCATGCACCTCTGACATCTTTTTTCAGCCACTTCCTGGTCTCATATCATATCACTGTTTTGTAACAGAGGGTCGAAGCCTTTGTGGACTCCTGTACATCTCTCAAAAGATTTTACACCGAGTGATGCACATACTATCAAAGAAGCATTTCACGTAAGAGCGAAGCAACTGCATTTCAACAGGATACCCGTATTGCAAATTCCACAACTCATTGAAACATTTGTGTGCAGGGGACTCCTGATTTTAAAAGAATAAAAACTGTGTGGGGCCATGTATTCTGAATGGTCTCATTATTACAGTTTCAGCAGAAGTAGGGAGAATTAGTAGGAAAGGCCTTGCCCAAGACATGCAGAAATAAATGTCCTTGTGTCAGCCAGCCTGCATTTTCAACCTTTCATTGAGGCTCCAAGGACAAAGAATGCGTTGTTGCAATTCGGCTCTGCAGACTACATCCCACCAGCCAACAGGACGTGTTGTAATCAATTCCATTTGCATTAAGAGCCATTTTTAGTCAAAAATGTGAACGCTTACTGTATCACAGCTGATAAGGGCAACTTTACCTTCATAACCAGTCATAACAAATTAATAGCCCCCCCCATCCCCACGCCCAAACTATCAGCTTCCATTAAAAACATTTAAAACCATAACAGAATGCTTTGAAGGGCTTATTCCACCCGTTTACTAAACCTTGGCAGATCTTTTAATCATAATCTTCCTTTGTTTCATCAAACCCCGCAATATCTCTACTACCCAAATATCTGCTCGTCTCTTCTTCTTCGAACCCGAATCGTGACCTTATTTATAATATAAAATGATATTGCTTGCGTTTGATATAGCGCCTTATCACATCGTTGAGGCATCTCAAAGTGCTTCACAGGATATATTGTAAAGTGTAGTGACTGTATATTTGGTGAAACGCGGCAGTCAATTGCGCACAGCAGTGTCCCACAAATACTCTACAATACCCACAAATGAAACTAATCTTGTGTGCTAAGCTAGTTGTTGAAATCCCTTTCCCTTGAACTTAAAGAGGAAGAACTCAACTCTGACTAACTGCTGGATCGATTGTTATTATGACACTGGGAGAAAAGGGGAAATCATCACACTAATGCAATAAGGAAGGGTGCCCTTCTAAAAATGGTCTAATACTTAATCTGGTTCACAGATGTTTACTCTGCAGTTAACCCTCCCTTACCCAATTCGAGGAGGGTTTTTACGAAGACACTGAATGCTCAAAGTAAGAAACCATCTCATTTCATAGCACCAAAATCCCCCATTTTGCAATGCACACAAACAAAAATCAAAATGTGAAGCCCTAACAATCTCAGTTATACGTATTTTCAATATTTCTCTCATCTTCAGTCCATTCAGACACTTTTACATACCAACACATTATCCCTTTAAACTGAACCACAACAAGTATGTATCACAAGTTACTGTTCTTGAAGCAGACTTCTCTACAATACAAGATTAGTTTAATTTGTGGGTATTGTAGAGAAACTCACGTGATAGTTAAGAACTTTAAAACATACAGAATTATACCAAATACTGACACACCAGTCACAATTAATAGAATGTCATTTCACAATTTCAAAAAATTTGTACACCAAGGCAATTTACAGCTAAGTTGTGAAATGAAGAAAAATATACAGGAATTGGCTTAAAAAATTAGGAAATGAATGCAGCCATAAATGGAAAATATTCAAAGCAAGAAAAAGTAAAACCAGGGGTACCTCAAACATCTGACCTGTGCTGTTTTTTATTACTTGAATGGGGACTTCAAAAATAAAATCGCTTGACTTTGGAGATGGTATCAATACAGGAGGCAATTAATGAGAAACAGTGCAATGAAATTCCAAAGGATTTAGAAATTTTATGGCAACGGGATCAAAGATGGCAGTTGCTGTACCTACATAGATCTGTGTAAAATTATTATTGTGGAAGTAGGAACTGAAAGAGGAACTAAAACCTGCCAATACATGATGCTGATGAGGATAAGGACCAAGGGTGTTACTGTAAATAAAGCCAGCGCCTGTCTTCAGTAAAAAGAAGTCAATTACAACACTGGATTGCATTCATTAGAACAGGGTCACAGCAAAAACCAAAGACAAAGTTGCTATGTTTAACATGTTGACTAGGCTCCATCTAAAGAAATGCCTTTTGTTGTCATCACCTAATTTAAGGCCATTGCAGATCTCAAAAAGGCATGCAGGCAAGCAACCAAGATGACTCTCCAAGTAGAAGGAAGTTTATTTAGGAAAAGAGGGAAAATTCAGTTGAGACTGATTTCCTTCGAAAAGAGAGGACTTTTGGGGTTTTCCAAATTATATATCAAGGTTATCAAGGAAATTGATAATTAACACAGGCAAACTGGGAAATGGTTCAAATACCAGGGAATAGAAGCTGCACAATACTACACTTGGCTGGTGATGGGGAAAGGGAGAAGAGAAAGAGAAACAGATGCACAGACACATATGCATACTTCAATATTGCACAATTGGAGACTCTGCAAATTACTAAGTTACATTCATTACCAAGTGGGAAGCTATGTCATGTCGTGACACGCTTGAACACATCACATTCCTTCAATAACAGACAGCAAAACTAGATACAGAACTTAACCCATACTTCAATTCTCAAAATCCCCAAAACTCCCAAAAATAGATTGGACTTTTGGCAGTAGAAAGGTGGCAGGCAGATTGGAGCCTACATTTCTCAGCTAGGAGAAATGTCACATAGGTGCTGAGCTATACCTACATCACCATAAGGAGTTTTCGTCACAAATTGCCTCATACTTTTTTGACATTCAAGGCAAAAAGATAATGTACATTCGTAAAATAAATTGAACTGCAATTATTCATACTGTATTGTATGTGAACAAAACCGTTAAAACAGTACAGAATGAACTGCAATTGTATCTTGCACTTATTTAGTTCCTTTCTCATAGAATGAAAGTCTTAAACTGCTTAATTATAATAAGGAGCAGGGAGAGTTAAGGATGTTATGTTTTGAAGGCATTGAGAAAGGAAGCAAGGTAAATGGGTTTGAGGGAGAGAGTTTCAGAGGAAGTTGTGGCTTAAGACTTAGCCAAAAGCAATGGAGGGAATGAGGCACAAGCAATATATCAGAATCGGAGGAACAGAAGTTGTAGGCAAGAGAGAAGGCAGGCTTAGAGGAAATTGTACAGGCAGGGAGGGCTGAGATGGTGACGGATTTAAAGGTGAGGTCAAGGATCTACTAGGAAATTGGGGAAGCAGTGGAGTCTGGCAAGGATAGGAATGTAGAGTACAGAACAAATATAATCTGCAGATTAGGCGAACTGAATTCTTTGGTAGTTAGAACAGACCAGATCTCTAGCTATTGTTCAAATATACTGTCTCCTGTTAAGTCGAGTTCCAAGGGCCTGCTACCCTCCTACCTTGCTTAACAACAACAACAAAATTACATTTGTAGAGTGCCTTTCACGTCGGGAAGACATGGCGAGGGAGGGGGCGAGATGGAGGGACTGCAGGATGGAGTTCCAGAGGGTGGGTGCAGAGTGGCGGAAGCCCCACTCGCCGATAGTGGGGCAAGCAAGGTGGGAGACATGAAGAAGGCCGGAGCCCGCCGAACGGAGGGAGCAAACAGGGTGGTAGGGGGTTAGGAGTCGGAGAGGTAGGGGGGAGCAAGACCATGGAGGGCTTTGAAGGTGAGGACCAGCATCCTGAACTGTATCCTCTGTGTGATGGGAAGCCAGTGGCGTCGGGCGAGGAAGGGAGTGATAGGGTCACGGAGCCTGGTGTGGGAGAGGATGAGGGCTGCAGAGTTCTGGATGATCTACAACCTGTGGAGGGAGGAGCTGGGGAGCCGACAAGCAGTGAGTTTGCATAGTCAAGCCTTGATGTAATGAAAGCATGTATAAGGGTTTCGGCGGCTTGCGGTATGAGACAGTGTCAGAGCCGGGCGACGTTGCTTAAGGGGCTATTATGTATATGAATCTATTCAGTGCTGGAGGGTGCACTGACCACATTGTCCAAGGTGCTGTCGTTCAGATGAAACATTAAATTGAGTTCTGTCTGCCTGTTCCACTGTCTCATGGCACCATTTGAAAAGAAAAGGTCGTTTCTCCCATTGGCCTTACCAACAATCTCCCACCAGATAAAATTAATGATTCACTTCATGGATGTTTGTGGGATATTGTTGTGCCCAATTTTGGCTTGTGTGTTTGCTTAAAAAATAGTCACTGCACTGTGCAGTAAATCCGGTGAAGCGCTTGGAGACACTCCAATGATGTGATATGATGCTATATCAAAAGTGAGGTTTGTTTATTATAAACGCCATGCTTGTGTGAAGTTGCACACCTGGTTACTATTCTTGCGTAGTAATTCTGCGGGCTGGTGTGAAGTTGCATGCAAAATTACAAAGGAACTATAGTAACCTTGTATGCATATGCATGAGAAGAATTTTTGCTGGAGATGCTTCAAAAAAAACACACAAACACACACAGTAGAGCTGGATATGAAATATAATAAGAGACAGAAAATTAAAGAGGAAGACTCAGAGAGAGACCGGTAACGTTGTAGTGAATAGAACAATTTTTAAAATTAGCATTGAAGCCAATTTTTAATCTTGTGCGATGTCCAATTATCTGCATTCTTTGCTAACCACAATGGGGCCGATCACAACGATTGTGGAAAATCAGCTCTCTACCGTAGAGTAATACTGTGGAGTCCTTAACTCAGTGGTTAGAGCACTCGCCTCGGTTTGATTCCCGGCAGGGCGAAACTTGGGCAAGTTTCCTTACTCCACACTCTTGATAATAAACCCTCAAGAAAAAAAAACAATCATTTAGTCACCCAATCCATGACTGTTTGTGGGACAGTGCTGTGTGCAACTGACTGCCACGTTTCGCCCACAAAACATACAGCCAATTCATTTTACCATATATTCTGTGAAGCACTTTGAGAGGTCTCAAAGACGTGAAAAGTGCTATATCAAATGCAAGGATTATTATTATTACTGTATCAATTATTGGTTGCTGTTTTGTAATATCAGGCATATTGTGATTTTTGATATTCCAAAATAAATTGCGACTTTCACCAAATTTACCAGATATTCTCCCTTGTTGCCACAAAAAAAATGGAAAAATACCTGGGTTTGTTTTGTGGATAAAAACAAACTTTAGAATGGTCCTCAAGACATATTCCATGCACAATAAATGGTTTTAAACTTGTTCTGCTGCTACATTGTGGACAGCATTTTACGCAGCTACAAACTAAAAATGAAACTGTGCTGTCATCCTGGCTGCAGCCTAAAATCCGACTCAGTCCCACAGAAGGATTTAAAACAGCTATACAACAAGTTCCATACAACATGTCCATAGCCTCCATTCATCGAGTTCTCAATTCGAACCATACTACAAAGGAAAGGTGCCAAGTAAAGGACAAAAGATAAATCAGTCACCCTGAACCACTCCTGTACACTACTAAATATCTGCCCCAAGGGCAGGATTTGTGGATAAGAGGATTAGCAATGGTTTGTGGCACAAGGAAATACACCTTTTAAAATAATGACAATATGGACAGCGAAACCATGTATTCCCCGATCACTGTATTACCTTGGAACAGAAAACTTGTGCCCATGTAACAACAACAACAAGATTATATTTGTATAGCGCTTTTCACGTCAGGAGGACGTCCCAAGGCGCTGGACAGTGTACAGCATTTCAGACCCGAGCTGGGGTCAGGGGGTAGAAGGGAGGGGAAGGGAAGGGGGTGGCCGATGGCATGGTCGAAGAGGAGGGTCTTGAGGCAGGACTTGAAGGAGGCTAAGGAGGGGGCGAGGCGGAGTGACTGGGGGTTGGAATTCCTGAGGTTGGGGGCAGAGTGGCTGAAGGCTCTCCCGCCAATGGTGGGGCGGGTGGGTCGGGGGACGTGGAGCAGCCGGAGCCGGCTGAGCGGGCGGGTTGATAGGGGGTTAGGAGGTCACAGAGGTAGGGTGGGGCGAGACCATGGAGGGCTTTGTAGGTGAGGACCAGGATCTCGAATAGGATCCCCTGAAGGATAGGGAGCCAATGGAGTCGGGCGAGAATGGGGGAGATGGGGTCATGGAGTTTGTTGCGGGAGAGGACACGGGCTGCAGAGTTCTGGATTACCTGCAGCCTGTGGAGGGAGGAGTTGGGAATGCCGACAAGCAGGGGGTTTGCATAGTCGAGCCTGGAGGTGATGAAGGCATGAACAAGAATTTCAGCGGCCTGAGGGGTGAGGTAGTAGCGGAGTCGGGCGATGTTACGGAGATCAGGGAACAACGACTACAACTTGCATTTATATTGCGCCCCTAACGCAGTGTAGAGCTTCCCACAGTGTTTGAAACTCAGATTACCCAGAACAACCAACCCAGACGAGCTTTCACAACCAAAGTAAACATAAGAGCACATACCATTCCGTAATTTTAATACTGGTTTGCATATCATAATACTTGAACAGACAAGTTTTACAACCGCTATCCTAATTTACTTGCATAAATGAGCCCAAAAAAGATATAAAGGCAAACATTTTTACTATTGTGGTTAAGTAAAACAGTACCAACACTACTGTCAGGAAACTAAGGCCCTGCAAAAAAAAGTACAGCTCTTGTAAAATTGCTGCTTGGTATGGAGTCTTAGAAGCCTGTCGAGCAGTGTACTTCTTTTGAAAAAAGTATCTGCAAAGAAAAATTGACTTAATATATCCAAACCTGGACTTCCTGAGGCTGATCTAACAATATCCTGCGGCTACAAAACTGTAACACACCCCTCATTTTCACTAATTTTGCCAGATCACAGTTCATGGGGAAAGAGAAAAAAATATCTGCCTCCAGGCTACAACTGAGAGGACCTGCATGTCATCAATGTGTCAACCATCACAATCCCTTTAGCACACAGCAAAGATATCAGAATCAAAAACATGTGCAGTAAACTCCTGATAACTCAACCCCGTCATAACTTGTTACTACCATCATTTTGTCAGTGTGTCGGCTGCATTTATTTATGGATTTGTAGACAGAAGACGCCCAACGGTGGTTAGTGGCACAAGGACATACACCTTTTAAACCTTGGGCAAGTTTCCTTACTCCACACACCTAATAATAATCCCTCCAAAACACCAAAAACAATAATAAAAAATTAGTCATTTTCAATCTACGACTGTTTGTGGGACATTGCTGTGCGCAATTGGCTGCCGCGTCCGCCCACAAATATACAGTCAATTCACTTTGCAGTGTGTTCTGTGAAGCGCTTTGGGACGTCCTCCCGACGTGAAAAGCACTATATCAAATGCAAGGATTATTATTATTATTAAACTAACAACAAAATCCCGCCTGGATTATTCAAATGCACTCGTCGTCGTTCGCCCCAGCCCCACTGTTCAAAAAATCCAGCTCATTCAGGGCTCTGCTGCCCACATACTGACCCCGGATCAAACTCTGTACCCCCATCTCACCAATTCAAGTGCAAGTTCTTGTTGTTGTATTTATATATATATATATATGTGCCTAATTCGCCATTGCTGATAACTCGTCCGTGAACACTTTTCTCTGGGAGTGATGAGTTATCAGGAGTTTATTGTACAATGAATTTTCTTACAGTACACACAAAACTGACAATGCATTATTCTTCTTTCCTTTACTCCTCTAACTCACCCGCACCCCCCCCCCACCCACACACACCCTCACCCGCACCCCCCCACCCACAGACACCCGCACCCCCCCATCCGCACCCCGCCGCCACCCACACCCGCACCCCCCCCACCCGCACCCCCCGCCACCCACACCCGCACACCCCCCACCCACACCCGCACCCCTCCACACCCACACCCGCACCCCCCACCCTTCCTGAAACAGTGCAAATTCCCCCACCGCAGCCCAGTGCAAATCCCCCCACCTCTACGCAACAAAAGACAAATCCCCCCCCACCCCACAAAGGACAAAATCCCCCCCACCCCCACAGGACAAGATCCCCCCCACCCCCACAGGACAAGATCCCCCCCACCCCCCACAGGACAAGATCCCCCCCCCCCACCCCCCCCACAGGACAAGATCCCCCCCCCCCCACAGGACAAGATCCCCCCCCCCCCCCCCCCCCCACAGGACAAGATCCCCCCCACCCCCCACAGGACAAGATCCCCCCCACCCCCACAGGACAAGATCCCCCCACCCCACAGGACAAGATCCCCCCCACCCCCCACAGGACAAGATCCCCCCCACCCCCACAGGACAAGATCCCCCCCCACCCCCCACAGGACAAGATCCCCCCCACCCCCCACAGGACAAGATCCCCCCCACCCCCCACAGGACAAGATCCCCCCCACCCCCCACAGGACAAGATCCCCCCCCACCCCCCACAGGACAAGATCCCCCCCACCCCCCACAGGACAAGATCCCCCCACCCCCCACAGGACAAGATCCCCCCCACCCCCCACAGGACAAGATCCCCCCCACCCCCCACAGGACAAGATCCCCCCCCACCCCCACAGGACAAGATCCCCCCCCACCCCCCACAGGACAAGATCCCCCCCCACCCCCCACAGGACAAGAACCCCCCCCCCCCCACAGGACAAATCCCCACACACACAAAGGACAAATCCCCTCCCACGACAAAATCTCCCCTCTCCCCATTCGACCCCACACAGGGCAAACCCCCAAACCCCCCCCGCCCCAACCCCCCCACCCCCCCAACCCCACCCCAAACCCCCCCACCCCCACCCCAAACCCCCCCCCACCAGCGCAGCTCAAGCACAGCCACAGCCACAGACAGAGCAAAAAAATACAGCCCCTGTACCCCCCCACACACACCCCCCACACCCCCACACACACGCCCCCCCCACACACCCCCCCGAGGCCAAGAGAGAGGACTCCAACACTGGGTTCCCAGTCAGTTCGGGGCTCAGAGACTGTGAGAAGTTTCCGGGTCTGAACCTGACCCCAAAAATCCCAACTTCAGTGACAGAGAGAGAGAGAGAGAGAGAGAAGCGCCGCCCTCTGTAACACCAGCAACTGGGGGGGGGGGGATAGGGGGGGAGGGGGGATAGGGGGGGAGAGAGAGGGGGGGATAGGAGAGGGAGAGAGAGGGGGGAGAGAGGGGGCAGGGAGGGGGGGCAGGGAGGGGGGGAGAGAGAGGGGGGGGGGAGAGAGAGGGGGGCAGGGAGGGGGGTAGAGAGAGAGAGTGGGGGGGAGAGAGAGGGGGGAGAGAGAGAGGGGGAGAGAGAGGGAGTGGGGGAGAGAGAGAGAGGGAGAGAGAGGGGAGTGGGGGGAGAGAGAGGGGGAGAGAGAGAGGGAGTGGGGGGAGAGAGAGGGGGAGAGAATAGAGAGGGAAGGAGGGAAGGGGGAAAAAAAGAGCAAAAAGGAGGAGGAGGAGGACAGAGTGAGGGTGTTTTGTAAGCCCTGGAGAAGGCTTCTTGGGCTACAAAAAAAAAGCCCGAGTACATTTATATTATATCTATATATACACTGTATCCCCACAACACAGTCCATCCCCCCCCCCCCCCCCCGTGAGTGAGTGAGTGAGTGTGTGAGTGAGTGAGTGTGTGAGAGTGTTTTCATGTCTGAAAGTTTTCTTTGAAACCCCCTTTTTTTCTCTCTCTCTCTCTCTCTCTTTTAAAAAAAATCTTTTCTTTCTCTCTTCTCTTCTCTTCTTTTTTTAAAAAAATTAAAAAAAAACAACTTAAAAAACCAACTCTCTCTCTCTCTCTCTCTGTACGTTTTTTTAAAAAAATATGTGTATATATATAACTTTACACACAGACGGATATAATATGGTAATATAATGTAACATATCTCTGATAAGAGTCTCTGTGTGGGTTGTGGAGGTGACTTACTCAGGTCTCCTGGAAGCTGTGCCTCTCTCTCTCTCTCCCTCTCTCCCTCTCCCTCTGTGTCTCTGTCTCTCACACACGGCGCATGTTACAGCAGCGCAGCGAATGGAGCAAAAAAAATTACCCAACAGAGTCTGTGGCTGTGCCAATGCCACCAGACTCCTCCCCCTCTCTCCCCCCCCCCACCACCCCTCCTCTCCCCCCTCCCCCCACCCCTCCTCTCCCCCCCCCTCTCCCCCCCCCCTCTCCTCCTCCCAAGACTTGTTTCGCAATCGGGCGTGGCCTCGTCCCCCCCCCCCCCCCCCCCCCCTTCCTTCCTCCTCCTCCACACATTCTGCCGACGTCAGAGGAGACCACGGATATGGTTATTGTTTTCGTTCTTGGTCTCTTTGCCCTCTTCAACCCCCCTCATCGCCACCGCCACCGCCACCACCAACCCACCCCATCCCATCTCCCCCACACACACACACACACACACCAATCACCCCACTCCCCGCCCGCACACACCACTCACCCGCCCGCCCGCACACACACCACCCGCCCGCCCGCCCGCACACACACACACCACCCACCCGCCCGCACACACACACCACTCACCCACCCGCCCGCACACACACACACCACCCGCCCGCCCGCCGCACACACACACCACCCACCCGCCCGCACACACACCACTCACCCACCCGCCCGCACACACACACACCACCCGCCCCCGCCCCCGCACACACACACCACCACCCACCCGCCCGCACACACACACACACACCACTCACCCACCCGCACACACACACCACCCCACCCACCCACCCGCACACACACACACCACCCCACCCACCCACCCGCACACACACCACCCAACCCACCCACCCACCCGCACACACACACACACACCACTCACCCACCCGCACACACACCACCCCACCCCACACATACACACACCATCCCCCCACGCACGCACACCCCACCCCCTCGCACACACACACACCACTCACCCACCCATCCGCACACACACACCACCCCACCCACCCCACTCCACCCCACGCACACACACACCATCCCCTCTGCGCGCGCACACATACACACCACCCACCCCGCGCACACACGCACCACCCCACCCACCCACACACACACACCATCCCACTCACGCCCTCCCGCACATACACATACCACTTCACCCATTCCCCGCATACACACACACCATCCCATCCACCTCCACACACACACACTCTACCCACACCCCCCGCACAAACATCACCACCCACACTCCACACACCACCCCGACACACACAAACACCCTTTGTCACCCAACCACAACAAAATGAAGTTCATATATGGTGTCTTTCAAGTCAGTAGGACGTCTGTCTCAGCATTTTTTTAATGCCCTCCTCGCTGCCCTCCTCGTCTAAACGCCCACAATCCCCTCACCACAAACCCCCTCCCACCACCCCCTGCATGTGTCCCGTTTTGTCACTGGGAGACAAGGAGGCAGTGGAGCCCGAGGAGAACTGGGCGTGTAATGGACTCCTGGCATTTAATGCGGGTGAGGACCCTTGTTGGAGTTGGATCAAGTGCCAAGCAAAGTGGGTGAGGATTTTCCGCCATCCACATTCTCACCAGCACTAAATGGCGACTGGGCAGGTAATGGGCGCCTGGCATTTACAACAACAACAACAACTTGGATTTATATAGCGCCCTCCACGCCGGACGGCATCTCAGAGCACTTCACAGTGTTTCACCACCACCACCACTCCTCTGCACCCCCTACCTCTCTGACCTCCTCTCTCCTCACAACAATGCCCGTTGCCTTTGTTCCACCGGGTCTGGCCTCCTCCTTGTCCCTCGAGTCCTCCGCTCCACCCTTGGCGGCAGTGCCTTCAGCCACTATGCCCTGAGGCTCTGCAACTGCCTTCCTCACTCCCTTCACCTCGCCCCCTCTCTTCCTATTTTCAAGTCTTGGCCGAAGATCTTTCTTTTCGACTGCGCCTTTGGTCACCTTCCTCCCCCTCCTCCTGGCTCGGTCCCGGGATCCATTACTGTGAAGCGCTCTGAGACGCTATCCAGCGTGGAGGGCGCTATATAAATCCAAATTGTCGTTGTTGTAAATGCCAGGTGCCCATTACCTACCCAGGCGCCAATCATCCCAGTCCTTACCAGACTCCACACACCCATCACTCCAATCTTCGCAAACTCCACACACCCATCACCCGAATCCTCGCCACACACCCTTCGCCCCAGTTCCCACGAGGTCCACTGCCTCCTTGTCTCACAGTAAATAATTTGAAGCTAAATCCTCTTTAGCCTCACTAGTTCAACCTTCCATAGCTCCAGTTCATGCAGATTTCCATAGCCAGTAGTTTCCCCCACTAGAATCCATGTGGCCCATCAACACCATCTTCACCAGGCTCCACTAGATCCTTAACGAAAACAGAATTCGCTGGGAACACTCAGCAGGTTAGGCCGCATCTATGGAGAAACTTACGACGAAGGGTCATGGACCCAAAACATTGACTCACTTTTGTTTCTCCACAAATGCTGCCTGACCTGCTGAGTGTTCCCAGCGACTTCTGTTTTTGTTTCAGATTTCCAGCATCTGCAGTATTTTACATTTTGTCCACTAGATCTTGCTTTCGATCTCCCTGCTTCTCCCCCTGCCCTCCCCCACCCCAACCTTCAGCTCGGGTCCGAAACTCTGTCGTCCAGCGCCTTGGGATGTCCTCCCAACGTGAAAGGCGCTATATAAATATAATTTTGTTCTTGTTGTTGTTGTAGATCCTTGTTCCCCCAGTGGACCTTCAGATCCTTTCATACTCTTGCCCCGCCTAACCTCTGCAATATCTTCCAGCCCCAATCTCCCACTTGCATCCCCCATTACTCCAATTCAGGTCTGCTGCATAATTGCCAGTAGTAGTGTTCCTTCAGCCACAATGCCCCAATCTATGGATATGGATATGGATATCTATGGATATCTTCCTCTAAAGTCATTTTCTTCTTCTAAAGTCACACCCTTTCTTCTTGCCTGCAAAACCCTCCTAAATAAACTGTCTCTGACCAGGCTTTGGTCCTCCCACAGCCGGTTGGTCCTCTCCCTTTTCCCACTTTGTAAAACATCAGGAGGTTATCCTACCTGAACGATACTCTGTAAGTGCAAGGTCTTGTAGGAAAACTCAGAGACTATTTATTTCCAACAGATCCTAAGTGTAGGAAAACTAGGAGAGCATTTATTTCCAACAGATCTTTAATAAGGGTCAATCAATATACCAGCAATATATTATTTTCCTGCTATATTACTTTCAACTAAACAATGGTTTGCAATGGTAGAATGTGATTTTGTACTTCTACAAATTAACTGGGAGAAAGCTATTAGTGTCAATAAAGGACATTCCACTTGTAATACATCCAGAGTCGCTTTCAAAAAAAGTCTTTATTGAGAAAATCTGTCAGGTTGCCACCCTCACATATTTACTAAATATCACAGCCTGGATCTGTCATATCAGAGCAAGGATCAACACGTTCCATTTGTTCAAATTTAGCAAGCAACAATGTTGATTTAAGATTTATTTTTGGATGACAGAGAATTAATTTGTTCTTATCAATTATGTACAAACTCGCCTATTAATAAGTTAATGCATTATCAGATGCATCATACAAAATTAAGTTGGTCTAGCCCTAGAGGCATTTTATCACTGCTTTCTGGCTTGGGGACTTTCACAGTGCAAGTTCTAAATAATATTTTGCTGGTATATTAATTGTCCACAAATAATTTTAAATGAAACAATAATGTGCTTTATTTAACACAGTATTACACATAAAAGGCAATAACTGCAAATAAACTTGACAATCTGCTTTTGTAGGTCCTTTTTTTTCAAATAAAATCTAAAGTATCAAAATGAATACAATGGAGCTTAATGTCCTTTCACTTTGTAATCCGTTGGGAGCATCAGCTACATGTTTCTTGGCAGTGTATAATAATGCACATGACAGAGTATCATACCTGCCTATCAGTCACACAACACTTTCTAAAAGAGGATTCTTTATGTCTTTTCTCTTTGCATCAGAATAGGGACAAATGGATCTTGGCATGAATACAATTATTATACAATAATCCTTCTATTTGCTTTTGATGTAGGACCTTATCACGTCAAAATGTCAAAAATGCTCCACAAGATTTTATTGTGTATTTGCTAATGCAGCAGCCAATATGCACACAGCACCAACAACTTGCATTTATATAGCAAACAGGACAGAGTCCTAGAGCACTTTGTCCCACAAACAGCCATGAAGTAACTGGCCAATCTTTTATCTGTGGGATTGTTGACCAGCAAACCAGGAGATGCTCCCTTTTCTTTGCAAGAGAAGGGAATATTTAACATCCATCTGAACACACAGATGGGGCCTTGCTTAACAACAATAACAAATTACATTTCTATAGGGCCTTTCACATCGGGAAGATGTCCTCAGGTGCTTTAATGTCTTGTCTGAGGGACGGCACATCCAAAAATGCAGTATCCTTCACTCCCCAACACTGCACTATTAGCCTAGATGGTGAGTTCAAAGTCCCAATTCAGGGATTGAATATGGGAACCTCAGAGGGACCACATAGACTTTGAAAAAAGAAAGGATTAGGTAAAAGTGAAGTCAAATTCAGTAAAGTTACAAAAGAGATGTTTGCAGAAGGCTTTGAAAAGATGCTCTTGAGGGATTGTTATTGAGGGAATAAAAGGCAAAAAAGAGCTTGTACGGAAAGGAGAAAAAATTCTGAAAAGTAGGAGGAAGTTGAAGAAGGAATAGTGGAGGGATGATTTGATCAATGTGTTCAGAATATTGAAAGGTGACACAAAATAACTGGCAATATTAATCCCTACAAATTGTATTCTATAAATGACCCATTCATTATCCCAGAAATAATAATAATAATCCTTGCACCTCATCACATCATTGAGACATCTCAAAGCATTTCACAGAATATACTGTAAAGTGGATTCACTAGGAAGAGCAATCTGATCAGCTTTTATATTCTTGTATAGTCTTGAACAATAACTTGCATTTAAATAGCACTTTACTCATAGAATCATAGAATTATACAGCACAGAAGGAGGCCATTCGGCCCATCGTGTCTGTGCCAACTCTTTGAAAAGAGCTATTCAAATCAATCCCACTCCCCCGCTCTCTCCCCATAACCTTGCAAACTTATCCTCGCCAAATAATTCTCATAGGATAATATCACAAAGCATTTTGAAACCTGATGAGATGTCAGGGATTGAACCTGAGACTTCATTCCTGATCTTAAATATTTACGCAAAGGCAATACCAAAATGTTTTTTGCAACAGTAAAAATTTCAGCGTAATAATTTCTCAGGTGATATCTTGTAAAAGATGTAACCTTTCTTTGACATTTTCTTCTTAAAAATTCCATTATCCCCTCCCACACCACCCACTCCCATGCTATCCAAACCTGACTAGAACAAGCTATGCAAACATGGGTTCAACAGCTACAGATAAATAAGCTCTAAGAAATAATACTGGTGCCCAAAAATCTTTCTGAGAGGGATCATAGGTGATAACATTCCATTCATCCTTGGTGACTCCTTCATCATGTTCCTGCATATCCCTTTGGTCATCAAACTCCACGGGTCAACAGTACTGTAATGCCTCATAGCAATGCTAATTTGTACGGGATTCAACAAGCAAAGTATTCACAAATCTTTTCAAACTGAACTGGCTTCTTGCCATACGCAGGGAGCAGTCGTGATACATTTTGGCAGAAAGAATGAGCATAAATACGCATTAAATGGTGTGGAAGAGCAGTAAATCTTATGGTTTGTATAAAAATAATAAATGATAATCCTTGCATTTGATATAGTGCCTTATCACGAGATGTCTCAAAGCGCTTCACAGAATATACATTAAACTTGTATTTTTGGGGCGAAAAGTATACGCAATGGGTAAAATTCTAGCTAAGTTTTGATTTAATCTAATAACATTTCAGACTGTAAGTTCTTTAAAGAACTGCATAAAACTGGCTTCAAAGTAAGACTTAATTCAACAATCGTCTAAATTCTAGATTCTCTAAAATGTTGCGTAAAGGGTATACAATTTTTTAAAGGTGGTGTGTGTGTGACTTTAAATATTTATATATTTGTGTGTTGTGGTGTATGTGGACTTCAGTGCTTCCCTGAATGAAGTTCGCTATATAATTGAATGTCGTACCTCGCCCAAGGTATTATTGATAGAACCACAGAAATTTATGGCACAGAAGAAGGCCATTCGGCCCTTCGTGTCTGTGCCAGCTCCCTCAAGAGTAATTCTTTCCATTTATCTGCTCTTTTGAAAATATCTGTGGAGATGCCAGGGATTGAACCAGGGGCCTCATACATGCGAAGCATGCGCTCTACCACTGAGCTACATCCCCTCCTTGTATAATTCTTCACAGTGGGTAATGGCTAGCCATCCTCCTGCAAGAACGTCACAGCTAAACCAGATCCCATCCTCAGCAGACATCCACATGTGCATACCTTCCAGCAGGAGTCACAAAGTAATGGTCAGGAGGGGAAATCCTCCTGATTTTGCCCTACCTAAACCTAAGGTCAATTGTAGCACCTCAAATGCTGCCCCACTGAGACCATCTAAGTTAGCAATACACTTGGATTCAAACCTTCAGCTTTTCAGTGTGTCTGGTCCAACGCTGCTACACACTAGTTCACAGAATCACCAATGTGAATACTGGAGAAAGGAAAGCAAGATATTTGAAGATGAGAGAGAAAAAAAATAATTTGGTCACTCAATCCATGACTGTTTGTGGGACACTGCTGTGCGCAGTTGGCTGTTGCCTTTCGCCCACAAAACATACAGTCAATTCACTTTACAATGTATTCTGTGAAGCGCTTTGAGATGTCTAGAAAACGTGATAAGGCACTATATCAAACGCAACGATTATTATATTTTTATTATAACTCTTTTTGGTTGGATCCTCTTAAGCATGGTGGTAAGTTTCTGCATGTGTCAGACACCTAGCTGAGCAACAAAAAATCTCTTATATTATTACACCTTGCAGCTGAGTCCCTCACTATTACAGCAATGTCCCTGACTGAGAATTTGAGTCAGTACATATGAATTCATTTCCAAGATACAACCTGTATTTAAATTCCACTCTGGCAGGCAGGCAGGCGCAGTGCACTGAATAGGATAAGTTCCTATTCTAAATTTCTTAACAAGGCCACGGGAGGGAGCAATTCACCATACAACATTGAGAAACTTGACCGGTTCTACCAGTATGGGGAAAAGGCAGGTAAATAGGACTCAGTGGATTGCTCTTTCAAACAGGCAACCCAGACTTATTGGATCGCATGACCTTCTTCTGTGTTGTAAATTTCTATGATTATATGGAACTCACAAATTCAGAGGAAAAATAACAAGATATGTTATAAATAAAGGATTGCTGAGGAAATAGGAGACCAAACATATGCAATAGCAATAAACAAAAGCTAAAATTCTGCAGATGCTGAAAATCTGAAATAAAAACAGAAGTCACTGGGAACGTGCAATAGGTCAGGGAGATCTATGGAGAGAGGAAAGTGAGTTGACGTTTCAGGTCGATGACCTTTCTGATGAAAGATGCTATAGCAATTTGTACAAAAGTAAATAACATTACAGGAGATTGTCCACCTTCCCCAGGTTCTGGAATATTACAAAGCCTTTTATTAAATTAATGCATATGTACTTGAAAAGTCAATGCTATTTTTACATTTCCTGCCCCAAGCTACATTTAAAGCTACATTTTGAAATCTTGTCAACATTCATTAGTTTTTGTATCCAATTCTCATGTATAATTGGCTCACTAATTTGATGCCTCATTGTAACTTAGTTACTGCGTTCAGTTCTGGGCACCGCACTTTAGGAAAGATGTTAGGGCATTGGAGAAGATGCAAAGGAGGTTTACCAGGATTGTACCAGGAATGAAGGACCTTAGTTATGAGGAGAGGTTAGCGAAACTAGGATTATTCTCCCTAGAGTAGAGGAGATTAAGAGGGGATTTAATAGAGATCCCGCACCAAACTCCGGGACCCCCATCTCCCCCACTCTCGCATGACTCCATTGGCCCCTATCCTTCAGAGGATCCAGTTCAAAATCCTGGTCCTCACCTACAAAGCCCTCAATGACCTCACCCCACCCTATCTCTGCGACCTCCTAACCCCCTACCAACCCGCCCGTTCCCTCCGCTCAGCCGGCTCCGGCTGCTCCACGTCCCCCGACCCACCCGCCCCACCATTGGGGGGAGAGCCTTCAGCCACTCTGCCCCCAACCTCTGGAATTCCATCCCCCAATCACTCCGCCTCGCCCGCTCCTTAACCTCCCAGCCTCAAAACCCTCTTCTTCGACCATGCCATTGGTCACCCCCCTTCCCCTCCCCTCCCCTCCCTGACCCCAGCTCGGGTCTGAAATGCTGTACACTGTCCAGCACCTTGGGACGTCCTCCCGACATGAAAGGCGCTATACAAATGTAATCTTGTTGTTGTTGTTGCAATTTTACAGTATGTTTCTCTACTATAATTATTTTGCACTTTCTTCACCCTCATTGTGTGAATGAATGTTTAACATTAAGGCATGCTTTCTTATGTCTATAATCTATAGATACATATACACATATTTAGATATGTTTTGCATTTTGCTCACAAAATACAGTCAATTCTTTACAGTATATTCCACAAAGCGCTTTGAGACATCTGAACGACGTGATGAGGCGCTGTTATCAAATGCAAGGATTATTATTATTGTTATTATGATTGTAAGGAATAAAATAAGTTATCCTTTTGGTTGCATGTGTATGGTTAGCAATAGCCCTGCAATTTTAATGCAGCAATGTTCAGCCCTCTTTGAGTGACACATGTCAGTCAGCAACCTCCCGTTTCTCCACGTCACAATAGACCCCCTTTGTTCCGCCCCTGCCCGCAAGCACGGAGATTGACGTGCGTCGCGACGTATAAATCCACGCGAGCGCGCCTAGCAACACCAATCGGCGCGCAGGACGGGCGGGACTTCCGACAGCTGCTCCCAAAGGCCGGCGAGCTGATGTGGCGAGGGCGGGTGGGGCCCCGGAGCACGCTGGGAGTTGTAGTTGGTGAGTGAGCGGTGGGGAGCGGCCGGGACCGAGCGAGGAACTACAGAAACCGGCGCGCCCCGCGCGGAGGCTGCCTGCAGTTCCGGTTACCTGATGTCACCGGTGCCCCGTTGGAGGCTTGTCATGTGATTGTGAGCAGAGAGAAGCGGAGTGAACGCGCAGGGAATCAGCCACAGCGGCGGCGGCTCCTCGTCGGTGTCTGGTCACCAGAGGTGAGTGACAGACTGACTCCAGCTCTCACCTCAGAGGAGGGGACAAGTGTCAACCACCACCACAACAACCACCACCACCGCCGCCATTGATGTGTGAGCTGGTGAGAAAGTCACTGCAAAGCAGTGAGGAAGAGGAAGGTCTTCAGGTGTGATGTGATGTGAAGGCTGGGGGAGGGGGAGGGGAGGTGGGGGGATTGGGCGAGAGAGTTCCACGCTGTGGGCTGTTAGCGGCTCGACTCCCATCGGCTCCCTATCCTTCAGGGGATCCAGTTCAAGATCCTGGTCCTCACCTACAAAGCCCTCCCCGGCCTCGCCCCACCCTACCTCTGCGACCTCCTAACCCCCTACCAACCCGCCCGCTCCCTCCCTCCGCTCGGCCGGCTCCGGCTGCTCCACGTCCCCCGACCCACCCGCCCCACCATTGGCGGGAGAGCCTTCAGCCACTTTGCCCCAACCTCTGGAATTCCATCCCCCAGTCACTCCGCCTCGCCCCCTCCTTAGCCTCCTTCAAGTCCCGCCTCAAGACCCTCCTCTTCGACCATGCCATCGGCCACCCCCCTTCCCCTCCCCTCCCCCCTTCCCCTCCCCGCTTCCCCTCCCCTCCCCCCCTGACCCCAGCTCGGGTCTGAAATGCTGTACTTTGTCCAGTGGCTTGGGACGTCCTCCCGACGTGAAAGGTGCTGTACAAGTGTAATCTTGTTGTTGTTGTTGTTGATGATGGAGATTTCGATGGAGCCCGAGTGAGGCTGAGGTGCTCTGTGCACCCTTCAGAAGCCACAATACCCACTCACTCACACTCGCCCATTCTCTCACACACACACTCGCCCACTCTCGCATGCAAACGCTCGCCCACTCTTTCACATACACACACACTCGTTCACTCGCACACACACACCACGTCCACACTCGCGCACACACATGTCCACTCTCGCACACACACACACATGTCCACTCTCTCACACACACACACACACTGGCCCACTCTCTCACATACACACTGGCCCACCTTCTTACATGCACACACTTGCCCACTCGTGCACACTCTCTCCCACTCTCTCATGCACTCTCTCACGCACTCACCTACTCTCTCACACCTTCACCCTCACACTCGCCCACTCTCACTTACCCTCACCCACTCTCACTCACACTCACCCACTCTCAAACAAGCTCACTCTTATACTCTCACACTCACACAGCATGCCTTATAAATAGTTATCTTATTCCTTAATTAAGTAAGTTTTTTTGTATTTATTTTTTGTAATATTTTTAAGGGCTTTGCTATATCAGATGTCCTTGATCTGCGTTATTTAAAGTCTAGACCTGGACAGGGAGCAGGATAGGGAGGGAGGTTGATAGAGGGTACGTGGCTTGAGTTCTGATATTTGTTTTGCTGATGAGGAAATGTCACCACAAATCTTTGAGACGTGGCCACAATAACAATTTCCATTTGTTGCATATATTTTTTGACCTACGCATCCTGAAACTTTTGGGAAAGAAAATAGGCATTTATTTTGTCATTTACATATGTAGATTTTTTTTCTTGGCGCTGCTCCCACTCGAGAAACATTGCAATGCCTCGCCCAAAAGATAAAAAGGTCTAATCCTAACACTTCCTTGATATTACAGAGTTATGGATTTTTTAAAAAAAACAAAATTGTAAGTTCTGGGAAATGTGTTTTACGGAGAATGTTGAACCTGATTGAATTGTTAACAGCGGATTGGACTTTTTTTCAACAAAAAATCTCTGTGCAAGCACTTTCAAAGGAAGCTTGCACACAGCTTCTTTCAAAAGCTTCCCCAAAATAAACCTATGCAATTATTGTATGTAGGTGTTAGTTCTGTTTATTGCTAGCGATGTACTTTCTTGGCAAAGTAAACAACACAACAATGAATGTAGCGTTGCAATCCTATCCGGTTTACTGTGGGTACAGCAACATGCCTCTGGTCGGTTCTGTACCACATCAGCTGCACCTTTTTTGAGATCTGGAGCATAAACCATGGGAACTGAGTCCTGTTTGTGTAAAGCAGAGTTGTGTGTTTTCTGAAGTTGTGCGAAGTTTGTGTTTTTCTGTGTTTTTGTCTTGAATCTATCATTGCTTGAAATTTCATTGTACTTTGTACACAATCAATTATCTCCCTTGGATCACGCTTTCCCAATCCCTACCAATTAAATGACTGGATATTACCGAGTTCTTGTCCAAACTCGCCTTAAACTTTTTAATTTTTGAACAGCGTGTTTCCTGTTTATCAGGACTGTAGTTTCGGGTGATGTAATCTAGCAAGGGGACTGCCCAGGCAGTCAGTCATGTATTGCAGCAGTGTTGGCTTATGCTACAATCCACATTCACAGCGGAACCTTTTGCAGTCTGTTGTGGATTAGCATTAGGACCCTGTTTGTGCCAATTGAAATCCTTTTTTCAAATGAATGTGTAGCACTTGCATGAAGAGGAGTAGCACCTAATAATAATAATAATAATCCTTGCATTTGATATAGCGCTTTTCACGTCGGGAGGACGTCCCAAAGTGCTTCACAGAACACACTGTAAAGTGAATTGACTGTATATTTGTGGGCGAACGCGGCAGCCAATTGCGCACAGCAATGTCCCACAAACAGTCGTAGGTTGAAAATGACCAATTTATTATTGTTTTTGGTTTTGGAGGGATTATTATTAGGCTCTGTGTGGAGTAAGGAAACTTGCCCAAGGTTTCGCCCTCTGCCTGGAATTGAACTCAGGTCTCTCGCTTGCAAAGCAAGTGCTCTAACCACTGAGCTACAGAACTCCACCTCATTTGAAAGGAGTGGCTAATGGCAAGTTGTTTGTTCATTGTAAATAACCAGCTATCACAGTCAAGTGGCTGATCTGTACACTTGACAGCATTATTTAAAAAGATTATCACAAGGAACGATGATTAATAATCCTTGCATTTGATATAGTGCCTTATCACGTCTTGAAGAAGTCTCGAAGAGCTTCACAGAATATACTGTGAAGTGAATTGACTTTTGTGGGTGAAATGCGGCAGTCAATTGTGCACAGCAGTGTCCCACAAACAGCCATGGATTGAAGTGACTAATTTATTATTATTATTAGGAACCCAGTTGTTGTTCGATTGACATCACTTTTCCAGTGGTAATAATCCTTTCCAAAAAAAATTTATTTGGTCACTCAATCCACGACTGCAATTGTCTGCCACGTTTCAAACACAACGTGCTCCACTTAATACTAAACACAACTCCACTTAATACTTACGCAGTCCTAAATTATTCACCCATAGCTTTATCTTAATAACAGCCTACTTAGTATAAAAAATTGAAGGTCTGCATGTCCTTGCATGTCTTAAATGCTTACAGAAACACAGAAAATATTGTAAACAGCAATCAAAGGTCTACATTGAAGATAGGTTAATATTTATGAAGGTATTTTTTGTCTTCCTGCAGATGGCTTTAAGTGATGATCTAAACAACAATGAACTCATGGACCTGTTATTTCAGACTGAGCCTCTATCAGATCAGGAATTTAGTGATGGGACCAAGTTTATGGAGGATTGGGGACTTTGTGACCAAGATGTAAGTTATCGTTTGTTTGTTTTCTGTGTAATAAAATAAGTTTTCTTTTGGTTACAGTTTTGTGTAAAGATGCTAACCTGTATCTTAGCTAAGCTAGTAGTGGTTTTATTTCATAATTTTTTGGGGAGGCTGTGTTGGGGGGCAGGGGGTAAGTGGGGTCTTGAAGCTAGATTTGTTCATCTCTTGCCACTCATCTCCTGTTAACCCTGCAAGCCAAAGCCCAACGGGTAGTGTGGTCCTAGCTGGACAAGCAGCAGGAAGCTTGCCCAATGGTGTTCTCAATGGCAAGCTATATGGTTATAGCTGGTTAAGCTCTAGTAGTACCCCATTGAACATTCCAAGCCTTGACTTTTGCCTGCTTGCTCCTAATACTCTCTGTACTTGGGTAAGCAGGTTGTGTCCCTCCAGGGATGGAGTGAGCATTCCAATACATGGGAATTTCCATGTTTAGGTGGAATCCTTGAAACTTTCTTTGATTTGAATTCTTAAGCACGGTGATGGGTTTTTGCACGTGTCAGCTGACTCCCCAAAAATGTTTGTTCACATTTTTGAGTGCCTTACGATGCAACCAAACCACAACTGTAACCCTCAAGTGTTGTTGCATGTAAATGGATCTCCCAAAATGTAATTTGTGCCCCTGTTCCATTAAACAGTGTCATTCAATGAACACTTTCTTTCCACTCCCTTTGTGCATATAAATGTCCCAACCCTGAGACTGTTTTTTATATTTCTCAGATGCTGAATGACCACGACACTGAGGATTTTCTAAACTCCATCATTGGTTCTTTTGAGGACGAGAGCCCTGCAATTCTCTCCTGGTCTCCAGTGGGGAGTGACAGTGGGATATCAGAAGACAATAATCACTTTGTCCAAGCAGACAGCCTGTCAGGGAGCGATGCTGCCCTGTCTGATAGTCCCTCATGTTATGATGTCATTGTTTCCGACCATAACTATTCACTTGTTCAGGATTCACAGCAGAATGCAGATTGTTTGTACAGTGTAAAGACTGAAACCCCAACAACAGAAACCGATATTTCAATTGATCTAGGTTAGTGCCTACTACATTATATGACAATTTTGCAATAATGTACACTTATATAGCAGGTTCCATGTTGGGGGAATGTACCAAAGTATTTTGCAGAGATTGAGCAGGAGCTTAAACTGGGAGGGAAGGGAGAGAAGAGAGATGACTGAAAGTGCAGTCAGAGCGGTAGGTCTTCAAGGTTGATTCGAAGGCTGAGAGGTAAGGTGAGTTCCGGAGTGAGGAGGCAATGTAGTCCCTCCCTTTTGACTGTTGAAGGAACAATTGTTCTTTTTTTCTGTATTTCAGGCTAAACTTGCTCTTCTTGTTTTCCCTTTCTCACTCCCATTCCTTGGCCTCCCTGGGGTTGTATAACAGTTGTAAAACTCCATTGTGATGGTGTGTCCGGAAGCCTGACAATTTGGTGGGATTTATCCTGTCCTGTAGAACTTTCTTCTTATTTGATGATTGAGAGGTATTGGTGACTACTAAGGAGCCAGGCTCTGCCCTGTAGTGAAGGAGTGAGAGTTGACATACATTTGCCAAAAGAAAGTTCAATTATCATTCTCCATTCTGAATATTAAAAGACTGTAAGATGCCAGCATATAGTCATTTGTACAAAAGTTATTGTTTTTCAACCAAATGAATAGCACGTACCATTCCAGATCACTGCAAACTGGGAAGTCGTGTTTCAGGTTGTTCCACGAAACCTACTTTTATTTCAAGACTTTCATTATGACAGTCGCACAGATTGTATCTAAATTAAGATAAACAATAAAAAAAAGCTTGGCAGTGTCATTTTTTTCTCCTGAACCCAGTGGGTTAAAATCTGAAGGAAGTATTTAGTTATGCACTTGGCATGTTTGCTGTCTGTTTTTAATGTTGTGATTATGAGCTGATCTGATGGTTATTTATATAGTATTCTTTCTAGCCAACAGTGACTAAGTAAGCTCTTCTTAGTTGTGGGCAATGTATTTCAAATTGTTAAAATCCCCCAAGTTCATTTCCTTTTTTAAATTTGCCTAAAATCTTATGTTTAGTAATAGTTTTTTTTTAAAAGTTGTTTTCCTCCCCATTTAAATAAGTGTCACTGACATGCGATTTACTCATTTCCTTTCCTCTTAGACTGGGAGCCTGAGTTTTTGACGGAAAACTCACAAGTTGTGCCAACTAAAAATAGCACTGACCTTGTGAGCCTCACCATTGAAGATCTGCAGCAATACAGTAAATTAAACCCAGTAAGTTTGCACTCTCTAACTTCAAATGAATATGTTTGATTCTGGCAAATACTGGGGATTGGTGGGTTGGAAGTAGGGGAGATGGAAGTGGAGGAGATCATTTGTGTTCTCACAGAAGTGTGATGTTTATTTTCCTCTTGTTTGCTGGATTCCTCAACTCTTCCCTCCACAAGTTACAGACCGTTCAGAACTCTACAGCTCGGTCCTCTTCCGCACCAGGCTCCGTGCATTTTATTTGTTTGGGGGGCTTCTCTGAAGTGTACAACCGGCATTGTTTAGCCTTATTTAACCAATAGCCAAACACTTCTAGAAAGTGTTACCTTGTGTGATTATAGTGAGTTTTAAAAACACTCTACTCAGTGTGCTACTGGGAGAAATCTGCCTGTTGGGGAAAAGTTGTATTCAGTGGACTTTATTAATTCTCTGCTCTGTGAATATGATGGACTGCTCTGCTAAGAACAGTTTGCAGTTTGGTGGAGCACCATGGAGTGCCATGGACTGATGGAACACAGTCATGCCTGTAATTCTTCAGTTTTCACCCCCCACCCCCTCACACACACATACACACAATATTCCATCAGCTGCTGGGATACTGAGAGTGGTTGGGGTGGGGGGGGGTCACATCTAGCATTCACCCCTCCCCCTCGTTCCCCAGGCACAGTTCCCAATCTGAGGTGTGTCACGATGGGAAAGTGCTGAGCAGAGGAACTCAGATCTCGTTGCCCAGTCTTGGGTAACTCATAGTAACTAGGTACAGAATGGCAGTGGAGGCAACACAGGTTAGTGTACGTTGTTAAAGTCACTACATTTAGTGGCGAGAGGAATTTGTTGGCTCAGCAGTGTTAAACCTAATAAAGAGCAATATCCAGACCAGAACATATTCTTTATTTAAAAAGAAGAGTTTCTTTCTTGCTGCCATTGGGTTGTACAAGCCTTCACAAGGTTGTAACCTGAAGGTATTTTATGCTAGCATCAGAAATTGCTTTTGTTTGAAGGCATTAATTTGAACTCTGATGACCTTTGGATGAGAACTAAATTTCTCCAGTTGAATGTTGACAAGACAGTGGCTCTCCTGCTTGGCTCACATCACCACTTTCTCACCTCAGGCACTGACACATTTCATGAGTGCTGACAACAATACACACTCCGCCTCATGGAGCCAGTGCAGAACCTCTGATCCTCATCCTTGCTTTTAAATCCTCCAAGGTCTTGCCCCACCTTACCTCTGACCTCCTTAAAACCCTACCAACCTGTGCAGTCCCTCGGCTCAGCAAGTCTGCATCACGTCCCTCACCCTGCCCGATCCACCATTAGTGGTTGGGTTTTCAGTTTTACTGCTCCCACTCTCTGAAACTCCATCCCAGAGTCCCTTTGCCTGCTCCTTCCCTTGCCTCCTTCAAGATCTGTCTCAAGACCTTCCTCTTTGACTGTGTCTTTGGTCATCTTTCCTTTCCCCCTTTGTCTCCAACCGCCAGCTCTGACTAGTGCCTTGGGAGGTCCTCCCAATTTGAAAGATGCAATTTGTGGTTGGTATGATTTTTGACAAGAGTGATGAAACTATGTATATAAACTACGTTATTTTTCCTTTCCAGTATCAATTTGATGAACTACTGCTGAATGATGAAGAAAGAAGACTATTAGCTAAAGAAGGCCTATCCATCCCAACAAATCTTCCACTGACCAAGGTCAGGGAATATTTTTGCTGCCCGTTAGGCCTTGGGAGTGAAGTACCTGTTTGATTCGAATGTTGTAGTTTGAGATTTTGAACCACGGGATAATGCAGTACATTAAACTGATTTATGAAACATGATTTAATAATTATTTTAGAAAATAAAAGATGACTGCAATTATTAAACAATTATGCTGTAATATTTAACTTTCTGATGAAAGAGCGGAATATTAATAGTTCTGTAAATTTCCCCGAAGAGGGTTTAGCAGTTCATCAGTAATTATGTGAATCAGATGAAATCCTAAATCAGTTTAATTTAGTAATAATTATACCTTTATTCTGTTGTCTGATTCTAGCTTCAGTTACTGTTTAATTTTCGCTGAGTGTTTGACCACTGCTCCTAGCATTAGTCAGTCATTTAATGCATGTTAATTAGGCAGTGGGATCTTACATGGGATAACTTGTAATAGATACCCTAACATAGGGTTTATCCTAACTTGTCCTTAATAAGAAAACTGAAATTATGACATATCTCTACTGTAGCAAATTACTTTCAAAGCATTGTTTCATGGCTTAGTGGGGTATACCTTTTAAGAATTCAGCTAGAAATGATCATATTAGACCCCAGTGTCCAGAATTGATTGTTTCATGAAATTCTGTGTGGCATGGTCTGAATTATGGAACAAACTTAATCGTGTGAATTGAGTTGAAATTCAGGTGTCTCTTTATTCACCATCTCGCTGTTCACTCCCTCAGTCAGAAGAACGAATCCTGAAGAGAATCAGAAGAAAGATTCGCAATAAACAGTCTGCTCAGGAGAGTCGCAGGAGGAAGAAGGACTACATTGATGGCCTGGAGAGTCGGTATGTATGAGTGCTGGCAAGCCTTATTCTTGCTAAAAACAGATTTATTTTCTTGGTTCAATGGCATTTGCATGTTGGAGGGTAACCTCTTGAAGCCAGTCTGTATTTCCACAAAGCATCACAGCCATGCCCATTGCTGTCCTCACCCCATAGTCGAGGAAGAGACAACAACTTGCATTTATATATAGCCCCCCTCATGCAGAGTAGAGTGCCAGAGCGCTTGATAGTAGCGGAGCATGTCGCCGGGGAGGAGGAGGTGACCATAGGCACAATTGAAGAAGGTTTTCAGACATGACTTAAAGATGGAGAAGAATGGATTGAGGGAGAATGTTCCAGAATTTTCCAAATCACTTGAGTAACAACCAAAAGTAGCAACCCTGGCTGCTCTCCTAATGATCCCAAGAGTGCTGTCATTTGTAGTTTCCCAATTGCTGCTGCAGCTGAGATCAACTTACAGCACAGACCAGACTTTGAAACTAGGCTTTTCTTGGTCAGTTTGCCACTATCCAGCTGAGCTGGCAAGGAACGTTTAGAACAGAACTACTTATAAATTAAATTATTTTGTGACTTGCCTTTTGCGATTCTTCAAACACAATTTTTGTTTTGTTGAAGAGTCGTTGCCTGCACGGTCCAAAACCAGGAGCTGCAGCGGAAGGTGCAACACCTGGAGAAACAGAACATGTATGTATTACCATAAGATACAGCAAGTATGTTAATATATTAGTGAATAAGTGCAGTTGTACGGCACTGAACCTGGGAGAGGTTCACACTGTTGACATTAGAGGGTGCCTGAAGTCAAATATTTAATTGTCAGCAATAATATTTACACTTTGATCATCACAGAAGTGTGTATATGCGGAGGGGGAGGGTGGGAGGAAATTAAATTATAATCTCATTAGATTTGTTTGAATTTCTGTGAACTTTGTGCTAACAATGGGGCGTTCCCTACCAGGAGTTGAAAATAACTCGCTCCCGGAAACTGAAAGTGTGGCACCTCTATCCCGTACACAAATGTTTCTCACTCCTTCAGCAAAGAGCTGAAAATCCACAATCTAGTGGGAAGGATGCTTGGAATGGTGCTGGATATTAAGGGAAATTTTCTTTTCATATGATTTAAGTTCAATTTTTAAATTTTATTGATACAGATCCCTCGTTGAACAGCTAAGACGACTCCAAGCTCTCATCAAGCAAGCATCCAGCAAAACTGCCAACACGAGTACTTGCATTATGGTAAGCATAAAGCCCCAACAACAGTAGCAAATTACATTTGTATAGTGCCTTTCACATCGGGAGGACGTCCTAAGGTGTTGGACAGTCAAGGATTTGCACCCGAGCTGGGGGCTGAGATAAGGAGGGTGGAGGGTAGAGAGAGTAGGGATAGGAGGGTGACCGAAGGTATGTCCGAGAGGAAGGTCTTGAGACAGGCCTTGAAGGAGGCAAGGGAGGGGTGAGGCAAAGGACTGTGGGAACAGTTGAGTTGTACAACACAAGTCTGGGCTACAAAACTTATTGTTAGAATGTTATTCGTGGAAGTTCATTTCTTCACTGAGAACCGTTGCAATTACATGAAAACTATGTGAATACCTTTCAAATATTACCTCATCGTCTTGACATCACCAATCCAGCTGTTTCCTAAATGAGTCTGATATCCCTGTCTCTTCCACTTTTCCTGGTAACCTAATCCAGATGTTAATTTTAATGTGTCAAAATGTTAACAAATTTCTCATTCTTCAGAGCTGCTATCACTGGTGCTCTACATTGGGAGTTTTTAATGCTTCGGGTCACGTGTTTTTCTCTCATCACTGTGCCTCTGCATAGGCCCTTCATTTTGCTGGGTAGAATATTATAGTCTGTAGGTTCAACCATGAATATCTCCTAAGAGATTCCATAGCCCTTTGTTGTGGAGAGTTTAGAGTGCCGATCAATTGACTGCCAATAGCATTTCATCCCATTTATATTTTTTGAGTTGCATAACCGTGTTAGTGCGCTCGCCTCACAAGCAAGAGGACCTTGGTTTGATTCCCGGGTGGGGTGAAACCTTAGGCAAGTTTCCTTACTCCACACATATCTTGTTTCCCTAGCAGTAGGTTGTTACTCGATTGGCGGGTCACTTTTCAGGGGTAATAATCCCTAAAAATAAATCACGCAATCCACGACTGTTTGTGGGACACTGCTTTGTGCAATTGGCTGCCATGTTTCAACCACAAAATATACTCAATCCACTTTACAATATATTCTATGTAGGGCTTTGAGACTTCTAAACGACATGATAAGGTGCTCTATCAAATATTATTATAACTGTTAAGATTAATCCTTTTTCCAATTATTTTCTCCTTAGGTGTTCCTCTTGTCTTTTACACTGATTATCTTCCCCAGTATCAACCCGTTTGGTGGAAAGCTTGTACCCAAAGAAGAGTCTTACAGCGGTAAGTAAAACTTTTTAAGCATGTATGGGACAACTAGGCCATCATGCTGAAGGTAGGCAAAATTACTGGTTGAATTTTCAAACCTTCAAAATGTGTACATTTTAAACTAGATTGTGATTCTATAATAATGTTTTATGGTTGGCCAACCAATGATTGTTTAGCAGGGATGTATATAAGGGTTGTCCCTCCACAGTGTGTGTGTGTGTGTGTATATGTGTGTATATATATATATACACACACACTATACATCTATATATATATATAGATGTATAGTGTGTGTATATATGTGTGCTATATATAATGTATAATATATATATTTTATATAATAATGGAACTGTGGAAGGCCAGACGTAGATATTCAATCAGTGTCAGGCAGACTATATAATAAATATTATTTTAAACTCCTATCTTGGTTGTGAGCATTCAAGTTATTACAGGTTTGTTTCTGTCAGACACTTTCACTTATTAACTTTGTTTTGAAATATTTGGCTTTTCCGTATAACCTTCCTGATTTCCCAAATTGTAGTGTGTGGAGGTTACAACAATGTGCAGCAGGTCCAAGTTTGCTTTTTTGTAAAGGGGGAATGAGACTGGAGAAACCTGCAAAGGGTGTATAGGGATTTGTAGGAGAGAGTGGGGATCTTTATGAATCTGCTAGAAGTTGGAGATAGTGGAGCTTGGTGAGGACAGTAGTGATTGGCACGTGAAGTTTAGTCAAGGTGAGGATACGAGCAGCTGAATTTTGGATGATCTGGAGGTTGCGAAGAGCTGGGGAGATGGGGAAGCCAAGCTGGAGGTAACAAACGCAGGGTTATAGATTTTTTTTGATCAGCTGGGTGTCTGACACATGTGAAAACCCATTGCCCTGTTTAAGAGTATTCAAACCAGAATTTCATGCATCACCTAATGGTTTCAACCTCACTGGGTGTGAAATTGGGACATAGGTGGATGATGTGATTAAGGTAAGTGTATGAAAGGGTTTGGGCGAAATGAAATGAAACAATCTGCTATGATCTACTGAATTGGTTGAACAAGCTTGACAGACTGAATGATTTCCTGTTTCTGAGCTGAACTTGATTTCTCACTGAAATCTGGGTGGGATGCTGTGTTCACAAGGCCTCATTTGTTCTGAAATTAAGGAGCAGCTTGAATGTCACCATTATGTCTCTGATGCCCCCAATTTAAATTTAGCCCTGTCATTTCAATCGTTTTGTCTTTATACGATTTGTATGACCGGTGAAAGGTACATACAGTTATTCTACTATACAGTTATTCTACTATATATAGAGTCATATACTCTCGTATTCTAGTACATGAAGTAGTTTACTATTGAGAAAGAAGTACAATATAGTGTGCAAGCAAGAGAACCTGGGTTGATTCCCAGGCAGGGCAAAACCTTAGGCAAGTTTCCTTACTCCACACGCCTCTGTTTACATAACAGTAAGTAGGAACCCGATTGTTAGTCGATAGGCAAATCACTTTTTCGGAGGTGATAACCCCACCAAAAAGAAGTCACTTGATCCATGACTGTTTGTGGGACGCTGCTGTGTACGACTGGCTGCCACATTTCGCCCACAAAATACGCAGTGAATCCACTTTATCTGTGAAGCACTTTGAGACATCTCAATGACGTGATTAGGTATCATATTAATGCAAGTTTTACTGTTATACACTTATCCTTTTTATGAAAATAAATCTTTTACAACAAAGAAGAGAGATGGGGAAGTGCAGCATCCATAACGTTTGCCACTCTTCAGTTTATTATTAATTATCCTTGTATTTGATATAGCGCCTTTCAGGTCAGGAAGTTTCAAAGCTCTTTACAGGATACACTACAAAGTCAGTTGACTGCATTTCAACTGCAAATGTAACAGATAGTTTGGACACTGCAACGTCCATCAAACAGCCAATGGAATGGATGAGAAATTTTGTTTGCTGGTGAACAAATCACTGTTCTAAATTTCAGACTTGAAAACTGCAAAAGGTGCAATTTGTAAAACATTTTACAATCCTACTATTGTAGGTAGTTCATATTATCTACATAACTTCTGATTGTAGAACTGGAATAATACATTTCTAATTCAGAAGGATATTGTGGGTTAATACTTTCCCTTTTTTTATACGTCAGTTAGCACTCATTCTGGTGCCCTCCTCCCCTTAGGAGTGAGACATTTCAGATCAAGTGGAGAGGCCTGGAGTATGATGGAGGACCCCACTATTCAGCAACTGAGATTGGCATCCACTTTATTCTCTCACATTGATCCAAGCCTAGCAGTGACTAAGCAACTTTGCATTTGAGTGCTACCACCCATCTGTTGCAGTTACAATTGTCCACCTTTTATTTTCAGTACAAATTGCTTTACACTAGCTATTCACAATTGCGTGGTGCTGTGTAAGTATACACTGTGACACTTGTTTCTATTTGTACTTCACAGTACTTTCCCGCACTCTGCTCGACACTGAGTCATCCCAAGTACGGATCATCCCAAATGACTACAATGCTGATCTGGATATTAACCCGGAGACAATAGAAGAGAAACTGGCATTGGGTCAAGAGGTTCCGGAAAGCATCTTGTCAGGAGGACAGAACAGCACACCCGAGACAGCAAACTTAGCAAAGACGACCTCTGCTGCAACATTAAGCAGTAATTTCTCCTCTGATACCGATGGAGTGGTAAAAGCTCCCATCCAAGATGATGTGAGCCTGGAAAGGATGGCTTCCATAAACGAGAAGGTGGGCTTCGGTGCATCGGCAACAGTGGTGAACAAGCCAAACTGGACCGAGCATTCCACTACCGTGATCATTAAAACCCACCCACGCTCCGACGAAATGTAACTGATCAGTGATGTTCTGTAGCAGGTGTCTTCCTTGTTTTGTTTTTAGAGTATTAAGGAGCTACATGAGTGAACGTCTTCACCGTGTACCATATGGGTTGATGTCTGAGGTGTTCCAGCTCCAGTTAGTTGGGAGTGGATGTTAAGTTGGATATGATGCTATTCACTTTGTAAAACTCGGTCATAAATTGTACACCTTTACATTTGTGACCCGAGTGTTGACTGAAAAATCAACATTATACTAAATCAAAACATACAACAAATTATTCAGCATCGCTTTGCCGGATTCTAAACTTGACTTAGAAACTCATTCCATATGCTATCTCTGCTGGGTGTGCTGCTCCACTTTATTTCCTGCTGAAAGCACCCTGGGTTGGCTGGCTCCTCATGAGGTATATTACTTTACTGTGTTTGAACTGTTGGGATCCACAGGGGCAGGTTCAGGTTAGTTAAATGGATCAAATGTAATTTTCCTCTGCACTGCATGATGCGCCTGTTGGCCTCATTGTACCCAGTATGGACCCTATGTCCTGTACTAACTCCAAGTACTGTAGCTCACAACGTCCATTGTACTTAGTGCAGAATGTTTAACTTAAGCCGAGTTACACTTTTTTTCTAAAAAAGCACGTGATAACTAAGTGCAGCTTTGACATCCAATATTGCATTTGCCACATTCAGTGTGCTCTCTGGTGTCTATACTTACAGAAAAGGAGCTCTTGATTTTAAATTTATACTGGATCTATGTTTGTTATGATTTGTCCTCAATCTGCTCCCTTCAGAGTGAACCATGGACATGAGGCTATCATAAGGCAATCACTTAAACAGTCTTTAATGGGACGTCCCATTAACGCAATGGTGATCGCTGTTTTTAGTACTCAGCACACAGCCCATCTCATTGTCTTTGTAGTGCACAGATAGCTGTGGGTGATAATTTCCGTCTCCTGAAAGCTGAGAAGGGAATTTTTATAAATGCTAATTTTTGAAAATTTCCGCCTGTTTTGCAGTGATACCAAGTCCAGAATCTTCATTAAATGAATTTACCTAGAGCCTTGAATGCACAGTGCTGTAAACCAAAATGTATACACTGTAGGATGTGAATAACTTCTGTGATACAGGCAGCGTTTTACTCAACAGGAACCATTCACCTGGGGCTATGGGTAATCTGGGTCAGAGATGTCAAGTGGACCTATTTGTGCTTGGGTGTTGGAATAAAGTATTTCTTCTGGTTGCAAGTGCAATGACGTTTCAGGTTGTCCTACCCTATAAATGGCAGGGACATCATGTAGATACAGGGGCAAACTTACAAATGGAATACACTGAGAAATGATGCTTCATCAGGACTCGATGACCGGTATTATCCGTGAATGTGTCTGAACATGAGCTGACGAGCCCCTGGATTGAAAACCTAAAACAAATTGAGGCTTGTCGGGGAAAGCAAATCTATGGCTTGTCAAAATGTTGACATTTTTGCCTGCTTGTCAGATGTTTAGTATGTGAATATCTTGTGTGTATCAGCATATAATTACCAAAGTTCCTTGGCTTTTGTAAACATACTGTATAGAAGTACAGTGCACTCCAAGTTAAAAGCACCCAGTAACTTGCATCTGCTGAATATATGAACAACAATGTTATTGGATCTGTATCATCAGTTACAGGTATTTAGCTGTTTATTGGAATATAAGTTCAGATATTTTATTTCCCCCAAGGCTACTGATGTTTTGAATTTAGCCCTGATCTTTTTAGTCATGTTTCCCTTGCACTATATAACAACCGTTTTTAGTCTAGGGCGCTTCCCTGCTGTTAGGCTGGATACAATAGTTTTGAAACATTTTAATTGCTAACGTGATTATTGCTGAATGCCATGGTTGAAATAAACAGCAAAAGCAAGGAGTAACGTTCTTGCTTTTAAGCGCAGTTTATGTGTTTAATGATGAGTCTTAATTTCCAGGTGATACTGGAGCTGCTGAAGATGGATTTTGCCAGGACATTGTCATGAGTATGTTTATGTTGGTTTTGGAAAAGTGCTGTAATATACTTTGCTGCTCAAGTTGGGTAATTATTGTTTTGCTGTATGTAAATTCTAAAATCTTTTATAACTATGTTTTGAATAAATCGTTCACAAAGGTAGTGAATATTTGTATTATTATCCATCTTTTGCACATAATTACTCCACAATCCACAGTTTTGCCTTGCCTTGCCTTGCTGGTAATCATTGCAATACCGTTCTGCTTTGTGGAAGTTTCAATTAGACAACTGGTTTCCGGAATTACAGCACAGCCCATGCCAGGTCTCAGAGCTGTCCATTTAGTCCCAATCCCCCTGCCATCTCCCCATACTCTTAATCAAATGAGGATTATTACAAAACAATACACACTTACATTTATATAAAGCCTTTCAAATCGGGAGGATGACCCAAGGCATTGGACCGTCTAAGGTTTGCACCCGAGCTTGGGGTGAAGATGTCCAAAAGCGCACATTAAAGTCTATATATTCCTTTTTCAAATATGTCTAATTTCCTTTTAAAATCTGTTCTGGATTCCGCATCAACTGCTTTTGGTACAGCATTATATATCCTAATAAATCCTGTTTCAAAAAAAAATCAAATTTTTTGGCAATCTTAAATTTATGCCCTCTATCTACACCAACCTGAGAAAATAGTGTGTCTCTACTTCTCAAAACCCCCAGATTACAACAACATTTGTATAATTTTGTCTAAAAGAAAATTCTAAACCGCAGTTTGTATTTCTTTTTGGAACTTTGTAAAAAGCTCAAACTATCTGGTTTCCACAAATTTCATCAAGTACTTTAAAGTTCAGTTACAGCCTTGTAACTTTTTAAATTATAGAAATAAACTCCAAAATTCAAATTTATTTACCATAAAAAGAATAATGCTCCAATTAAACCATTTGCAGGAAAACTTTAAGCACTTGCTTCTGAGGAATTTTTAATACTTTTTTCTATAGATGTTACTAACACCAACACCTTTAATAATTTATGAAGTCCTATATTTGAGCTCTTTAAAATAAATGTGATGCGTACCCTGAGGGTGCCAGGTTCCATTGCCCTGCCTTTTCAGTTAGCTCACCTCACCATGACAGAAATAAGTAGTGCAATTATTCAAAGTGGCGTGTTGGATGTAGAGAATATCTAACTTGGATCAATTGCATCTCTGTGATTGAACAGCTGGCAACTTGACAGAGATTCTTCGAGGTTTGTTAGTACTTGTGGGAACCATTCCCCAACATGAGTCTTCTACTCTCAGGAGAGAGAGGAAACCCTCCAACATTTGCCAGCCCTTTCATTACTTATGTAGGTATTTGATTTAATAATATTAATAATTTAATAATAATAATCCTTGCATGTTATGTAACTCCTTTCGCATAGGATCACTGTAAAGTGTAATGAATGTGTATTTCTAGGCAAATGTGGCAGCCTGTCTGTATTGCTTGTAGGTCAGTCACCTTGTGCGATTTAAATTCCAGTTAGTTTATTTTTCTGTCAGCCTATTTAAATCACATTTACAACAAACATTACCTTCACATTCCTTGTTTGTGCATTTTCTTTACACATAAAACGCCTGCAAAATCATAAAGCAGTCTAATTAATTGTGAATTGTAAAAATACTGAATCTTCATAAGCTCCTAGTGCTTGATAGCTGAGTGAGAAGTGATCAAGTGATCAAGAAGTGATCAAGCGGTTTGTCTCGTTGGTACTTGTGGTCAGTGTGTTGCGCTTATGGTCTTTCTAGCTGTGCCCAAATTGAAACTTGGTTTCTGTAAATAAAAGAACATTAACAGAATGTTGTTAACTTCATTACATGTTTTTTTTATATTCTGTAGTCTAGTATTGCAATACTGCATAAAATAATGCTTGGCAAGGTTCTTAAGGCTTGCTGGTATCTGTGGAACCATTTCACCACTTTGAGTGAGGGAGGAAACCCTCTCACATTCGCCAATCCTTCTCCAATAGCTTTTAGTCAAGTCAGTGGCTATAGTGGGTTGTCAAATAGATTCAGAAGGTTCAGTTCCCTATAATAATAATATAATAATAATAATCCTTGCATTTGATATAGCACTTTTCACATCTTCTAGACATCTCAAAGCGCTTCACAGAATAGACTGTAAAGTGAATTGACTATATTTGTGGGCAAAACGCGGCAGCCAATTGCACACAGCAGTGTCCCACAAACAGTCTAATCTCTATTGAGTTACAATGATCTTAATGTGCATACACGAAGAGTGGGGAATAGGAGGGAAGGGAGCTTTTGTGACTTATAAACATTAGTACAAAGTCATTGGGCTGTAAGATCTGTTTGTGTGATGTATCATTCTATATAACTGGGACAGCAGTTAAGGTCCTGCAATTGATCTCAGTACCCTTTGGCTACAGATCAGAAAATCAGCCAGCGTTTTCTGCCACTTACTGATCACCACTTAGTGGAAAATGCCTGGGTGTGGATGCTGTGTATAAGCTTGCCTCAATTGCCACTGTCTGTCTATAGACCTAACTATGAAGAATGACCATTTGGAGTTGGGGGGGGATATAATATGTGGAATTGTATCCCAGTCATTTCCCTCAGGAGAGGAAGAGGGAAATAAGTGAACAAATGTTAACTCAAACCAATATCAAGGTGCAATACTGTTTTACTGCTTCCACTACGATTGATGATCTCCCTGTTTTGGGCAGTTTCTTGCAGAGAACAGGGTTCAGGTATTGATTGCATTGTGTCAGCACTAGAAGTTTAGTCTTGTTTTGAATTCATTTCAGACAAGACAAGCCTCAGCCCATCTGACAGAGCACAAATGTCTGTTGACCTCATCTCTCTCAATGTGCATCTTGTGAGTTGATGAATTATCTTCAGTGGAGCAGTGATACCTATCATGGTGGATGTTGGCATGTAATCCATTTTATAACAACAATTTGCATTTATATAGAGCCCTTCATGCAGGTTAACGTCTCGGAGTGCTTAAAATACAAATTAAAATTTACATTAATGTAGCGTTTTTCATGTCAAGATATCCAAAGGCACTCTTAATTTATTAGTATCCTATTCTGTACTACTAATGTAAATGTACAAGTGTTTAATGGGACTCCTAAACTCTGTGTGTGGGAAGAGGGTGAGGGTAGGGTTGGGAAAGAGGCCAATTATACAAAATAAAACAGCTGCTGATGTGGAAGACCCATATTACTGAAACATCCATGTATCATGTATCTTTATAACACAAAACAACTCAGGAACATCTTACCTGGTGCATAGACTGAATAGTGGGGCAGCACATCCCAGTCAGGGGACAGGCAGACTTGATCCTCGGTAGGCCTTCACCTTCTTTCAAAGAGTTTCCAACAGGAACTGGTGAAGTCTTTGATCTATTAAGCACCCGACTGAACTCGATCAGAGCTTTGTTGGTGATAATGGGGTAGCCAGCGCCAAACAGAAACTGTGCACGTGGAACAAACCCTCTGTATCCTGTGAGAAACAGTGGACTTAGTTTCTTGGCGCTTGTGAAACAACTGCACAGGCCATGTAAATACTCAACATATGATTTGCTTATTACAAAAAATCCCAATTTGTTTGTATAAAGACCCCGTAACAACAAACAAATATATTTGTAATAGCACCTTTCATGTTGGGAGGCATCCCAAGTTGCTGGACAGTCAAGAATTTGGACTCGAGCTGGGGATTGTGGTCAGGAGGGGTGGAGGGCAGGAGGCTGACCAAAGGCACGGTCAAAGAGGAGGCACTGAAGGAGGGAACAGAGGGGGCGAGGTGAATGGACTGTGGGATTGAGTTCCAAAGGATGAAAGGCTGAAGACCCGACCGCTGATGGTGTGGCGCGCGGGGGGGGACACGCAGGGGGTCAGAGTCCTCTGAATATCACTCCACTGACATTTTGGTAATCAAACTTTTGAGGGTGTGTGATAAGGTAAATAATAATAGTAAATAATAAATGAGGAGAAACTATTTCCAGTCACCAGCGAATTAGTGAGCAGTTGATATACATGTAAAATCAGTAAAACAAAATTAAAAAATCACAAAACGATGAAGAAAGGCCCTTCACCATCTGATCCACCCACCCTACCGCCATCCCATCGCTGCATCAAGCTGCTTTTTAAATGAGTCCAGTGTCCTGTCCAGTTGTTAATTAAGCCCTGCTTAAAGAAAAGCTTCCTGGTATCTGGTTGATACCAGAATTTGATTTACACACGGCGTTGTTAGGACTCTCCATCAAAAACAGTGGATGAAGCAGAATCCATGATTGCATTTGATAAGAAATTAGACATATTTAATAATAATAATAATAATATTTACAGTGGAAGCCACTTAAGGTGGATACGTTGGAGCCGGCTGTTTTGTCCGGCTTAAGTGGCGTCCGGAGCAATCACAGTTCCCTTTCCGTCCAGCAAAGGAGCAGAGGAAGGCGCCTCCTCCCTCCCATTGCCGTTCCCATTGGATGGGAAAGGGACCATTTAGCGGTGGGCACTCCACCCATTCACCAGCGGCTCCAGCTGTCAATCAATCATAATTTGACTCCTCCCATTCCCTCCCTTGTTTCTTCCCTGTTCCTCCGATCTCTCATTGATTGACAGCCCAGAGCCGCTTATGAATGGTTGGAGTCCGGTGTCAGTCAATCGCAATTTGACTTCTTCCATCTCCATTCTGGAACTGCTTGAGACACAGAAGGCTGAGTGAGTTGATGTAGTGAGGACCAACGCAGCATTTTGTCCCGATCAACTGGAACTTTGTCCGAATTGACAGATATATTTAAAACACGTAAGAGTTCAAATGTATCGGGGCCGGGTATTTTGTCCAGTTTACCCAGCATCCAGCTGAAGAGTCCAGTTAAAGTGGCTTCCACTGTATTTGAAAAGGAAAAAATATAAAATGGGGAAAGGACAGAGGATTGGGAGTAAATGGATGCATTTTTCAGATAACCAACATAGAATTGATAGGCCAAAAGGAGAGGTAAATTTCTCTTATTCTATTGTTTCCAGCAACTTGGGACTTTCTTCCAACATGAAAAGCGCTATATAAGTGCAATTTGTCGTGGACAAATTATTTATTTTTGGAATACGTTTGAGTTCCACAAATATACAGTACCTGGTGACGGTATCACCAAGTAAATTATTTACGGTCCAGAGCGTCACTTCAATACAATGCTGGGAGTGTGCTGCATTGTAAAAGGTGTCCTTCAGATGAGACCCTAAAACTGAGGACCCATCTGCCTGTTCAGGTGGACGTTAAAGGTTTAATGTCACTACTGTTCTTGGAGAAATGAAAGGGTTTTCTCCGGTTTCCAGGTCAATAGTCCTCTAGATGAAATTGGTCATTCACTTCATGGCGGTTTCTGGGGTATTGCTGTGTGCACATTAGCTACAGTGTTTGCCTACAAATACATAGTCAATAAAATCCTGTGAACCTCTTTGAGATGTTTCAATGTTATGATAAGACATTATATCAAATGCAAAGATTATTATTATATTATTATTGCTTGCTTTGTGCCTTTCTCTACTCTTTCCTTCATTCGTTGAAGCAGAAGATTTTACACCACAAATTATGTAGGCTTGGAAAAAAGCCCTTCAGACATTCTAGATTACTCAGTGCAGCCTTGTTGAACGTAGTCAGAAATGGTGAGAAACAAATTCATTTCGTGAGTTAGCACAGAGTATAGTTTCCAAGGCTCATTTTCTAAATGCATGTCAGCAAACAATCAGGCATTCAGGTACTTGGTGTAAATTATTCATCGTGGAAAGGATAGCTTTGAAGTGAAAAGGTAACATGGGTTCAGGAAATCAAAACAAAATAGGGGGCGGAACCAAATACTCAAACTATTCAAAAAGAGAAGGCAGTTTCTACTGGTGTCCTGACCAACAATCGCTAGATAAAAAATATTCATCCATGGTTGTTTGGGGAACATTACTGTGTGCAAAACTGACTGCCACATTTGCCAACAAGTAGCCACTCACTACAACAACAACAACTTGGATTTATGTAGCGCCCTCCATGCCAGACAACGTCTCAGATCGCTTCACAGTAATGGATCCCGGGGCACTACTCTCTACAGTGAACCTGTGAAGTGTTTTGAGTCATCCTTCCTACATGAAAGGCACCATATAAAATCCAAGTATTATTATAATACCTATTTAAGTGATGGAAGGGCTGGCAAATGTTTAATTAGTCAAATTGATTTTCCATGCAAACATAAAGCTACAGCTCTGTGAGGTGAGAGCAGGGATGTATTTTATTGCCGATACTGACATCCTTGCTGGAAGCGGGAAGATATACTATCAAGTCTCTGATAGGCAGGTGTTGGAGAATTTCTGACATGAGGGTTAGAAAATACCTTTAAAAGGAGCCAGAGAAGGTGCTCCTAAGGTATGTGCCTGAGTTTAACAGGACAAATCAAAGCGTGGGCTTAGCTTAGTGCTTCCTATGGTGACACATCTTCACAATTTGTGACGACACAAACCTACATGTCTATCCAGTGGAGTCCTGTAGCTCAGCAGTTAGAGCACTCGCTTTGCAAACGAGACACCTGGGTTCAATTCCAGGCAGGGCGAAACCTTGGGCAAGTTTCCTTACTCCACACGCCTAATAATAATCCCTCCAAAATAAAACAATAATAAATTGGTCATTTTCAATCCACGACTGTTTGTGGACACTGCTGTGTGCAATTGGCTGCCGCGTTTCGCCCACAAATATACAGTCAATTCACTTTACAGTATTCTGTGAAGCGCTTTGAGACGTCTCGAAGACATGATAAGGCGCTATATCAAATGAAGGATTATTATTAGAATCCTTGAATTTGATCATGTCATTGAGACGGCTCAAAGCGCTTCACAGGATATCCCGTAAAGTGGATTGACTGCGTACTTTGTGGGTAAAGCGTGGCAGCCAGTTGCGTAGAGCAGTGTCCTGCAAACAGCCATGGAATGAGTGACCGATTTTATTTGAGAGACCAATAACTCAACAAATATATAATGCTGCCTTACATAGAGTGATACTACATGGAAACAGGCCATTCGATCCAATTAGAGCTCAAACAAAGATAGACCAACAATAGTAGTAAGCTATATTATATTCAAAATTAACCTTGATCTCTCAGTCTCACCTGAGATAAAGTGTTTGTGGGGGTTTTCATTTGCCATTAGGTACGGAGAGCCCAGAGCTTTGTAGGAATAAGGTGAGTTGTAAGGAGGAATGCTTGTTCCCGTGGGTCTGAGAGGCATGCTGCACCTGACTGTTAGAAGCTGAAAGGAAAGAGGGAAATATTTAATACAGATTAAAAACTAGTATAAGAGTACTGGACTGAGGAGAGCCCAACCCTCATAAATTACAGTCAAAAACTACAACCACAGGTGCTGTGCAAATGTGTTTGTACTCCTGTACCAATCACAATGCATTTCAATCATTCCTTTACACCTGAGAATGACACAATTTAATCATATCAATAATAATCATAATAATCCCTGCAATTGGCATAGCGCCTTATTACGTCGAAAGCACGTCTCAAAGCGTTTCACAGGATTGACTGTGAAATGAAGTGGCCGTGTATTTGTTAAGAACATGGGAACAGGGATAGGCTATTTGATCCATTAATCCCACTACGTCATTTTATTAGTTTGTGGCAGCTCTTTATTTTTCCAAATTCTATTTTTCTGCCTTTTCTCCACAGCACAAGTACTTTTCGAGCATCTACAGTGCAGCCATATTGACTTCTGGGTCATCAGGTCACCTTCTATGTCACTTCCCATACAATGTGCACAGAAAGTGACATTGGCAGCAAACTGACAACTTGTAAATAAGTCATTTGTAGCCAAGAGCCAAGAGGCAAATGAAGGTGAACCAGCCAGATCTGCAGCTCGTAGGACCAAACATATTACTATTAGCTTATTATAAACATATTCTGGACAAAAAAGTAGCACAGATACAGTTACTTTTTTTTCTTGCTCTGTTCTTGCTTTGCGGTTCCCAGACTGCAGTGAGGTGATGAGTTCCAGCTCCCGTTTCTTGGTAGCAATCTTGAGTTGTTCTCTCTCAAACTGCCTGATTGCATCTTTGCAGGTTTTCGTGTAGGTTTTCGAAAAATAGTGTTCCATGTTGGGAATGAATCCTGCACAGAGGAAACGGTCTTACCTTTGCAACATTATAGGTGTGTGATAGCAAACGCACTTTGTCAACTTAGCTCAGTGGTTAACGCTCACCTCTGGATTGGAAAGGTGTGGGTCAAGCTCTGATGTCAGGACTTAAGTACGTACCGGGAGAAGAGAGAATGCATTGGCTAATTGCAACCAATCTCGAAGAAAGAGGGATCTACTCCAATCAACATGGATCGATGCACATTAACAAACCGATTCCTCCATCAAAGCCATTGTATTGATACGATTAACCCATTGCGGTGAACTTTAATAACCTGTCATAAGCATTAATTTGATTTGATGAAATGTATAACTTTGATATGCATTTATTTGCTTGTCTTGTATTAAATTTTACTATTTAAGAGGAAATTTGTGTCAGTTGATACTTCACCACAGGGTCACAAATTTAATTAACCCTTTGCAGTACCAGAGGAGCAGTGCCATGAAAAGTGCCATCCTCTGGTTGAAATGTTAAACCAATGTGTCAACATTTCCCCTTTTTCCCCCTTCCAAAGTTGGAATCAATAAACCAACCTGTGTATCCGGGGATCATTACGTCATTCAGTTTCTGGTCTGCCCAGCTGACTTTACAACTCCGGAGCTGATGGTTCGTTCCCTCATCAATGCTGGGAGCTGGTAAGTGGGTTGGCTGAAGAATTAATCGGCCAGAACGTGCTATCCCAGGATCTGTCAGCAGCTTAGAGGTCAACTTGCCATAGGATTGCCCCACACTGTACTTATACTGAGGACAATAGCCTCCGTACCTAAAGAGATGTCCCAGGAACAGGGCAGCCATTATTCTTCATAAAAGTAACTTGAATATTTAGTTGAAGATCATGGAATCCAATACAACTTTAGCTAACTGGACTGAAGAAGAGTTACCTTCAATAATATAGATATAACATTCACCAACGAGGGAGCAGAGAGGAACAGCACAAAACAGTTGTTTGGTCACTCAATCCACAACTGTTTGTGGGACACTGCTGTGTGCAATTGGCTGATGCGTTTCATCCACAAAATATACTGTCAATTCATTATACCGTATATTCTGTGAAGGTCTTTGAGACGACTCAATATTGAGAAAAGGCACTATATCAAATGTTAGGATTATGATTATTTATTATTGTCCCAGAAAGCATCAGTCAATCCCCATCTTAACTACTGGGTCTTGTCACTTAATCGTAAGGAAATATATTATTGCACTCGAGAAATAGAGGTGATTAGCTATTTGTTATTTAAGCTCTAAGGAAAATTAAGGAAGTTAGATAGGTGTAATGTGATTTCACCCCCGCTTATAAAATAGCCTATCAGCATTGACTGCCGAGACTCACATCTGAGGTAAATGAAATGTTTTTTTTGAGAGAAGCAAATTTCCGTGATAAAGCTTAGAGGACTAAAGGTAAATTCCAGAACTTTTTAAGTGAGAAAGTTCCAGAGTGATGATATGCCCTGTTTGATCCTTTTGTTTACAACACTTGTTGGATCCTTTTTAAGTTTTTTTTGAAGTCAGTCCACTTTACAATACATTTATTTAAATATATATTTTAATTTTAAAAAAATATATTGTGAATTAATATATTTAATTAATACATTTACACCATTAATATAGTTAATTAATATATTTACACCACTAATATATTTAATTCATATATTTACACCCCTAATATACTTACAATGTTTTTAAACAGATTTTTTAAAGTCAATCTACTTTACAGTGTATCCTGTGAAGCACTTGAGACATGAATAAGGCGCTATGTCAAATGCAAGGATTATTATTATTGATAATATTATTTTTAACAATGAACCAAGTAACGAACACACATTCTCCCTCTCCCTCTCTCTCTGCAGTCTTTCAAAGTGTCAGGAGTTGTTGCCATGGGAAAGCCAAACACAGCGTTGTATCTGAGTAGACTGAGCAGAATCGTTTTAACCTTTAAATGTTGGAATAAGAAAAGACACATTTCTTTTTTTTATATACAAAATGGGAAATGGAAGGTGTTTGCTGTGTGCCGGAGCGTACAGATTGCACTCAATACATTGCACAAGGCAGTAAATATACAGAGATATATATTATATGTATTTTTTATATATATATACATATATATAAACGTATTCGAAACGTGGCTCTCTAGCTAGACTGGGACGATCTCGCTTACCCGGGGATGTAGTGAGGATCCGGAGTCATTAGTATTGAGCTGATCTTCGGTGGGAATTGCTTTGCCATCTCCAGCAACGCACTGAGCCAGACAAACGGCCCCCAGCAATCGGCGACTGACACAGAGAGACTTTCCTACATGCGCTCTATCCAGCACGTCCCCAGCAGGTAAACACTGACACTGTCCACTCACAGGGAGCTCTCACAGGGCACACCAGCAAGTGGTTCCACAGAGATACAAACAATCAACAGGCCCTGTGATCAGGTGGAGGTCGGAGCCAGGTAGATCAGCCTGGATGTAACTTAACAAAAGATTTTTGTTTCTCCCGCGAATATTTACAATATTTTTTTAAAAAAATATATAATAATAATAATAAAAATATATCTTTTAAAGTCAATTCACTTTACAATATATTCTGTGAAGCGCTTTGAGATGTCCCAATGACGTGATAAGGTATTATATCAAATATTATTAATATTATTTTTAACCAGGAAACAAGTAACCAACACACACTCTCCCTCTATCTCTCTCTCCAGCCTTTCAAAGTGTCAGGAGTTGTTGCCATAGGAATGCCAAACACAGGGTTGTATCTCCTGTACAGAATCGTTTCAATTTAAATGTTTAATAAGATCTATATTTTATATAAGAAATGGGAAACAGAAAGTGTTTGTTCTGTGCTAATGCATTTAGATTGCACCCAATGGAGAAATATATATTATATTTTTATACATATATAAAAACTTATTCAAAACGTGGCTGTCTATGTAGACTGGGATGATCTCCCTTTACAGTATATTCTGTGAAGTGCTTTAAGACGACTCAACGACATAAGGTGCTATATTATAATAATCCTTGCATTTGATATTGCGCCTATTCACGTCGTTGAGACGTCTCAAACCGCTTCACAGAATATATTGTAAAGTGTGCACAACAGTATTCCACAAACCATGGTGGATTGAGTGACCAAATTATTATTTTTTAAAAGGGATTATTACTCCCGGAAAGCGATCAGCCAATCGACTAACAACCAAGTTCTTACTTACTGCTGGGTAAACAGAGACGTGTGGAGTAAGGAAACTTGCCTAAGGTTTCGCTCTTTCGCTCTTGCTATATCAAATGCAAGGATTATTATATGATGTTCACCTACAAAATACAGTCACTCCACTTCACAGCACATTCTGTGAAGCTCTTTTATACGTCCTCCTGCCAGACGTGAAAGGTACTATTCCAAATGCAAGGATTATTATTATTAATAATAATGATCTTGGAACTTCATCCTGGAGTCCCTGACCCTCAGCCCTCCCCATCCCACTTGTAGAGTCCTGTAGCTCAGTGGTTAGAGCACTCGCTTTGCAAGTGAGACACCTGGGTTCAATCCCCGGCAGGTCAGGGCGAAACCTTGGGCAAGTTTCCTTACTCCACACGCCTAATAATAATCCCTCCAAAACAAAAAACAATAATAAATTGGTCATTTTCAATCTACGACTGTTTGTGGGACATTGCTGTGCGCAATTGGCTGCTGCGTTCGCCCACAAATATACAGTCAATTCACTTTACAGTGTGTTCTGTGAAGCGCTTTGGGACGTCCTCCCGACGTGAAAAGCGCTATATCAAATGCAAGGATTATTATTATTATTAAAACCCACCTTAAGACCTTTCCATTCAACTGGGCTTTTGGTCACCCCCCCAAAGGATTCTTCCACCCCCACGTCTGGCTCCCAATCAGCTCTGTTAAGCGAATGGAGACATCCTCTGAATGTGAAAGGTGTTTATATATAAATGTAAAATTGTTGTTGTTGTATCGTATGACACTGTTCAAAAGGACAAAGTGGTTTGTCCCCCGTGTCTTGTCCAGCAATCCTCCAGATTAGTTTATCGTTCACCTTCATAGTTGTTTGTGGGACTTTGCTATACAGTAAAACTGACTGTAAAGGGTCCTTTGATATGATAGCGGCCTCTGAAAATATAATTCTTTATCACTTCCCAGTATGCATATGGTACATGGCTGTTTGTGATGCCTCACTAAGGCAAATGGTTTTTAATGTCTTCCAGCTTGTTTTTAAATGAATCCAGTTGCCTCGTCTTTTCCATCCTTTCTGGTAACCCTTTCAGTGGTTAATTGCCCACTGTGTAAGGAATGTCTTGCTGGTATCTGTCCTGAAATTGCCCGCCAGTATATAAAAATTCCTGATGTATCCAAGGGATTTCCCAGTTACTTTGGGGGCTCAATATGCAGCAATTAGTTCAGATGCTGAAGCAACTGTGTATGTTCAAGTACCCCTCTCAAAAAAAAGTATTTTTCCCTCATAAAGTCCAATAATATAAAGTGTGTGATGTTACTGTGACAATAATGCTGCAATACTCTTGTATTCCATTCCCAAATTACAGCAATAACTTGCATTTATATAACGCCCTTCATGCGGACAGTGTCTTGGAGCACGATGCCGAGCCGGGAGGAGGGGGAAGGGGGGTAATAACCATTAGCATGGTCAAAGAAGAAGGTCTTCGATTGGGATCTAAAAGAGGGGAAGGAGGGAACAAGACAGAGGGATTGAGGGAGAGAGTTCCAAAGCTTTGGGGCGTAGTGGCTGAAAGCCAGGCCACCTGAGCAGGAACAAGGAAAGATTTTCCAAATCCTCTCACAAAGACAACACCCTTTAAACACCTGCCATGAATTGTGGCCTCCAATGAAATGGACCAAATAATGAAAAATAAACTAGTTTCTAGCAAGTTTAATTCAGACTCTCTAAGTGTTAATTACTGACGTTTCAAAGTCCCCATGGGGTTTGCGACTACAGCTGAAGAAGAGGTATCTGTATTGGACGATGGAAAAATCCTTTGAACAAAAGCTCCAGGTCCTTCTGTGATGTTTATGAACTCTGATTCATCTTCTTCATTACCTGTCAGCACTGCATTCCGTAAATTGGTCATCTCTGCAAAGGGCAAGTAGGCCTCACCTAAAACCATATGATTTGTACATTTCAATAACAGGAGAAATCATTCCAACAACAATAACAACTACAAACAACAAATTGCATTTATATAGCGTCTTTCAAGTTGGGAGGACATCCCGAGGTACTGGGTAATAAGGGGTTTGCACCCAAGCTGCGCGTTGGGTTGATGATGATAATAATAATTATAATAATAATCCTTGCATTTGATATAGCACCGTATCACATCGTTGAGATGTCTCAAAGCAGTATATATTTTAAAGTAGATTGACCATGTATTTTGTGGGCGAAACATGGTAGCCAATTGCGCACAGCTGTGGGATCAGAGATTCCAGTAGGGAACAGATGATCAGAAGCAAATAGTATACAAATATGAATACTGGATTGAAATTTCACCCGGATCTAGATTTTTTTTATTGTTTCAATGTATCCAGAATTTGAGTTCAGCCTTATCTTTGAAGATGTTTTTAATAATCTTAGCGTTTGATGTAGCACCGATCATATCAGGAGGATGGCTTAAAGCGTTTCACAGGATTCACTGTGAAGTGCATTGACTGCGTATTTTGTAAGGGAATGCAACAGCCACTTTGCACACAGCGGTGGCATTCTGTAAAATCCATAAAGAAGTTACAGAAAATAAGCTTCAAAATTAAGTCTGCATTTAAGAATTCTGGACGTTCTGAAATGCCAAGAAGATAAGAGTTTGAAAATCAAGACCCAGGTGGAATTTCTACCCAAAGGTTCCCAGAGAAATATCATGGGAGTTGTAAGAGAATTAATGAAATATTACAATAATGTGTTTGTTGGCATTTTCTAAATATGCTTGATCACATTTTTCCCTGATAAATTAAATGGTAAATAACCACCCATCAAACTGAAAAGATCTTGTTTGGAAAGATGTTACTTGTAGCCAGCAAGTGGACTACAGTTTATTATTACAGCGCCTTGGGATGTCCTCCCGACGTGAAAGGCGCTATACAAATGTAATTTTGTTGTTGCCGTCCACTTACTGATTGCAAGTAACATCTTTCTCCTCTGTCACTGTTGAGTGCTCTGAAACACTACCCTGCACGAATGGCTCTATATAAAAGCAAGTTGTTGTTTTTGTTGTGATTTGACTACATCTTATCAGAACATCTGGTTTGAGCCTCAATTATCGTTCCTGGTTACCTGTTTCAATTGTTAATTATCCACTCAAAAAGAAATAATTCCTGATGTCCGTCCTGAAATTGGCCTTTGCAACTCTAGTTCAAGCTGAATTTATTCACCCAAAGTGCCACAATGTGGCCCCAGATAATGAGCACAATAAGAGTGGGCTTAGTATTGCTATTTCCTTACCATATGGGAGTCCATTTTGTTTTCTAGATTGCTCTGAATCAAAAAATGTTGCATGTTGTTCCCAGTGTTTATCACAAGCAGCACAAAGGAAGTTGGACTCAAACTGTGAGCAAGGACAACCTATTTAAAGACCATAACGATTTGAAATAATATTAGCATTGTTGAACTCAATACGCAAACTGCAAAGTCTTGCCTTATGCACCCACCTTATCCCCTCTGCTCAACCATTGGTGTTTGTGCTTTCAGCCACTACCCCCCAAACTTTGGAACTCTCTATCTCAATCCCTCCAACTTTCCCCCCTCAATACCTCAAGTATCCCAGCCCAGCCTCACCCATGCTACATTTCTAGTGCTGACAATGTGTCGTACTGTGTAACCTGTGACTCTCTTAAGTAAGATTGTCCCATTATTGCAGAGCCAAGAGCAGTTCCGCTCTGTGTAGTGGAGCACGTCTCCACAGTTACAAAAGTTGTGAGTCAGATAATAGATTTTTGTAAAAGGCAACGGGAATCCTTACGGGTAAATGAGCACTTGACCATTCGCTACAGGTTGCTGCGCCAGCACTCCCATCCGTAAGGTGGACTATTGTGTTTTACAGATACCAAATCCAAATATGGAAAGCATAATCACAAAACAGGGAGAAAAATGGCAGTCAGGCAAGCAAGAGGAAGGCAATAGCACTTACGTTAGTGGTCCTTGTGTATCTCAAGACCCTACTCTTCGACTCTATGGCTACCCTCCTACCCTTACTCTCCCTGCCCTGCAACCCTCCTGATGCCAACCCCCAGCTCAGGTCCAAATCCCTAATTGTCCAACACTTTGGAACATCCTCCCAACATGAAAGGCGCTATATAAATGTAATTTGTTGCTGCTGTCTGTTAACTTACCACTAATAGTGCAGTGATGGCTTCCAGAGGGATCATGCTCTTCGTGGGAATGTTTACAACGGCATTTTGCTCTCCAAGTCCTTGGATCAAAATTGGGTCTTTTTCTCAGCCAGAATTCTCCTACATCCTCAGGGCGGGCTGGGACGAATGCAAAAGCCTTGCATTGGCAGAAATTCACAGCACAAGGAACGCGAACACTTTGAGCTGATCAGAAGGAATAATATCAGATCATAGAAGACTTGTGTTACAATCTTAAAGGTAAAAAGGAAGAGTAATTTTATTTCACTCTGGCCTGCTCTACGTCCCCCGCTCTACCTGCCCCACCATCAGAAATCGGGCCTTCAGCCTTTCTGCCCCCACCCTTTGGAACTCCATCCCACAGTCCCTTCACCTCACTCCCTCTGCTGTCTCCTTCAAAGTCCATCTCAAGACCTTCCTCTTCAACCACACCTTCGGTCACCCTCCTACACCCACGCTCCCTGTGCTCTACCTCTCCTGATCTTAACCCCCAGCTCAGGTGCACATCCTTGAGTGTCCAGCACTTTAGGATGTCCTCCTGACATGAAAGATGTTATACAAATATAATTTATTGTTGTTGTTTACACAATTCAGATCAACAGACTGTGACTCTAATGAACTTGAACTGCCTCCTCTTTCCATGACCACGTTTCCTTGTAGTGAAGCGTTTATTAGGATCCAATGATTTACTCTCTTTGGGCAGGAGGGTCCCATTGGAGCTGAGCTGTCTCCAAGGTCACACACATGCCTGGCAACAGAATATCTCCATTGAGTCAACCCTCTGCGGCAATCTCAAGAGGCCCAGTACACAAGTTGGTCAGCAGTACTCCTGGATCATCCAACCTGTCTCATCGGCAAGACTTGGGAGAGTAGACTGGGATACCGGGAGAATGGGATTCTTCCTATTTGTCTCCTGTTAACCCTGCAAGCTAAAGTCTTCACAGGTGGACAATCCCCCAACTAAAATTTTTCAACTACTTCATGGCTTTATGTTTGACGTTGCTGTATGCTCAAATTGGGTGCAACTTTCGCGAAAAGTAAGTCACTAATCTTTGCAGTAAAATCCTGTGATGGGCTTTGAGATGTCTCAACAGGGCAATAAGCTGCTAAAAAGCTCTGAGGAGATGGAGATCGGTGAGGAGGATCTTACAGTCCATCAGTGTTCCATAGTGCAATTGTGGGGTCTATCCACAAGAAGGATGACCCTAGTGAGACCGATAACTACAGATAACTATGATTTCAGTGGCTCTTAAAGTGGTGCTTCGAGAAGTCACTGCACATGTATCACATGCACTGGAGGCTCATGGTTTGATCAGGAACGAGAAGGCTGGTTTCTGTTCTCGTGGCTTTGTATGAGATCGCAGAAAGTCGCAAGGCTTTCAACTTAGGCATCAGTTTCGATTCCCAGCTATCCTTTGTACCCCACATCCGGTCCTTGGCGAGGACCACTTTCCTCCACCTCCGCCACATTGCCTGCCTCTGTCCATACTTCACTCCAAAGGCTGCTGAAGCCCTTGTCCATGCTTTCGTCACCTCCTGCCTTGGCTATTCAAATGCTCTCATCACTGGTCTCTCCTGCTCCACTATTCACACAATTCAACTAATTCAAAACTCTGCCAACCGCATTCTCACCTGCACTAAACTCCGTACCTCCAATACCCAAGTCCTTGTCAAACTTCAATGGCTTTCTGTCACAGAGCAGATCGATTTCAAGATCCTCACTCTTGTATTTAAATCCCTTCATGACCTGGCAAACCCCTATCCCTCCAACCTGTTCCCTCCCTATGCTACTACACACTGCTTCCGCTCGAATGTCTCTGGCTTCCTCCTTGACCACTGGACCTCCACCTCACCATCAGGGCCATGCTTTCAGCCACTACACCCAGAAGCTGTGGAACTTTCTCCCTCAATCTCTTCACCTTACCTCCTCTCTCCCCATTTTCAGGTCGCACTTGAACACCTTTCTCTTCAAAGTCTGTTGGTTACTTTCCCCCTCCCCCGGCTTGGCATTGGGCTCCCCCACTGTTAAACACTCGGAGACTCCATCTGGTGTGAAGGGCACTATATAAATGCAAGTTGTTGTTGTAGTAGTGCCTCATGAGGCCCTCATGATGAAATTGGAAGCCATGGGAGTATATGACCAAATCTTGGATTTTATCCGGAATATGTATTCCAGCTTCAAGAACCATGCAAGGGTCAATAGTGGACTCACTGAGCACATCCTTCTGGAAAGAGTGGGGGAGGCGGGTGGGTAAGGCTGCCCATTGCACCCACCCTATTCGATGTGTTCATCAATGATGTATTGGATGGCATCGAAGGGGAAGGACTTGGTATATCTGTTCCAGGCTTTTCTGACAGGATTGCGGGGCTTCTGTTTGCGGGGCTTCTGTTTGATATATTTGATGATATTGTGCTAACGATGGACTCACCTGGGGAGCTTCTGCGCTGCACCCGCCATCTTAAACACCGGGCCAACCGGTGGGACATGGCGATAGGCGCCCCCAAGTGTGGAATCATGGTTCTGGATGGCCCAAGAGTACACATCGAGGGAAATGATTGGAAGATACAAGGGGCATCAGTCCCAATTGTTGACTCATATCGGTACGTCGGGGTCGTGGTGGACACCAACTTCAGCCTGGACACTGTCCTTAAGGACCGCACTGAGAAGAGGTGAAGGGCACTCTGCTCGTCCCTCTTCAAGGACAGCAGGATCTCAATGCAGGTCAATCTTGCAGCATATAAGATCTCTGTGCAAACAGTCCTCCTTTTGGATCCGAGCACCTGGGGATGCAGTAGAAAGGCTTCCTCTGACCCATTTGCAAAGTCCAGGATCAAGCAGTGAGGTGGATTGTGGTAAACACGGGAAGTGGCTGCAGGGAGGGAGGGCTCCGGCCTACACTGACCTGTCACTAAGCTCCCTGGAGGCGGAGTCTTGCAGGGAGTTCCTGGTACCTACCATCCACTTACTGAGGGCTCAAACCCACACTTGCTAGATGTCAAACACCGAACCACTGACTATTCCCTTTGAAGGAGAGGTAAGCGGGGTCTTCTTGGAGCTAAACTGGATTGAGGGTGACGTGTCTGGCAACAGAATCGAACTAGCTCTTCATGGTGGACTTGGTACTCCAGGCCACTGCTGATGGCAGCACAGCCAGCCTGGCTCATCAGCAGGACTTGGAGGAGCAGACCAGTCACTGGGGGCAGGGAATCATCCCATTCAGCTCCCGTTTACCCTGCAAGCCAAAGCCCTAAAGGATAGGGTGGTCCTAGCTGGACAAACAGCAGGAAAGATTGCCAAACTCTAATATCAATTGCAAGCTAATTAGACTCAACGCACCCTCTGCGGTGCCTTCGTCTTGACTCTTGCCAACCTGCGCCTAATACTTTCTGGAATTAGGTAGCAGAATGTTTCCCTCCAGGGAGAGATTGTGCATTCATTCCAACAATCTATCTCTAAAATTTGCATGCAAAGGAAATCTCTGCTTGGTTGGGTTACTCTTAAGCATGGTGATGGATTTTCGCATGTGTCAGACACCCAGCTGACCCAATTTAAAATAAAATGTACTATCCACTGAAACATTGAAGTACTTGTTTCGGAATACATTATCTCATTGTGCCTTTGTTTGCAGTTTTTGGCTCAGATACATAGCTTTACCCCTCACCTGAAAATCGCTCATGTTCGGCAAGCAGGTGGCCACAGAAACACTTGGACTTTATTCCAACCCGGATGCAATCCCATTTGTACTCCGGAGATCTCCATCCAATATAGATTCCTTTCATTGTAACACAAACACCAATACATTAGTTCACATGAAATAACGGTACCATCTAGCTCTTGCTTCCAATGCAGGGAGGTTCACATTAAACAGGAGCTTTCTTGTAAAAGGAAGAAGCTAAACTGGAAGTATAGTGTGCTGATCTCTCACACTGCTCCATGGAGTGTCAATTGTGAAGTCCTGTAGCTCACTGGTTAGAGCACTCGCCTCGCAAGCAAGAGACCTGGGTTCGATTCCCAGCAGGGCGAAACGTTGGGTAAGTTTCCTTACTCCACACACCACTGTTTACCTAGCAGTGAGTAGGAACCCAGTTGTTAGTCGATTGGCTTTTCCGGGGATAATAATTCCTTCAATAATAATAATAAATTGATCACTCAATCGATGACCATTGGTGGGACACACTGTGTGCAATTGGCCGCTGTGTTTCGCCCACAAGATATACAGTCAATTCACTTTACTGTATATTCTGTGAAGCGCTTTGAGACATCTCGAAGATGTGAAAATGCAAGGATTATTATTATTATTATTATTAACCTGCGGCTTATATAGCTCATATCTTATATAGAATTACATTGTCTCCACCATTCCTAATTCCCTCTCCTGTAGCTCTCTATTCCCCTCTCCATTATTTATCCATTGAGTTTCTCTTAAATAGATTGTTGCTTTCTGATTCAACCATAGCTTCAAGAAGCGAATTACACGTTATCACCACCCTCTGTGTAAAAAAGTTCCTCCTAACTTCCTTTTTAGATCTTGAGCTATGTCACCTTGATAAGGCAACGTGTGAAGCCAAGGCTGGCCTCACAAAGGAGTTTGCCTCAGTCTGTGCACATTTCTCCTTTGTCTAGTTTCAGAAGCTCCTGAGCAGGTCGTGCAGACAGTGAGTGCTGTGTGCAGGCCAAGACATGCAACCTCAGGATCTAAGTAATGTAGGATGTGTAGACACCAAGAAAGAAGAGGAAAATATATCTACAAATAGTAAGAAACAGGAGAGAAAAGCCATCTGTCTCAGGGAAATCATTATCCATCTTGCCTCTGAGTTAGCCTCGTGATACAATAAATCACCGTTCTACATTACATACAACTTCCCAATGGCCATCTCTCTGAGATGCTATCCTACATGAAGAGAATTGTATAAATACAAGATGTTGTTGTCTCTGCAGTGTAACAACCCCTCCCTTCAGTCTAACTACCTCTCTTTCTGACTAACCGCCCATCTCTTTGACTAAAATCCCTCTCTCTTACTATAAACACTGGCTGCATACTATGCACATTACAGGAGTCTGGGGCACACTATGGGAGCAGTAACTTCAGTCACCTAACCTGAACACTTACAGAAGTTGCAGCAAACTCACCTGACCTAATTGCATCCAGCGCTGCCTCTCTCTCCGGATCAAAAAGTTCTTTCACTCGAGCTCCGAATTGATCTTGGTGCATCGCCTTCGCAACAGAGATGAGCTCCGCTTTATCGGCTGGGATTATGGGTTTCACTGTGTAACCTGTGAAAGGCAATTTGACGTTAGACATAATTTTCTGGAGTCCTGCAACATAGTGGTTAGAGCATTCGCCTCGCAAGCGAGAGGACTCGGGCTCAGTTCCTTAGGCAAGTTCCTCACTACACACGCTTCTGTTTACCTAGTAGTAAGTAGGAACCCGGTTATTAGTTGATTGGCAGATCACTTTCTGAGGGCAATAATCGCTTATAAAAAATTAAAAATAAAAATTTGGTCACTCAATCCACGGCTGTTGATGGGACACTGCTGTGAGCAATTGGCTCCTGCGTTTCGTCCACAAAATACAGTCAATTCACTTTACAGTATATTCTGTGAAGAGCTTTGAGACGTCTCAATGACACGATAAGGCATTATATAAAATGCAAGGATTATTAAATTATTATTAATTTCCTATTTCCTGCCTGCTCTCACCTAGAAAGGATATGATATTGCACATCCGACAATGCAACACACCCCCAGGATTGCAGTGGAGTATCAACTTAGACTATGTGATTCCAAGTCCTGATGTGGGGCTTGAACCCACAACCTTCTGATTCAGAGACTGTGCCAGGCTCATGCAAATGTATCCATATAACAAAAAAACACACTACTGTACATATACAGTACTTATGTATTAATATTACTAGCAATGCTTTCATTACTTCCCGCTCACAAAATATAGAGTCAATCCAGTATACAGTATATCCTGTTAAGCGATCTGAGACGTCTCAATGATGCAATAAGGCATTATATCAAATGCAAGGATTATTATACTATAACAACTTGCATTCGCATAGCACATTATAATGTTAAATTCTAGCAATCTGTAACGATAGAGAACGTGAATCACAACCTTAAAAGTGTTTCTCACTGTACCTTTTGGGGCCAGCATTACTTTGCCTTTTGAAAATCCTGATGGGAATGGCACGAGAGCCTGGTTACTGGGCCCGGGCACATTGCTCGAGCCTCTTCCTGTCGATCCCTTGACGCTGATCTGATTCTGTTTCTGAGATGGATACCTGGAGACAGGAAACGGAGACTTCTCGGTGCGTTTTCCCCCGCCTCGACCGGCAGACATCGTGCATGTGGGTTGTCAGGCGTAGTCATCAAACTTCAGGCGGCCACTACAGCACCAACCCGTGAACTTGCCTTGCCATTTCGACAGGCGCACTCGCGCTCAGCCACATTCAGCAAACGCACAAACACCGTCTCGAGAGGGTTGCAAAAAAATAATATGAATAATAATGATAAAAGTCCTGCCAGCTTGTCAAGCTTTTTACCTCTCTGGAAGTGCCCTGCTCCTCACAAAGCATGTGAGGCAGTTGTTATGCAATGGGTGAGCGTCCACAGTATCTAGGAGACGGCAGGCAATGAGAGTGACAGAGCAGAGTGATTGCTGGTTGGTGCGGAAGTCTCTGCTGGGAAGCAGCAGTGCAGTTGGACAAGTTAATCTGTGGATCAGGTTCAGGCTGATGGACAAGAAATACATTAATGAGGTTTCAGGAATCTGATTACAGGTGGGCAATAACATCAAACAAGGAACGTGCAACGGGTTAAGTTTATTTTTGACACTGCGCCAGCTGGAGTTTTTTTAATTTAACTTAATCCTTGCATTTGATATAGCACTTTTCACGTCAGGAGGACGTCCCAAAGCACTTCACAGAACACACTGTAAAGTGAATTGACTGTATATTTGTGGGCGAACGCGGCAGCCAATTGTGCACAGCAATGTCCCACAAACAGTCGTAGATTGAAAATGACCAATTTATTATTGTTTTTTGTTTTGGAGGGATTATTATTAGGCGTGTGGAGTAAGGAAACTTGCCCAAGGTTTCACCCTGCCTGGAATTGAACTCAGGTCTCTTGCTTGCAAAGCGAGTGCTCTAACCACTGAGCTACAGGACTCCTGTGGGGCCAGGATGGAAAATATCTCCCCTCTTCCTCTCCGAAAAGAAATCACTTATGCTGGGGTAGAGTTCTGTGGATATCGGCTGCCCTCTGGTACCTGACTCAAGTGGGAATGTGGGTTTGAGCCCCACATCAGGACTTTGAACTCACATATTCTATCCAGGTTAACACTCCAAGGCAATGCTGGGGGGAGTTGCATTGCTCGAGGCAATGTCCTTCAGATGAAATGTTAACACGAGCTCCCATCTGCCTGTTCGGTTGGATGTTAAAGATCCAGCAACTCAAGAAGTGAAGGGACTTTCTCCTGGTGTCCTGACCAACAATCCCCCAGAGAAAACGAATCACTGACTGACAAATTAATGAATCATTGGCTGTTTATAGAACATTACTGTGCGCAAATTGGCTGCCGCGTTCGCCTACAAATTACATAGTGACTAGACTTTACCCATGTGTGCACTTTTCCAGAATGTGGGAAGGGGACACTTGATATGCAAGAGGGAGAACATTAGCAAGTTTTTTCCGCCTCCATGACCCATACATAGGATATAAAACCTAACACAGCGATTTAATCCATTCACTCAAAGACTATCATCCTTGGGAGGTGGAAGAGGTAAGCGGGGTCTCCTTGGTTCCAAGGTGATGTGTTTGGCTACAGAATGTCAGAATTAAGTCAACCCTCTGTGGGGGGGTTTGTAGAAGTCTGATTCATGATACAAGCGGGTTTGCAGTACTCCAGGGCACTGCTGATGACAGCACTGGTTCAGCAGGACTAGGAGGGGCAAAGCAGTCACTGGAAGCAGAGTCAAGTCTCAGGACATCCTTCTGACGTGAAAGCCGCTATACAAATGTAATTTGTTGTTGTCTTGATAACTCTGCAAGCCAAAGCCCGAATGGGCTCAGTGGTCCTTGCTGATCAAGTATGGGAACACTTGCCAGAAAGTGCTCTCAATGGCAAGCTATATGGTTTTAATAATACTAATACTTGCATTTGATGTAGCGCCTTTTCACATCGTCGAGACGTGTAAAAGCAGGATTACACATTACTGTAAAATGGATTGACTGTATTTTGTGAGTGAAATGTGGCAGCCAATTTGCACACAGCAATGTTTCATAAATAGTCATGTTTGGGGACATTTGGGGAAAAATCAAAGAGTGACCAATTGGGGGGATTTGTTGGAAACAACATCAAGAGAAACTCCCGAACAAAAATAGTGAGAGCTGGGAAAACTCAGCAGGTCAGCGGAGAAAGGAAAGTGAGTCAACGTTTCAGAGGGATGACCCCACGTGCACAATGTTTCTGTTCTGACTCACTTTCCTTTCTCCATAGATGCTGCCTGACCTGCTGAGTTTTCCCAGCTCTCTCTGTTTTTGTTTCAGATTACCAGCATCTGCAGTATTTTGTGTTTTGTTGAGAGAAACTCCCTTCTTTTTTGAATAGTGCCATGGGACCTTTAACATCTATCTGAACAGGCAGATGGGACCCCGGTTTAATGTATCATCCAAAGGACGAATTTAGTTTGTTGATCTCCAACTGTTCCCCAAAACACACTCTGGGGTCCCCAAACCTTGGCTCTTACCATTGTGCTCAATACTCTCCAGAATTAGATAAGCAGGGTCCATCCCTTCAGAGAGAGAACATTCCAAATACATGGACATTTCCAGGTGTATCAGACATACATGTGTGGAACTCTCAGATTGGTTTGGATGCTCTTAAGCCTGGTGATGGGTTTCCACATGCATCAGACTGACCCAAGAAGAAAACATTCACTCAAAGAGGAAACAATGAGACTAGAAACTGAAAAAAAAAAACAATAAAATCCTAGGTTTGACATAAAACACTACAATATGTATTTCAAACATAATGTCTACAGAGACGTGGAAATCTATCCTGGCTTAGGCAGGCATACCGAGGCATTCTCTCTATGCATGAAAAGCTGATGACCGCATGTGTAATTTCCCATTCCCATCATTTTTGTGAATGCTTATTTTTTTTTCTCTTTCTTTCATTCATCTCTTCTCTCTCTTTTTCTCCCTCCGTTCACCATACCTTATCTTAGTTCCTCATTTTCCAATGTTTTATGTCTCGTAGGCCAGTGTGCTGTTCACATAGCCACTGAGTGTAACTGGACCCCACTGTATCCCATTGCAGCATCATAAGGTATTTGTGACACTTCAGGTTATTCTCAGTTCCTGGATATTGTGACATCATGAGGCTATTAAAATAGTCCTTGCAATTGATACAGCATCGACATGTCTCAAAGGGCTTTTTAGGTATCTGCTATCAAATGTAGTGACTGTCCAATTGTAGGCAAATACTACTGTATAGTTTGAGCACAGCAAGGCTCCTCAAACAGCCATAAAGTGAACAACAATCTTATATTCATATAGCGTCTTTCATCTCATGAGGACATCTCAAATCTCTTCAAGCAGTTGACCCGGAAGAGAGGATTTATCTGGAGGATTGTTGGCAAGGACCCCGGGAGAAACTCCCTTCTCTTTTTGAACTGCATTGTCAGATCTTTGACATCTAACTGAGGACCGGCAGATGGGACCTTGGTTTTATGACTCACCCGAAGGAGGGCACCAATGTTTCAGCGTTCTCCTAGCTCTGTACTGGTGTGTCAGTTTAGACTTTGAGCTCAAAGTCACATTTAATAGTTTCATGGACACCTCTCGAGCTGTTCAGCTGCCATAATCATTGAGCCATTCAAACTTTATTTCACCCTACCTCTCCCATTCTCCTCTGTTTCTATTGCTGGGGTAACATTCTACAAACACCACACCCTCTTCCATCTCACTTAAATGGGTTTCTTTCTTTCAATGTGCAAGCCTCGTCAGCTTGGATGAGGTGAAAGCACCCGCATCTCTGAGTCAGAAGAATGCGAATTCAAGCTCATAGGGGCTTTCAGCTCATAGTTCAGGCTGATATTCTAGTGCAGTACTGATGGAGCCACTACATTGTCAGACATTAAAGATTCTATAACATTGTTTGAAAAGACTAGGGCGTCTCCAATATCTTCCACATAAATTTGTCATTCATATGACAGAAACAACCATGAGGTGAATGACCATTTTTATCTGGGGGATTGTTGGCCAGGAGAAACTCCCTTCTCTTTTCAAATAATGCCATGAGATCTGTAATGTCCACCTGAATAGGCAAGATGGAAATTTGGTTTAACGTCTCATCCGAAGAACAGCACTTCCGACAATGCAACACACCTACAACAACAACAACAACAACAAGATTCCATTTATAAAGCGCCTTTCACGTCAGGAGGACGTCCCAAGGCGCTGCACAGTTGGGTCATGACCCGAGCAGGGGGGAAATGGTCAGGGGAGGGGAGGGAGCGAGGAGGGGGGAAATGGTCAGGGTGAGGGGAGGGATGGGAGGGAGCGAGAAGGGGGAAGAGAGTCGAGAGGGGAGCTGAAGGCTCGGTCAAAGAGAAAGGTTTTGAGACCGGCCTTGAAGGAGGAGAGGGAGGAAGCAAGGCGAAGGCACTGGGGATAGAGTTCCAGAGCCTCGGGGCTGAGAGGCTGAAGGCCCGACCACCAATGGTAGGGCGATTGGGGCGGGGGACGTGGAGCAGACCGGAGCCGGAGGAACGGAGGGTACGGGCAGGTAGGTAGGGGGATAGTAGGTTGGAGAGGTAGGAGGGAGCAAGGCCGTGAATGGCCTTGTAGGTGAGGATGAGGATCTTGAAATCAATCCTCTGGGGGATGGGGAGCCAGTGGAGGCGAGCGAGGGTGGGAGTGATGTGGTCCCGAAGCCTGGTGCGGGACAGTACACGAGCTGCAGAGTTCTGAATGACCTGCAGCTTGTGGAGGGAGGTGGCGGGAAGGCCGACGAGGAGAGAGTTCCCATAGTCCAGCCTTGAGGTGACAAAGGCGTGAACCAGGGTTTCAGCAGCGTGAGGGGTGAGGTAATGGCGTAGTCTGGCGATGTTCCGGAGGTGATGGAAGGCGGTGCCAGTTGTGGTGCGGATGTGAGGGAGAAAGGACAGCTCAGGGTCGAACAAAACGCCGAGGTTCCTGACTGGCTTTGAGAGGTGGAGAGTGCAGCCTTGGATGCTGATGGTGTCGGCGCCTGAGGTGCGGAGGCGCTGACGTGAGCCAATCAGGAGGGCCTCGGTTTTTCGCACGTTGAGCTGAAGAAAGTTGTCTCTCGTCCAGGACTCGATGTCGGACAGGCAGGCTGTCAGGACATCGGTGGTCGTGGAGTTGAGAGTAGAGGAGGAAAGGTAGAGTTGGGTGTCATCCGCATACATGTGGAAGTTAACTCCATGTCTGCGGATGATGTCACCAAGGGGGAGCATATAGAGGGTGAAGAGGAGGGGACCGAGGACAGAGCCCTGAGGGACACCACATGAGACAGTACGGGGGGTGGAGGAGAAGCCATTCGTCGAGACAAAGTGAAGACGGTGAGAAAGGTACGACCTAAACCACTCAAGGACAGTGCCTTGAAGGTTGAGGTGGGAGGACAAGCGGTGGAGTAGGATAGCGTGGTCGACCGTATCGAATGCTGCCGATAGGTCGAGGAGGACGAGGAGGCAGAGGGAGCCCTGGTCACAGATGGTCAGGATATCATTGGTGACCTTGACCAGGGCAGTTTCTGTGCTATGGGCAGCACGGAAACCTGACTGAAGGGGTTCGAAAAGAGAATGGGTGGAAAGGAAAGAGCGCAGTTGGGAGGCGACAACTCTTTCCAAGACCTTGGAGAGAAAGGGGAGGTTGGAGATGGGCCGGTAGCTTGATAGCTGCGACGCATCAAGGGAGGGTTTTTTCAGGGTGGGCGTGATGGTGGCAGTTTTTAATGGAATGGGGACAGAGCCAGAGGAGAGGGACAGGTTGATGATGTCAGTGATATGTGGGGCAAGAAAGTGGAGCTGGGAGATAAGGAGTGGAGTGGGGATGGGGTCAAGGGAGCAGGTGGTTGGTTTTAGGGATAGGATGAGTTCAGTGACAGAGGGTGGGGAAACGGGTACGAAAGTGTGTAGGGGAGGATGGGTAGGAGTCGGAGTGTGGGAGTGAGGGGGTGGGGGGTTGGTGGATGTTGGAGGGGAAGTGACCGCGGAGCGGATTCCCTTGATCTTGGATTCAAGGAAATCCAGCATCTCCTCGCAGTGAAGGTTGGAGGAGATGACCTGCGCGGGGTGGCGGGGGGACGGAGGAGTCGGGTTGTGGTGGAAAACAGTAGCCTGGGGTTGTTCTTCGCCTCCAGGATTATCCTGGAGTAGAAGGACGACTTGGCCAAGGCTAGAGTGGAGCGGTAAATTTTGAGGAGGTCCAGCCAGATTTGTCGGTGGACCGTTAGGCCAGATTTGACATTCAGCAGCCCGCACCTGGCTTTTCAGTGAGCGGAGGTGTGTGGTGTACCAGGGGGAGGAGCGGGAGTAGGAGACAGTGCGGGAAGTGATGGGGGCAAGAGTATCGAGTGTGGAGGGGAGGGTATTGTGGAGGAGGGAGAGAGGAGAAGAGGGGTCGGTGAGGGTTGAAGGCCAGAGGGAGAGGAGTTCAGAGGACTCCAAGGCATCGGTTAGGGATTGTGGGGGTAACTTCTTCCAAGGGCGGTAGAAGATGGTGGTGGGTCTGGTGGAGGTGGGGAGGGGGGTGGAGGTGGTGAAGGAGATGAAGTAGTGGTCAGAGATGGCCTTGTCGGTAATAGTGACATCCGAGACACTGAGGCCCCGGGTGATCACCAAATCGAGTGGGTGGCCGTGACTGTGAGTGGGGGAGTTTATGTGTAAGGAGAGGTTGAGTGAGGAGAGCAGGGAAGAGAAGTCTGTGGAGATGGAGCAGGAGGGGGTGAAGTGTAGGTTAAAGTCGCCCAGGATGATGAGGCGATCAGAGCAGAGGCAAAGAGATGTGAGGAGTGTTGAAATGTCAGAGATGAAGGTGGGAGAGGTTTTAGGGGGCCGGTAGAGGAGGAGGATTTTAAGGGAGAGGAATGAGGGGTGGGAGAGGGTGAGGTGCTCAAAGGAGGGGAAAGAGCCAGTGGAGTAGGGGATAGGGCAAGTGGTGTCCTTGAGATAAGGGCAACACCACCGCCACGGCGGTTGGGGCGGGGGATGTGGTGGGAGGTGTAGCCGGGTGGCGTGGCCTCCGTGAGGGGGAAGGTGTCGCCTGGGGTGAGCCAGGTTTCTGTTAAGGCCATGATATCAACGTTCTCATCAAGGATGAGATCGTTGATGACCAGGGCCTTGTTGCAGAGGGAGCGGACATTTTGCAGTCCGATGTGGAGGGAGCGGTTGACAGAAGGGTGTGTGGGAGGGGAGGGGGTCCAGGTTGTGAGGCAGGGGTGGGGGGAATGGGGATGAGGGAGGAGAGGTTGACTCCCCGGGTCTGTGTCCGGGGTGGGTGGCGAGTGTGGTGGGGAATGGGGCAGTCGGTGTGGCTGCTGCTGGACAGCCAACGCCGAGTGCCACGGTGAGCCCGGCGGAGGATTCCCAGGCTGGAACAGAGGGAGGTTGTGGGAGGGTCAAGTGGGGATAGAAGACGAGAGGGACGGAGAGAGAGGAGGAGAGAGCGGGAGAGATGCAGAGGGGGGAGGGTTTGGGGGGAGAGAGGAGGGGGCGGGAGGGAGGGGGTGAGGGGGCTCGGGTCAAAGCGGCAGCCATAGTGCGCACGCGGGGACCGGGAGCGAGCGGTCAGGTGGATGGCATTATCCCGTAGATTGGGGCAGCGAACCCAACAGGACCATAGTGGGCTCTGATGTGAGCCCTGGGGGGGGGGGGGCGCGCAGAGGTTTTTTTTTTTTTTTTTTTTTCGCGCACGCACGCACCTGAAAACTAATCTATGACGTCGCAGTTCCCCCGCTCCGCCCCCACACCGCCCCTCCCCCCCCCCCCCCGGGGCTGAACTCGCTCCGGCGTCGAGTTTAAGTACCTGGGTCAGTAGGCCCAGGCTCCTCCCCGCGCTGTCCTGCCGCCCCTCCCTCTAGCTAGCTCTGGATTGGAGTGTCAGCTTATGTGAATTCAAAATCTCAACATGGGACATGAATATACAATCTTTTGACACAGAATTAAGAGTACTATCAAATGAACCAAGTTGATAACTATTGGATGTATTGTACATCAACATTACCCAAACCCAATTTGCTGCTCTGGATTACATTGCTACTTGAGCCACAGATATTTATGTCCACCGAGATATTGATATGGTGTTAAAAATTTTGTACATTGAATATAACAAAGGCATTAAATTTAAACAGACAAATAATAATCATAAACATGCTTATTAATGATCATAACACCAAATTCTGCAATATAAAATAATTCTTAAATTATATTGAATATACAGAAATTATAGCAATAGCAATTGTTTTTTTCTTTCCTTATTTCTGACATATTTTAGCACAAAGAAAATACTTTGAAATAACACTGATTTATACAGTATTCAGTATACAGTATCATACTATTATTCAGTATAAATATTCTAGATGTAAATCGCACTGTGTTAGCTTCCCCATTCTCAATTCAAAGCTGAATATTAAAATTCATATTTGTTTTCTGGTCTTCGTGCAAAGAGATGTAATCTGTTAATTATAAAACAGGGCATCCACTCTACATTACAATACTGCCACAAACTACAACAACAAGATTACATTTGTATAGCACCTTTCACGTCGGGAGGACGTCTCAGGGCGCTGGACAGTATATAGCATTTCAGACCCGAGCAGGGGTCGGGGGGGAGAGGGGAGGGGAAGGGGGGTGGCCGATGGCATGGTCGAAGAGGAGGGTCTTGATGCAGGACTTGAAGGAGGCTAAGGAGGGGGTGAGGCAAAGTGATTGGGGGATGGAATTCCAGAGGTTGGGGGCAGAGTGGCTGAAGGCTCTCCCACCAATGGTGGGGCGGGTGGGTCGGGGGGCGTGGAGCAGCCGGAGCCGGCTGAGCAGAGGGAGCGGGCGGGTTGATAGGGGGTTAGGAGGTCGCAGAAGTAGGGTGGAGCGAGGCCGTGGAGTATTAACACAACTTAAATGTACAGTACAGTGAAAACCTTGATTATTCACCAATTTATTATTATTATATTCACCAATTTCAATTACCAAGTAGGGGGAATGCCTGGCATGAGAATTAAAGTTTTGTTCTATTTAGACTTGCACATAAAGACATTAAACTCAAGCTCAATATGAAAGCAACAATTCTGACAGCCTGAAAAAAGATTGAGGGCACTGAAGCCCAAAAAGGCCAAAAAGCCCGAGACGATTGAAATGTACAATTTAAATAGTAACAAGCACTTATTTTTCAGCAAGAGCACAGGGGTGTTCACCCTGAGTCTATGTTTTTGGGTGATCATAGCTTCATGTCTTTTTTCCCCTTCAAAGTTCCTGTAATAAGAGAAATATATTGAATCATTACTAGTGCTGGAAGACTTGATGGCTTTCTTACCATCAAGGAGTCCTGTAGCATATTGGTAAGATCACTTGCCTCGCAAGCGAGAGGGCCTGGGTTCGATTCTCGAACAAGGCAATACCTTAGGCAAGTTTCCCTACTACATACGCCTGTTTACCTAGCATTAAGTAGGTTGTTAGTCGATTGGCGGATCGCTTTCTGGGATAATAATCCTTTAAAAAACAATTGCGTCACTTCAATCTACAACTGTTTGTGGGACACTGCAGTGCGCAATTTGCTGTCTTATTTCGCGCACAAAATACAGTCAATTCACTTTACAGTATATTCTATGAAGCGCTTTAAGCCACCTCAACAATTTGATAAGGCCCAAAGTCAAATGCAAGGATTATTATTTGTATTGTCAGGAATGTTTTAAGCTCTTGGTTGTTTGCCAATAACAACAACTTGCATTTATACAGCGCCCTTCATGTTAGGTGAGTTGCTTGCAGCACTGAGATTGCCAGAAATTACTTTTACTAGGAGAATTCTGCTGCAGGAGACATTAAATCTTTGCTTAAATTGTAATGACACTAAAGATGTCACAGGAGCATGGAGGGGTGAACTTCTCATTCAGAGCAAATGTGGGGAAATTCCACTTTGAGAGCTCAAAATTCCACCTAGTCTTACCCCATAATACATTTTTGCCTTAAGGTTTTAAATTTTGCAGAAACATTTTGTGGAAAAATCTTAAATTTAGTCATGATTTGCAACGCATTTTTTTTTACAAATTGGGAAAATATTGATTTTAAAATGATTTAAGATTCTGCACGATCTTAAATTTTAAGACAAAATGATATACAGACACGATAGGCCAAATGACCTTCTGTGATGTAAATTTCTATGTGTCTATGCTACAGCTGGATGTCTGACACACATGGAAACGATGCAATACAATATAAATTTACATTTATATAGCGCCTTTCATGTCAGGAGGATGTCCCAAGGTGCTTAACAATATTGGTTTGGCACCCAAGCTGGGGGTGGGAGTCAAGAGGGAGGGGGAGGGGAAAGATGACCGAAAGCACAGTCAAAGAGGTAGGTCATGAGACAGACCTTGAACGAGGCGCGGGATGGAGCCAATCAGACATACTTCAACAACAACAACAGCAGCAACAACAACAACAACAAGATTACACTTGTATAGCATCTTTCACATCGGGAGGACATCCCAAGGGATGGAATTTCAGAGAGTTGGAGCAGAAAGGCTGAAAGGCCGATGATGGGTCGGGTAGGGCAGAGGACATAAAGCAGGCTGGTGCTCAAGGGAGTAGCTGGGTCACATTGAGACTTGGAAAACATATAGTCTGAGGTAACACTTCAAAGCAGTGTGGGAGGGGGGCTGCTGAATTGTTGGAGGTGCCATTCTTTGGATGCGATGTTAAATTAAGGTTCTATCTGCCTATTCAGGTAGACGATAAAGATACCATGGATTTAAAAAAGAGGAGTTTCTCCCAGTGTCCTCGCCAACAAGCCCCAAATAACATTGGTGATTCACTTCAAGGCTGTTTGCAGGACATTCGTGTGTGGAAATTGGCTGCTGCATTTGCCCACAAAATACAGTCACTCCACCTTACAGTATCCTGTGAAGCACTTTGGGACATCTTCAGAAGTAAAAAAAAATCCAAATATTATTATTAATTATTATTACCTAATTCTGGATTTTAGGTGCAGGTTGGCAAATAAAACAACAAGACTTCCTTAAGAAGTCCCAGGGTGTGCATTGCATTTTGAGCCGTCTAGAAGACGTGAAAAGCACTATATCAAATGCAAGGATTATTATTATTATTATTATTGGGGAATTGTAGGAAAGGCTTTGAACATGAGTAGAAGGGATATTCCCTGAATTCTACATTGAAAGAGAGACAGTGACATATATGCAATACAATCCACCTTCCATTCGGTGGCTCTGAAAGGAAAATATAGGGGACAGAAGGCACAGTACCACTTAATTTTAGACATTAAAATATAATTTAGTTAGAAGTGACATTGAACATTCATTTGAAGGTCACGTGATTGAAGATGTAAGGACTTTATGAGAATGGGAGAGTGATGTTCAGTTATATTCTTATTAATCTTAATACTCTTATATTAGCTTCCACTCCCAGGGATGAGAGGTTTGATTCATCCCTCTGTGAGTTAAGGCTTTTGAAACTTAGAAAGTGTAACTCAACGGTTTTCTCTAAATGAAACTGAACTCAACTATTTTCTGGAAGTGAAATTCAATTCTGCTACCAATATTTTATATATTAACTACTTACATCAGTGCAGCAGACACAGAGTCACAGCAGTTTCAGCAAAACAGTTCCAAACATGAAAAGGAATCCAGATGCAATGGCAATATTCATCTACAAAAAAAACGTAAAATTAAGCTAAAATTAATGGGTTAAGTTTAGAAATACAGTACTGTTTATTAGCGACGATTGAGAAGTCACAGGAGGAACAGGGATTTGATCTACTCGTATAACTGTGTTGTAATTGAATAGAAATGCACAGTCTCTACATTTTACAGTATAAATCCTATCAGCATGCTTTGTCAACACTATGTCAAACGCAAGGATTGTCATACTGTAGCTCTTTCTTAAAATCCCAGTGTGAGGTGGGGGAGAAGACTGGGTAACAGATTGTATCAGAGGGACTAGTCACAGGAGTGGTTCTTAGAACTCTGTGACGGTGTCTGAGGATAGACTTGTGTCACATCCAAACAACCACAGAGGGGGATCTACGGAGCACATTCGTTGAAAACACAACGAAAGCCTCTGTCTGGGCTCATGTGTCAAAAATTGACACTTGGGCGAGGTAGTAGAATAGCTAGGGAACATAAACAACAACAACAACAACAACTTGCATTTATATAGGGGCAGTCTCTCGGAGCGCTTAACAGTGGCGGAGCCTGAATGGATGAACTAATGGCCTATATCCCAGTGCACTATAAGTAGAGGCAACCCTAGTTATAGGCAAACTAGGCAACTGCCTTGGGCAGCAGATTTCTGTGAGAAGCGATGTTGTTTTGAATGCTCGACCGACCAAATAGAGTCAGGCAGGGCTGCAGGGAGTTAAATTCATCTGTCTTAAGTTAAAGCTATTGAACTTCTAAGGGGTGATAGGAGGGGCGGAACATTGAGGTTTTCATGTGCTCCGGGACGCTACCCCACGTGAAGGGTGCTATATAAATGCAAGTTGTTGTTGTTTTTGCTGTAGGGTAGCAGATTGTCTTGAGTGGCTTCCGACTATAAGAGTCTGAGGTCTAGAGGCTGGGTTTCTGAGTACAGTACACTCTCTAGGTGTGCCTGGGAGGAAAGAACCACAATAGATTTTAATGCAAACAACATATGCTTGTAATTCCCCTCATCAGATTGGCAGAAGATGAAAAAGCAGTTGATGTCATGGAAAATCCCAGCAAAAAGAAAATTCTATCATTCATTTCGCCCACAAATATAGAGTCAATTCACTTTACAGTCTATTCTGTGAAGTGCTTTGAGACGTCTAGAAGACGTGAAAAGCACTATATCAAATGCAATTTATTATTATTATATTTGACTCCCCATCGTTCAGCAAATTTGAATACTGTATACACTTGACAAAGGCCAAACCGTTTGAAAACCGTAATGGTCCAACTGCAATCTAATATATCTGGTTAAACTCCAGATGAACTCCATCTGAACAACATATGTGGTCCCCAAGCTATTTGGGAAATCGGAAAATTTCTGAGCGACCCCAGGAATGGTACCCAAGCTCCCCTGTGAAAGTGGCTCCCGATTTAAAAAGAAATACATAGGCAGTTGGCGAGGGTTAGAGGGGGCTCAGCACCCCCATCTTCCCCCTACACACACTCCCAAATCTACCAGCTTTTTCCATGAAAACCCTGAGTCCTTTCAGGGAGACAGTCTGCCCCTGTCCCTCAACTCTTAGCCAATCTGTGCCTAAACTTTCTGAGCTTTGATAAGCAGGGTACTGGCTCTGGGGGAACATGCTACGCTCCACACCGGACAGATATAATTTGGAGTCCTGTAGCTCAGTGGTTAGAGCACTCGCTTTGCAAGTGAGAGACCTGAGTTCAATTCCAGACAGGGCGAAACCTTGGGCAAGTTTCCTTCTCCACACGTCTAATAATAATCCCTCCAAAACAAAAAACAATAATAAATTGGTCATTTTCAATCTACGACTGTTTGTGGGACACTGCTGTGCGCAATTGGCTGCCGCGTTCGCCCACAAATATACAGTCAATTCACTTTACAGTGTGTTCTGTGAAGTGCTTTGGGACGTCCTCCCGACGTGAAAAGCGCTATATCAAATGCAAGGATTATTATTATTATATAATTCTAGTTTCATTCTAGTTTATCTAGTTCATTGTATTTTCATAAATATATTTGAAACTCTCAATAGTTTGGTTTGGTTATTCTTAAAATGGGTTTCCACATATGTCAAACACACGTCTGACCCCAAAAAATTACATGATCTAATTATCAATGTTGCTAGATAATAGAAGCTGCAAAGACACTTGAAACAACGTATAAAGACTATAATCTAATACTATTGTTTGAATAAGAGTTTCATTGCATATTAACATCACTAAACTTTGCCCTCGATTTTATGATCACATCTTCACATGGAATCCCAAAGCGTAGTGGTAAGTAGGAACCCGGCTGTTAGTTGATTGGCGGATTGCTTACTAGTGGTAATAAACCCTCAAAAACATTTTGGTCATTTAATCCACGACTGTTTGTGGCATATTGCTCTATGGAATTAGTTGCTGAGTTTCATCCAAAAAATACACAATCAATTAACTTTACAGTATAATCTGTGAAGCACTTAGAGTCGGTCTCAACGACGTGATAAAGTGCTATATCAAATGCAAGGATTATTGTTATTATCATTATAATCTAATAGCATCGTTAATAAGAGTTTAATTGCACAATAATATCAATAAGCTTTGCTCTTCAATTTTATGATCACACTTTTATCCTCCCTGTTGCATTGCTGGGACCTGTTAATACAGCAGTTTTTCTACTTCTCTAAAGTAACGTACCCAGTTAGTGTTGTTCTGCGGCTGTGCTTTCTTGAACTGCATCAGACACTCGGCGATACTTTGGGACAGCAGTTCCACTTCTTTCTGCTCTACAGATGGAGTCATCACCCGATCTGCTACACAAGATACAAATACAAGGAAAGCCACTAACCGCCCACAGCAATACTTTCTTGGTTCATTCAGTTCAGATGCAACTCTAGAAATTATCCGGGCACCATCTTCAACGCTTAAAAGATTCATTCCAGATATATCCTTGAGAATGGATTCTGAGATCTTAGAGATGACTTCCTCTAAACTTCCCATCTCTTTACAGGAGGATTCAATAACTTGGCTTTTTCCCTGGCTATGATCCATTAAAAGCTTTGTCATATCACTGCATCGAGCCCGGATTTCATCATCAGACAAGTCGACTGGGATGGAATGAAGCCCTTTCAGAATCTCTATCATTATCTGAGGTCGGGTAACCATGTCTTAGCTTTGTAACGTAGTTGCCTGAAGTGTGAATGATCCTTTGGTAGATTTTATTTGAACCCTGTTACTAACCCTGTTGATAACCATGCATATAACTCTTTATCATCCATGGGGAGTTTCCACTGGATTTTTTTAGTTCCGTTTTCCATTTCAATAACTTTCCCCAGCCGATGCATTTTATTTCATAGCTCAGCACCCACTTTCACCTTAACAAACCTCCGCTCAAAACAACACAGTGAGGAATGATATCTAATGGCCAAATGTATTGTGGTGACAGCACCACACCCAACTTCATATATCTTTCTGCTCATTGAGAATTGACACTGAAAACATGACCATACATGGTTGCACACTCACCTTACTAAGCCAATCCAGAACCTTGGTATCTTGCTTGACCCTCAACTATCCTTTCTACCCCAGATCCGTGCCATAACTCACTCTGCCTTCCCCCAACTTCACAACATCACCCGGCTCTGCCACTGTCTCACACCACAGGCTGCCGAGACCCTAATTTTTCACATTGAAAGACAAAAAACTTTTCAAAAACCACTAAAATAAAAGTCACAATGACTCCTACTGTGTATATGAATGGCAAATGCTTGAGAGATCTCTTGTTTTGATGGTTCCCTGCAGTAAATTTGACTTCACTTTTAATAACCGATTTCCACACTGCTATCAGCGTTCTGTTTTCCCACGCCCCTATCAGTGTTCAGCATCTTTCCTGCCCATACAGGACACGCAGTCAGAGCCAGTGGTGTGGAACCTACTACCTGGTTTCTCTGCTGGGACTCAACACCGTCCCCACTTCTTCACAAAATGTGCAGCCAGGTATTGATAATTCAATTACAATTTACATGTTTATGTATATATATATATATAAATCCCTGTTACACTATATTCTGTGAAGCACTTTGAGACGTGCTCCCCCTTGGTGACATCATCCTCAGACATGGTGTCAACTTCCACATGTATGCGGAAGACACCCAACTCTATCTTTCTGCTTCTATCCTCAATTCCAGGACCACTGCTGTCCTGACAGACTGCCTGTCAGACATCAAGTCCTGGGTGAGGGCAAACTTCCTACAGTTGAATATGAACAAGACTGAGGCCCTCCTGATTGGCTCGCGCCAGCGCCTCAGCACCTCAGGCTCTGGCACATCAACCTCCATGGTTGCACACTACAACTCACCAAGCCAGTCAGGAACCCAGGGGTCTTGTTCGACCCTCAACTGCCTTTTCTCCCCCCCATCCAAGCCATGACCCGCTCTGCCTTTCCTCACCTCCGTAACATCGCCCGACTCTGCCACTACCTCACCCCTCAGGCTCGACTATGCAAATGCCCTGCTTGTTGGCCTTCCCAACTCCTCCCTCCACAGGCTGCAGATAATCCAGAACTCTGCAGCCCATGTCCTCTCCCGCACCAAATTCCATCGCCCCCATTCTCGCCCGACTCCATTGCTCCTTATCCTTCAGAAGTTCCAGTTCAAGATCCTGGTCCTCACCTGCAAAGCCCATCATGGCCTCGCCCCAACCTACCTCTGTGACCTCCTAAACCCCTATCAACCCGCCCGCTCCCTCCGCTCAGCCGGCTCTGGCCTGCTCCACTTCCCCCGACCCACCCACCCCACCATTAGCGGGAGAACTCTCAGCCACTCTGCCCCCAACTTCTGGAATTCCATCCCCCAGTCACTCCACCTCACCCCCTCCTTAGCCTCCTTCAAGTCCCGCATCAAGACCCTCCTCTTCAACCATGCCATCGGTCACCCCCCTTCCTCTCCTCTCCCTTCTCCCCCCTGACCCCAGCTCGGGTCTGAAATGTTGTACACTGTCCAGTGTCTTGGGACGTCCTCCCGACGTGAAAGGCGCTATACAAATGTAATCTTGTTGTTGTTGTTATTGAGACGTCTCAACAATGTGATAAGACGCTATATCAAATGCAAAGATTATTATTATTATTTAGACAGTGCCTTTCACTTTGGGAGGATGCCTCAAAGGGCTTCTCGCAACTGATTGCTCAAGCAAGGTTGAAAAGATATGTCTTAAGGCAGGTTTTACAATACAAACATTATGCAAAGTTATATTTGTAACTTTTGAATAACACATACACGGGAGGACTTTTGAAGGCACAAAGGGACAAGATAGAGAGACTCCACAATGGAGTACGGCGATAGCTGTCTGAAAGTTTGCCTACGATTCAACCTCATTGAATGGCTTAATTAACTAGTCTGCTGAGAGGAAGTGCATTGCCCTTCTAATAGTAAAGCTGTAAGTGTGGACAATATTAATGCTGAGTTCCTAAAAGCTGTTCTGTTGTGGGGAATAACAAGAGTCCTGCAGATGAGAAAAGAGCTATATCAAATGCAGTGATCATTTGTGATTTAATAAAAAGGCAGAACTGGTTTTATGGGCCAAATAATTTACTCATGCTACTGTGCTGCAATTACTAAACTGCTGAGGTATAAGAAAAGGGCAGGTAAATGGGACTGAAAGGATCTCTGTTTAAAAGAACCAGCGCAGACACGATGGGCCGAATGGTCTTCTTCTGTGCTGAAATTTCTTTAGTTCTGTGGTTATAGGGGCCTGTTTCTGACCTGTAACTGTGAGAATCTGATTGCGCAATGATAGCCCCTGTATAGGGATACTATACAAATGATCCAGGAGTGACATTTTTAAAAATTAACTGAAAAACTTATTAAATAACAGGAAGCATGTGAAGATTGTGTAATGCATATTTACATCTGCTACATTCAACACGATGAGCCAAATGGCCTTCTTCTGTGGTGTAAATTTCTATACATTTTGGCGTATGAGTAAATATGAGGGCAATGTCGTCTAACTTTCATGTATTCAAATGTATTATTCATAGAGTAAATAAATATTACATTTAACCAGGTTCCTTCTTTGTAACAATCACTTAACTGTACATGTTTGCCTAAATTTAAAGATAAACTCCCACTGAGATACTATAGCTGTAATATAAAATAGACAATTATTTGGGGAGGACAACTTTGCAGGGCTATGGGGAGAGAGTGGGGGAGTGGGATTTAATTGGATAGCACTTTTCAAAGAGCTGGCACAGACACGATGGGTCAAATGGCCTCCTTCTGTGCTGGATAATTCTATGATTCTATGATACCCTCCGGACCTGTATACAAGATACATGTAGCCCAGCAATGAACTCTTCTTTTAAAGAAATACATTGGGCTTAAAAGATAATTTTCCTCTGTCCGTGAGTCGTTTGTTTGAACCAATGTCCATTGACCATCCAGTGCGATAACACTATAAGCGTTGATCTGATTTGTGGCAGTGTACAGTCTGATTCGCAGTATCAGCCACAAGGTGGCAACACTATCTGTTTTGTTCATGCTCGGTTTTGTTGCTGAAGAAGGTGAGGAGGCAGCCAACACTGATTGTAATTACCTGTGGTGCCCTTTGACACCGTAAAGTGCTATAAAAATGCAAGTTCTTTCTTTTCCTTCATTTTATTTTTTTCTCTTTTTCTTGCTCTTTACCAGAATAAAAGCAAACATGAAGATTATGCATAAAATGTGTCCATGTCTTTGCCATATCCCATTTCAGCCACCTAGTGTCACTATGGTTCACCTGGAGGTGGCAGGTACAGTGAGGATAAATGTAGAATAAAACTCCTTTCTTCTGCACTCAACTCAGAAAAGCACTAATTACTGCGCTGGATTTTTAAAAATTCTACGTGTCACTTTCAGTGAGATTGCTAATTTGGTGCTGATTTAACAGTGGTTCTCTGCTCTATCATGCTCTATCTATTGGTTTTCGACTGCCCTCACACTCACTCACAGGATCACAAGATTGGTCTGGATAATGAAGGCCCATCTACCCATCTGATCTCATCTCTCCAGAACACCCACCTTACCATACCCTCATCACTGTGTCAAACTGCTTTTTAAATGAGTCTAGTGTCCTGGCCTCTACCACCTTACCTGGCATTCATTGATTAACCTCTGCATAAGGAAAAGCTTCCTGGTATCTGTCCTGAAATTGCCCTTAACAACACTAAACTTATCTCCTCTTGTTCTACTGTCTTGATATATCCTAAAGAATCATCCAGATTTAATTTTTCAATATTACATTTTGTACACCTCTATGAGGTCCCCTCTGAGTCAACTTCTCCCAAGACTGAAGAGCTTATCTAATCGTTGCGAAGAGTATAGCTCATTCTTCTAACACTGAGGATCATCCTCATTGCTCTCCTCTGTACTGCCTGCAGGACCTGGACCTTATGTCACTGTGACCAGAACTGTGGCAGGATTCCAGGTCCAGTCTGACCAGATCACTGTACAGCCCGAGAATGACTGGAATCTAAAATCAACTGATTTAGCAATATAGCCCAGCATCCTGTTTGTCTTGTTTATTGCTGCCGCACACTGTTTTAACATAGTAAATAATGAGTCAACTAATACCCCTAGATCTCTTTCAGCTTCCCCCTTAGTCTTTTTTGACCGTGCCTTCACCCTGCCCTCCCTGATTCCAATCCTGCTCCCATACTTGGGTCCTGTTCCCTGACTCTTCAGTGGCTTGGAACATCTTCCCGACGTGAAAGGCGCTTTACAAATGTAATTTTGTTGTTGTTTAATCTCATCCATTAAGTACTTGTGTTTCCTATTCTTTGATCCTATATGTAGCACCTTGCATTTATCTGTATTAAACTTAATTGACCACTTATCATGACCACATGTGCATACAACAACAACAACAACTTGCATTTATATAGCGGCCTTCACGCATGGTCGCGTCCTGGAGTGCTTGTCAGTGATAAGTCTGACTCCGAGCCAGGCAGAGAAGGAGGGGAGAGGTGACTGTAAGCACGATCAAAAAGGAAAGGCTTTAGGTGGGATTTAAGAGTGGGGAGGGAGGGGGCAAAGCGGAAGGATTGAGGGAGAGAGTTCCAGAGTTTCAGAGTGGAGTTGCTGAAGGTACGGCCACCAATGGTGGAACAGAGGGGGGCGAGAGATGAACAGGAGGCCAGAGCCAGCCGAGCGGAGGCAGCGGGTGGGGAAGTGGAGGGTAAGCAAACCGGATAGGTAGGGAGGTGCGAGGGCATGAAGGGATTTGAATACGAGTGAGAGGATCTTGAAATCGATCTGTTCGGTAATTGGGAGCCAGTGGAGCCTGGCAAGGACTGGTGTTATGGGGGTACGGAGTTTTGTGCAGATGAGTATCTGGGCAGCATAGTTCTGAATTTTGTGTATGATGGAGCTGGGGAAACCAGCGAGGAGGGCATTGGAATAGTCCAGCCGGGAAGTGACATAGGCGTGGATGAGGGCGATGACAAGGGTTTCGGCTGCTTCAGTTGTGAGGTAGAGATGGAGGGGGGCAATGCAACAAATACCTATCAAGCTCTCTTTTTATAAATAAAATGAAGAATAATAATAATCTTGCATTTGATATAGCGCCTTATCACGCTGTTGAAACATCTCAAAGGGCTTCACAGAATATACTGTAAAGTGAATTGATTATATTTTGTGGGCAAAACGCAGCAGCCAATCGTGCACAAACAGACATAGATTGAGTGACCACGTTATTATTATTATTATTATTTTTTTAACACGTTCTCTGCCTACTTCTCTCCAAACTTTCCCTCTTTATTGTGGTGATGGAGGGAGTGGGGTAGGAGAAAATAAAGGAAAGAGGAGGAGGTAAGGTAGGAATCTGGCCGAGCTCGGAAACTCTTTAGAGAGAGAGCTGTAGAGAAAAGAACA